>NC_053427.1:88403245-88722340 GCF_007990345.1 Gossypium hirsutum
GCATTGGCTTTCAATCGATGTTTCCTCAACGACTATTAACAGGTTTTCGTCTTCCAAGACAATCAACATATCAAGGAATCAAAGTTATCTTTTCCCCTTTTTTTTAGTTTGCTATTTGTTTTAATGCCTAAATTGAATTTAGGGAAAATTGTATTTAGACTCATGAGGAGCTAAACATGTAGGAAGATTAACGATGGGAGGTGGAATTAATTAAATGAGAAATTAGAGTTTTCTTTAGAATTAGTTGAATTAAATTATGTGTAATTAAACCCTAATATTGACAATCCTAGTAAGTTATTTAGGTAAATGAGGTCGAAAGAATACTTTATCGAGAATCTCTTAATTTAACTTGATTTAAACGCGAGGTCGAAAAATAAATAGTTTCTGTCGATTAGTTGATCTAGTTACATGTAACACCCTAAACCCGGCCTAGACGTTATAGCTGAATTTGGCGATGTCATAGGATAGTGTGTTCGAAAACTAAATTATTACAATAAAATCATTTCCATGTTATTACCTATCTTTATCTCTTATTAGTTCTAAAGGAAATTGTTTTACTTATTTAAAACATTTGCTTTAAAACGTTTCTCATTGCGGAAGCTTTTAAAACAAAGCAGTTTAAGTAATCGTGAGTTTAGAAAATACGTTAGCTTTTGAAAACCAAACTTCCTACGACTAGCAGTTATAATTCCACAAAAAAAATAAAAACCAAATTTAAGAAAAAGTCCCAAGAGTCTTCAAATTACATCCCAATAACAATAAAATCATAAAACAAAAACTAAAAAAAACGTAAAGTCTAGAAACTGTGGTAACCGTCGAGTCCTCCGCCGTACCAATCTATCTAGGTCTGGGGATTACCTGGGCACATTAAACAGAGAGGGGTGAGTTTACGTAAACTCAGTGTGTAATCCCATAGAAAATAAACAATAGTAGACATAGTGCATAGTCAAATACAGTTTTGGGCCTAAGCACCTTTCAGTATCAGTAATAGTTTGGGCCTTAGCCCATCTCAATACAGTATCAAATATGCAGTAGGGCCTTAGCCCATCACAGTATCAGTATGCATTAGGGTCTTAGCCCATCACAGTATCAGTAGTAGTCATGCAATATTCAGTAACAAAGTCCTACCCAATCAGCCTCTACACACCATCTCCATCCAACCCTACACTCCATGTGGGGATATAATCAACCTACCCATCCCTTTGCAGCTGAGCTACCAGTATATTAGGCTTAAGAGCCTTTTAGTACACTTCCTCCAAATATAATCAACCCAACCCCATGCAATGCAACATACAAATCATGACATGATATCTCATGATATCAGTACATATAACCAGTTCAGTATACATGCATACCATCATCATGCTCAATATATATAAATCAAATAGTTAGTTCACACAATTAGGGGTCTAAGTGATGCTTACCGACCCTACAGTAGGTTCACAGTTGACTTGGACGACCCGTGCAACCTTAGCAATCAATTAAGTGAAAATGGGCTCACACGCCCATGTGGCCTACCCATGTGGGCCTACATGCCCGTGTGGCCCGTAGATCCAATTTGGCCTTGGCTATCACAGTCGTGTCTTACATGTACGACCTGGTCTCGTCGATCGCACAGCCATGTTTTCTACGTTTCGGGTACACACCTGTATCGTTTTAGACGTAAAAGCAACTCCAAGCAATTCCCAACCTAAAATTGATCAATATTTCACTCCATTAATACTTAAACAATCGAATTGAACTAAACCCAAAATGGGGTATTCATCTATCGAATGAAAAACCATTACCTTAGATCGAACAACAAAGTCTCTTCACCACCACGACACCGATCGAATAACTTCAGCCCTTTAACCTTTTCCAAACACAAAAAAAATCCCATTAACCACTATCCATAACCTAAAACGAAAAATGGTACTCACCACACTTACCGATAATGCACGAAAAAGTGGCGAAGAACGAGACTTGAAACAACGATAGTAGGGAAAATAAAACAAAAATGAAAACAACAGTAAGAATGGGGAAAGAATTCGACAAAGAACAGAGAAGAAGAGAAAGAAAGAAGAAGAAAAAAATGAAAAAAGAAGAAGTGGAGGAGAAGATGATCAGTTTTTTTTCTACAGAGAGAATTTTTGAGAAACTGTTTTACTTAAATCCCACTACCTACCCTATCTCAATCCCTTAATTTTCTCTCTCAACTCCCACTACACATCCACTACTCAGAATCCCAGTTTAACACAACTCTGGCCGAACTTTAAGCAAAATTACTACTCCTTGCCATCGCAGAGAATCAAACACAAGTCCTCCAACACACCAACACTCCACTTAACCACTAGAGTAGCTGGCCTATTCTAATATAGTTTTGCAAACAATTAAATAAAAGCTTACTGAACAAGAGTAAGACTTAACTTAGAAAAATTTCAAAATTTGCCAAAGGCATGGCTTGAACTTAGGACCTCCCACATACCCCCAAAACACTTAGCCAATAAAGCAGACATATATTTGTATTACACATTCACAAAAATGAATATAGAAATTTTGGGGCGTTACATTACAGGTCGAAAAGTAATAACTAGGTTAATTATTAACTAATCCATCAAAACCCGAATTCTGAAGTTAATTATGAACACTGACGTGAGTTAATTTTTTGTCTTTAACTAAGTGAATTTCAATTGTTAAATTAGTTTTCTTTAATTTATGATAGTGTTATTACTTAATTTTATTTAGATTTTTCATACTATAATTTTAGATTATTACTGTTTAGACCTGTTAGCGTAGAAATTAATATCTACTTTAATCTAACCTCTTTTGATATGATCCTTCAAATACTTCTGTGTTCCATTGTAACTTTTATGTTTTAACTTGACTTATATATTTAGATATATTTTATTTGTAGTATTTCCAGCCCTAACATTTACACGTTGAGGCGAGCAATCAAAATTCCAACAACTCGTTTTTTGGATATTATAAATATCAATATTTTAAATAAATGTAGCCAAACTAAGATCCAACAACTCGTCCTTGAAGTAATAAGTATTAATATTTTGATATTTTTGTCTTTTTCATAAAAAAATTATAAAATATATAAGCAATTTGAATTTAAGTCACCATGACTTCAACAATATTAAATTTGTCGTTTCTTAATATTATTTATGTTTTATAAATATTTACATAATTTTTTTTTACTTATATGGAAAGTGGGTCATAATTTTTTTTTTTGGTTTTCCAAAATATTCATTGAAGCAAGCCTAGTGATTAATCTTTCGCATTCTGTAAAACTATTAAGAGCTAAACGCTTAAATATATATATATAATATAAAGCATACTAATCAGTATGTCTTAATTTTATCATTTCAATCATAGCATTATTTAATTTTTTTTCATAAACATTTACATAATGTAACGCCCTAATTTTCGGGAATTCTTTGAATGTTGGCATAGGTTTAATTATGTTAGTGGGCCTCTAGAAGGCCCAAGCTTAAGATAGAACCCGACAATTTTAGTTAACTTTTGTTCCATAAGAAAAAGGGAGTGAAATTATGAAATAGGACCTATGTGAAAATGTTTGAAAATGCTATAGGCTAAATTGAAGTGACCAAATAAATAGGAGTGCAAAATAGGAGGATTTGCAAGACAAACCTCCCATTTTACATGAAGTGGCCAGCCATCATGTTGTTGTTGACAAAATGTGCACTTTGATATCCATAATTTATGGTACAAATTGATACAAATTGATAATAGGTTAGGTAAATGTTCCATGATAATGGATTAGGTAAATGTTTCATGATAATGTGTTAGGTAAATGTTTCATGATAATGGTTTAGGTAAATGTTTCATGATAAGAATTTCATGTCTTTTGTATTAAAGAATTAAATGGATGAAATATGAAGTTTTATTAAAAGAAAAAGGGGTGAAAAGAATAAAGTTTTGTCCATCTTTGTTCATCATAGCTGAAAGTTAGAGAAGAGAAAGGAGAGGAGAAAGCTCTTGAGTATTCGGTCATTAGGAGGAGGAAAATTGAAGGTAAGTTCTTGGTACCTTGCTTCTATTTTGAGGTTCATGAGTTCTTCTAGATTCTACCTTAACTCTTGAAGTATATTTTGATTTTTAGTTGTGTTGTGAGCATTTAGTCATGAATTAAAATGAAGGAAATGGTTGTTGTTTCATGTTCTTTTGATGAAAAATGGAAGATAGGTGAAGTTGAGCCAAACAAATGAGCATGCATGTGCCTTAGATGTTAAAGGGAAAAAAATCAGCTAACATTTTGTGCTTTAAAATGATGAAATGGAGATTATTCTTAAGTAAAATCATAGTTATGTGATGATTGATTGGTGATATACATGTTTAAATAACATGCATGCAAGGTATGTGTGAAAGAGTGATTTGGTAATAAATCTGCTTGGGACAGCAGCAGTAATGTGACTTTGGAAAATCACCATAAATTGTGGGAGATAAATTAGAAGCTGAATAAATTATTTAATTAAATCTTATTGAGTCTAGTTTCTAATGAAATAAACAAGAACATATTTTGAATTCTGTACAATGAGAAATTTGATTCGTAATGAAGAGTGGTCAGATTAGTCAAACAGTGAAACATGAGAAACTTTGAGAAAAATCTGGTATTGATTGGCTAAACCAAAAATTCTGAAAATTTTATGGACAGAAGATATATGAGTCTATTTTCAGGTAAAATTAACGGAACTTGATTTGGAGTTTCGTAGCTCCAGTTATAAATAATTTAGTGATTGTTGCTCAGGAAGACAGCTTGCAGTGAAATTATGATTATGTGGTAAACATTGACAAAAATTTGTTAATGAGTTGCTTATTGATTTCTTATAAGCTTACTATGATCTGTAGGTGTGGTTGGCCGAATATTGTAAGGGGTTAATCGTAGTTTGTATTTGAATAGTTAGATTAACGTGTTAGTAATCCAATTGTAGGCGGTTCGTGTGTCGATCACATCAGCATATCGTCGCAAACAGGTGTGTAACTAACACCCTCTTTCTTAGTTTGGATCGGCAAAAGTCGAAAAGCCGAAATGCCGAAAACTGGTATTTTGTAGATTTGTGAGTGTGCGAATGCTCGTGAGGTAAATCGATTAATGTTTTTGGTAAGCTGCAATGTTTGGATTGCAAAGTGCATGATTTCTGTGCCCTCGATATTTTTGGGCTTAATGGGCCAAAATTGGAATGATGGGCCAACGGGCCCAATTCGGTAAGAACCCTCGGTACGTGATTCTGTAGTACGTGAAAGGTAGGAATATGTATGAAAAACCCTAAAATAGATAAATTACTGAAATACCTTTAAAAATGAAAAATTTATAGTTTTACCCCTAGGAGATAAATTACCGAAATACCCCTAGGGTTAAATTGACCTAAATGCATGTTTAACTGTTGTTATTTACTGCATGCCATGTTGTTATTATCTGATGCATGGGATTGGGATATTGACGGAGGAATTACTGAAAGTGGCTTGTCCACGTACTGGAGGCTTTGCCTCAATTTACTGTTAACTGAGCAGCAAGGCTGCAACTGTGGAGTGTTGGGCTGGGTGGGTTGAGCTATTCCCCACATGGAGTGTATGGCTGGTACGGGTGGATTGTAGTGGTTGGTGGGTTGAGTAGTCTCCCCAAATGGGCTTGCATATGTTATTGATGTTGCATGTATTTTGAAATGGGCCTATGGGCCATACTGTTATCTGAATAAGGGGATAAGGCCCAGTTTATTGTAATCTGAAAAGGGCTCTGGCCCAGTACCACTGTTACCTGAATGGGCTTAGGCCCAATAGGCTTGAGCTGACTTGGGCTTTGAATGGGTTTTCCTTACACACTGAGTTTCCCCAAACTCACCCCTTTTATTTTCATCCACGCAGGAAATCCCCAACCATAGTGGGCTTGGAGCTGTGAGGGAATTCGGAGTGGCCACCCGTTCTGAAAGTTTGATTTTCTTCTGGTGAACTGGACATCCTTTTAATTACGTTTGAGGTTTTGGGCTTTTAAATGTAATAAGGCCGCTTATTTATTTTTGATGGTTTTTAATATGTATTACTAAGATAAGTAATACTTATTTTAACTGTTGAAATTGGATAGCTTTAGGGCGCGTTTTCAAAAACAACAGTTGATTTCAAAATAACACGACAACAAGCAAAGCTTCCGCAATGAAAGTATTTTCCAAAATTAATCACTTTTCCTAAAAATGACTTAATCGAATCGGTTTCCTAGAAATATCCATGATGTTAAGGTGTGGCAATGGCGGTATGCATGTCTAGGATTGGATCCGAAGGGAGCTTGGTACTTAAGCAGTCCGATGGACTCACCACCTCTTTTCCGGTTTGCTACCTGGTGCACAGCTTCCATTCACCTTAACCCTTAATGAATTAATCTTTTGAACATCAAGTACGATTTTCTGGACTTAGAATGGAAAATTTTTTAATGTTTTTGATGTGGCATGCCGGATCCGGCCATAACTTCTGGGCCGGGTTTGGGGTGCTACACATAAAATTTTCACTTACATTATAAATGTGTCATAATTTAATCATATATAAATTTAAAAATGATAATTCTTTTTTGGTACATGAAGAAGGATAAGACCATAACTAGATTAGGCGAGGTCAAGTCATTCTAGAGCAATTATCATGTAGTTTTTGAAGATTTTCATCCGGGGGTTGCATATAGCTATACATGCTCAGAGACCTTGAAAATATCATTACTGCCAATCCATCGGCTACTCAATTATCCTTTTTGGATACATAATGTGTCACCCTAGTCATCCAAGTCCGTTGAGTAATTTCTTTCATTCTAACAATTTAGTAGTTTATAATTAAATTAAAAATTTATGTATTCAAATTAATCCAAATTCACCTAACCTTTGAATTAGATTGATAAACTACATTTAGATAAATCTATTTATAACAACTTAATTTTTATTTAAATTTATATATAATTCAATAACAACTTAATTTTGTATTTAAATTTAAATATAAATCAATCTTATAATATTTGTAATTAATATAGAGTAGTAAACTATACTAAGTCATGAATTAATTTCTTCCTCCTATACTTGCCTGCAAAACCAGAGACAATGAGACAAAAAAAGAAAAAAAGAAAAAAAAGTCAAGAATGAAGAAATCCTAGCCTGGTTTCATTAATTCCACTTTTGGCCAAGAAAATGAAAATAAAGACAAAAAGTTGTTCAATTATTGATTTATGGCCAAGAAAATGAAAATAAAGACAAAAAACTGTTCAATTATTGAGTCTTAGCTCAGTTGCTATTGAAATTGTTGCAGGTGTAAGAGGATGTGGGTTCGAGTGAGCTGAAGCGTATTATCCTCTTATTTAAGGTTGCAGAGAGAAAAAAAATAAGTTGTTCAATTGAAGTAAAGGGATCATTAGTTATAATGGGAAATAGATTTGTGAAAATATTGTTTTGAGTGGTTTAGGTCCTTGTGCTCTTCAAAAATTTTGAAATTTAGTTCTTATATTTTTATTTCAAGGAATTTAGTCACATTATTTTTCAGATTTCAAAAATCAAGTCTAATTGTTAACTCTATTGTTTTTAATTTGTTAAATTTGTTGGTGTAACATACTGAAATAAAAAAGATACTCACTTGGTAGCAATATAATTAAAAAATTGCCATTGCAATGAAGGTGAATTTAACAAAATAATTTGAATGATGTTAACAATTAGATCTGAATTTTGAAATCTCAAAAATAGAGGGACTAAATTTCTAGAAATAAAAGTACAAGGATTAAATTCTAAATTTATAAAGAGGGTAGGGACTTATGTCATATTTTAACGTTGAAAAATTTGTTAGATTGAGATCTTTGTTGAATTTTCAAAAAAAATATTAAATGTTTGATGTGATTTTTCAAAAAATTTGCAGAAATTTTGTTGAAGAATTAATGGTTTGCAGTTGACAAGTTGACTTATGCATCACAGGAAAACTGATAGTTTGATTAATCTATTTGCTTGTATAATATTTGAATTGATCACTCTGCAAGAGACTAATTACGGGCAAGTAACAAACAGGAAAGGCATTTGGTAAATTTCAGAATTAGTAGCTTCTTTTTTTCTTGAGCTTAGAATGTTCCAAGCTAATTAATTAATATTTGTTTTGTGTTATCTAGGAAGAAAGCTCTGCAATAGATCAACAAAAATGGAACTATCGATAAACTTCATGCTTATGTCCTCCGGTGAACCTGAGGAACCTGAAGAGAACATCACTTACATGGATGCTTCGTTGTACAAGGCAGCAGCAGAAGGCAACATTGAAGTAACTTAGAAATTAGGTTTTCTAGTTAGTGAATTCCAAATAGTTAATATTATTAATTTTTCAGGTTAAAACATTACATGATTTATGAAGGAAAAAAGATTTTTTTATATTGATTTTTTTTAAGAAAAAATATTTATAATTGCTTGTTTGTTTTATAATTACAAGTTAATATTTTTATCTAAATATTTTTTATATATCAGAAACTATTTTTATTAAAAGTATAAACAAGATTCAAGAGACCTTTGTTGTGAAGTTCATCAACTTTTATTAAAAATGATTGAATGAAAATAAAAATTGAAATTAGTAAATCGAAGGATTATTACGTAGATTAATTATACAAATATTAGGTAGACAATTTTAATTAAAATTATGAAAAAAAATAACTAATAAAAATTTCGAGTCAAATGTTGAAAGTAACCATCGTTAATCGTATATAGCAAGAATAGCATAGTAAAATTAGGGTGCTTTCACCAATTATGGAAGCATATATCGTTAATCGAATTGAATTTCAAGAAAACCTAGCCTTTATGGTTTGTTTAATCCACCCTTTGGGCGAGAAAATGAAAATAAAAACAAATTTTTGTTCAATTGAAGTAAATGAATTATTAGTAGAGGTGTTCATGGCCGGGTCAAGACTAATGATAAATGCCAAAAGTAATATGTTTTAATATCATTTTTAATCCGTTTTTAGATGATTATTTGATGTAAAATGGTGAATTTTATGCTTCTAATTCTTTAAATTCATGCTTCTATACTTAGGAGAGTATTTAAGAACAAAAGTAGCGAAAATCAGAAAATCGGAGTAACTTTTAGGAGCCACACGGGTTGGTCACACGGTCGTGTGAGCTTGCGACACGGTAATGTGCCAGACCATGTCAAAATCGCAAATTGCACTTCAAACACGCGGAAAAAATGTAAATTTTAGGTTTTTCGGGCATTTTAATCAACATATCAACGAAGCAAAATTATCTTTTCCCCTTTTTCTAGTTTGCTATTTGTTTTAATGCCTGAATTGAATCTAGGGAAAATTGCATTTAGACTCATGAGGAGCTAAACATGTAGGAAGATTAACGATCGGAGGTGAAATTAATTAACTGAGAAATTAGAGTTTTTCTTAGAATTAGTTGAATTAAATTATGTGTAATTAAACCTATTGACAATTCTAGTAAGTTATTTAGGTAAATGAGGTCGAAAGAATAGTTAATTGAGTATCTCTTAATTTAACTTGATTTAAACCGCGAGGTCGAAAGATAAGCAGTTTCTGTCGATTAGTTAATCTAGTTACAGACCGAAAAGTAATAACTAGGTTAATTATTAACTAATTCTTCAAAACCCGAATTCTGAAGTTAATTATGAATACTGATGTGAGTTAATTTTCTGTCTTTAACTGAGTGAATTTCAATTGTTAGTTTAGTTTTCTTTAATTTATGATAGTGATTTTATTTAGATTTTTTATACTATAATTTTAGATTATTACTGTTTAGACCTATTAGTGTAGAAATTAGTCTCTAGTTTAATCCAACCTCCTTTGATACTATCCTTCGAATACTTCTGTGTTTCATTGTAACTTTTATGTTATAACCTGACTTATATATTTAGATATATTTTATTTGCAGTATTTCCAGCCCCAACATTTACACATCGAGACGAGCAATCAAAATTCCAACAACTCATCCTTAGAAGTAATAAATAATAGTATTTTAAATAAATATCCAACAACTCGTCCTTGAAAGTAATAAGTATAAATATTTTGATATTTTTGTCTTTTCCATTAAAAAAATTATAAAATATAAAAGCAATTTGAATTTAAGTCACATGACTTCAACAATATTAAATTTGTCGTTTCTTAATATTATTTATTTTTTATAAATATTTACATAATTTTTTTTACTTACATGAAAATGGGTCATAATTTTTTTTTCCAAAATATTCTTTGAAGCAAGTCTAGTGATTAATCTTTCGTATTCTGTAAAACTATTAAGAGGTAAACGCTTATATATATATATATATACTAATTAGTATGTCTTAATTTTATCATTTCAATTATAGCATTATTTAAATTTTTTGTAAACATTTACATAAAATTTTCACTTACATTATAAATGTCTCATAGTTTAATCATATATAAATTTAAAAATGATAATTTTTTTTTGGCACATGGAGAAAGATATGACCATAACTAAACTAGGTGGGGTCAAGTCAATCTAGAGCAATTATCATGTAGTTTTTGAAGAATTTCATCTAGGGGTTGCATATAGTTATACATACCCAGAGGCCTTGAAAACATCATTACTGCCAATCCATCGACTACTCAATTATCCTTTTTGGATACATGATGTGTCACCCTAGTCATCCAAGTCCATTGAGTAATTTCTTTGATACTAACAATTTAGTAATTTATAACTAAAATTAAAATTAAAAATTTATGTATTCAAATCAATCCAAATTTACCTAACCTTTGAATTAGATTGATAAACTACATTTAGATAAATCCATTTATAACAACTTATTTTTTTATTTAAATTTAAACATAAATCAATCTTAATATTTGTAATTAATAGAGAGTAGTAAAGTATTCTTAGTTATGACTTAATTTCTTCCTCCTATACTTGCCTGCAAAACCAAAGACAATGACATAAAAAGAAAAAAAGTCAAGCATGAAGAAATCCTAGCCTTGATTTATGGTTTAATTAATTCCACTTTTGGCCAAGGAAATGAAAATAAAGACAACAAGTTGAATTCTTGATTGAGTCTTAGCTAAGTTGTTATTGATATTGTTGCCAGTGTAAAAGGACAAGAAGTTGAATTCTTGATTGAGTCTTAGCTCAGTTGCTATTGATATTGTTGCCGGTGTAAAAGGACAAGAAGTTGAATTCTTGATTGAGTCTTAGCTCAATTGCTATTGATATTGTTGCCGATGTAAAAGGACGTGAGTTTGAGTACGTTAAAGCGTATTATCCTCTTATTTAAGGTTGTGGAGAGAAAAAAAAAGTTGTTCAATTGAAGTAAAGGAATCATTAGTTATAATGGGAAACAGATTTGTGAAAATATTGTATATTTTTATTTCAAGGAATTTAGTTATCTTATTGTTCAGATTTCAAAAATCAATTCTAATTGGACTTGAATTTTGAGATCTAAAAGTAAAAATTAGAGAGACTAAATTTCTAGAAATAAAAATACAAGGAATAAATTCCAAACTTATAAAGAGTGTAGGTACTTATGTCATATTTTAACCTTGAAAAATTTGTAGATTCTCACATCCCTTCAAATTTGCTGAATTTTCAAATATTAAATGTTTGATGTGATTTTTCAAAAAATTTGCAGAAATTTTGTTGAAGAATTAATGGTTTGCAGTTGACAAGTTGACTTATGCATCACAGGAAAACTGATAGTTTGATTAATCTATTTGCTTGTATAATATTTGAATTGATCACTCTGCAAGAGACTAATTACGGGCAAGTAACAAACAGGAAAGGCATTTGGTAAATTTCAGAATTAGTAGCTTCTTTTTTTCTTGAGCTTAGAATGTTCCAAGCTAATTAATTAATATTTGTTTTGTGTTATCTAGGAAGAAAGCTCTGCAATAGATCAACAAAAATGGAACTATCGATAAACTTCATGCTTATGTCCTCCGGTGAACCTGAGGAACCTGAAGAGAACATCACTTACATGGATGCTTCGTTGTACAAGGCAGCAGCAGAAGGCAACATTGAAGTAACTTAGAAATTAGGTTTTCTAGTTAGTGAATTCCAAATAGTTAATATTATTAATTTTTCAGGTTAAAACATTACATGATTTATGAAGGAAAAAAGATTTTTTTATATTGATTTTTTTTAAGAAAAAATATTTATAATTGCTTGTTTGTTTTATAATTACAAGTTAATATTTTTATCTAAATATTTTTTATATATCAGAAACTATTTTTATTAAAAGTATAAACAAGATTCAAGAGACCTTTGTTGTGAAGTTCATCAACTTTTATTAAAAATGATTGAATGAAAATAAAAATTGAAATTAGTAAATCGAAGGATTATTACGTAGATTAATTATACAAATATTAGGTAGACAATTTTAATTAAAATTATGAAAAAAAATAACTAATAAAAATTTCGAGTCAAATGTTGAAAGTAACCATCGTTAATCGTATATAGCAAGAATAGCATAGTAAAATTAGGGTGCTTTCACCAATTATGGAAGCATATATCGTTAATCGAATTGAATTTCAAGAAAACCTAGCCTTTATGGTTTGTTTAATCCACCCTTTGGGCGAGAAAATGAAAATAAAAACAAATTTTTGTTCAATTGAAGTAAATGAATTATTAGTAGAGGTGTTCATGGCCGGGTCAAGACTAATGATAAATGCCAAAAGTAATATGTTTTAATATCATTTTTAATCCGTTTTTAGATGATTATTTGATGTAAAATGGTGAATTTTATGCTTCTAATTCTTTAAATTCATGCTTCTATACTTAGGAGAGTATTTAAGAACAAAAGTAGCGAAAATCAGAAAATCGGAGTAACTTTTAGGAGCCACACGGGTTGGTCACACGGTCGTGTGAGCTTGCGACACGGCAATGTGCCAGACCATGTCAAAATCGCAAATTGCACTTCAAACACGCGGAAAAAATGTAAATTTTAGGTTTTTCGGGCATTTTAATACCTATATGATAAACCATAATATATACATATTTTTATCCCATGCTTGGCACATTTATGGATGATTTATCATTAGATTTATGAAACTTGATGCTTCTAATCATTTAATTTCGTGTTTTATACTTAGGCGAGCATAAGGAAGCGAAAGGAGCAAGAAACGGGTAAAAAACAGACAAAATGGGCCGAAATCAGTATTCAACACGACCTAAACCTTCACACACGGGTAGACCACACGCCCGTGTGTGACACACAGATTAGAGGTGTTCCAGAAATGTCTGCAATCGAGTAAATAGCTCTACGAACTAATGGATCGGATCGAATTGCAAAGGAAATTTTAAATCCGTTCTCTCAAACCAAGAAAAAGATGTTGAAGAAGATTATGATAAATCAGAAAAAAAACGTAGAAAGAAAAAGCAATACAAGAGCAACACGGAAGCAGAGCTTGATTTCTTCCTAAAAAGGTATTTGCGTTTTCAATTGAGATGGGATGATTCTTTAAATCAAAGAATAATCAATAATATCAAAGTATATTGCCTCCTGCTTAGACTGATAAATCCAAACGAAATTGTTATATCCTCTATTCAACGGGGAGAGATGAATCTGGATATTTTGATGATTCAGAAGGATTTAACTCTTAGAGAATTAATGAAAAAAGGAATATTGATTATCGATCCAGTTCGTCTGTCGGTAAAAAATGATGGACAATTTATTCTATATCAAACTATAAGTATTTTGTTGGTTCATAAAAATAAACACCAAATTAATCAAAGATACCAAGAAAAAAACTATATTGATAAAAATCATTTTTGTGAATTTATTTCAAGACATCAAAAGATGACTGAAAACGAACACGGCCTGAGCAACCTCACACGGGTGTGTCCTTGACGTGACCTATTTTAATTCTACTCGGAAACGGCTAATTTTGGGATAAGAGAGGTATTCCAAAGTCTATAAAAAAAACCCTAAGGGGAGGAGAAAAAAGGACACGCAGAGTAGAGAGTAAGGATTACTCGAAGAAAGCCGATTGATTTATCTCAGAAGCCGGAATCTCCTTCAAGACTGAAGATTTCCCTTCAATTTCCTTCAAGGGTTTCTGGGTTTCTTTATGTTTTGTTATTTTCCAATATTTGAGATGTTTTCCATTATGAATATGAACTAAATCCCCTAAATAACTGAGGGGGATGAAAGCTAAGACAGATCTTGTTATTATTTTTCTGAATTATATGATAAATATTTGATTTGTTCTAAATTGTGTTATTAATTCTTATTTTAATATTTTAGGATATTAATTCAATTTGAATGTGCTTATTCAGTGGAGCAAAAGTCCCTGTTTAAGAGTAGATTCAACACTATTAAGCGGAGTTGATCGCAATCCTAGACATAGGACGACGAAAATCTGCCGAATTAGAGTCAAATCTAATAGGGAAATCCATAGATCAAGTTAATGCAATACTAGGGGTTTTAATTAGAAAGAAATTTCAATTAATCAACCTAGGCATTAGAAACAAGTCAGGACTAAATCGGGACTCAAATAATTTTTCACAAAATTTTAAAATTTTTCTTAGGTTAAGAGGTCACACGCCCGTGTGGTCAGGCCGTGTGGTGCACACGGCCAGGTGACAAGCCCATGTCTTAGGCTGTGTGGTATACGAGGTAGGGCACGCGCCCGTGTCCCTAACCCATATAACTCTCTGACTTGCAACTTAATTAAGTGCAAGGGTTATATGGCCAAGAAAGGTCAGCGGGGTTGAGAAGTAGGTTAATTGGGTGGATTAGGGACTGATTGATATGACCGATTTAGAGTTGACCTAGTTAGGTGAAAAGTTGAAGTTCATAACAACCCAATTTTTATTTAAATTTAAATATAATTGAATCTTATAATATTTGTAATTAATATAGAGTAGTAAACTATTCTTAGTCATGAATTAATTTCTTCCACCTATACTTGCCTGCAAAACCAAAGACAATGAGATAAACAAAAAAAAAGAAAAAAAAAAGAAAATAAAAGTCAAGAATGAAGAAATCCTAGCCTTGATTTATGGTTTCATTAATTCCACTTTTGGCCCAGAACATGAAAATAAAGACAAAAAGTTGTTCAATTCTTGATTGAGTCTTAGCTCAGTTGTTCTTGACATTGTTGCTGGTATAAGAAGACATGGTTTCGAGTGCGCTGAAGTGTATTATCCTCTTATTTAAGGTTGGAGAGAGAGAAAAAAATAAGTTGTTCAATTGAAGTAAGGGATCATTAGTTATAATGGGAAAGAAATTTGTGAAAATATTGTTTTGAGTGGTTTAGGTCTTTGTGCTCTTTAAAAATTTGAAATTTAGTTCTTATATTTTTATTTCAAGGAATTTAGTCATCTTATTTTTCAGATATCAAAAATCAAGTCTAATTGAGTGTGTAGGACACCATTTCAGGCCAAGAAATTTGAAGAATGACCCCAATGTCACGACATCCATTAGTAGTGGCATGACAACCAACTTCGAAGGTCAGAATGGGGATGCAAAGACGATAGTGTAGCAAAAATGAACTTCGAATGCAAGCTAGGAGAGTAAAATCGATGATGTCGTGACACCCAACTTCGAGGCCAAAGAAGTCTCATTTGATGTCTGATGTCTGATGTCTTGACATCAATCCTATGGTGTCGCGACACTGATTCAACGAAGGCAAAATTACAACCGAAGGTGTTTTCATATGCACAACTCATCTTAATCCATTTAATCACTTGCATTTGATCTAATATGATCATAAAATACTAGAACTATAAACAGAAAAGTTTAAGGTTTAATTGGGGTTTTATTCCCTTAATTTTTAATTTTTTACTTTTAGGTTTTGTTGGATTAGGAATTTGTTGTTAACTTCTTCATCAATATTTAGTTTTTCTTTTGCATTGGCTTTCAATCGATGTTTTCTCAACGACTATTAACAGGTTTTCGTCTTCCAAGACAATCAACATATCAAGGAATCAAAGTTATCTTTTCCCCTTTTTCTAGTTTGCTATTTGTTTTAATGCCTAAATTGAATTTAGGGAAAATTGTATTTAGACTCATGAGGAGCTAAACATGTAGGAAGATTAACGATGGGAGGTGGAATTAATTAAATGAGAAATTAGAGTTTTCTTTAGAATTAGTTGAATTAAATTATGTGTAATTAAACCCTACTATTGACAATCCTAGTAAGTTATTTAGGTAAATGAGGTCGAAAGAATACTTTATCGAGAATCTCTTAATTTAACTTGATTTAAACGCGAGGTCGAAAAGTAAATAGTTTCTGTCGATTAGTTGATCTAGTTACATGTAACACCCCAAACCCGGCCTAGACGTTATAGCTGAATTTGGCGATGTCATATGATAGTGTGTTCGAAAACTAAATTATTACAATAAAATCATTTCCATGTTATTACCTATCTTTATCTCTTATTAGTTCTAAAGGAAATTGTTTTACTTATTTAAAACATTTGCTTTAAAACGTTTCTCATTGCGGAAGCTTTTAAAACAAAGCAGTTTAAGTAATCGTGAGTTTAGAAAATACGTTAGCTTTTGAAAACCAAACTTCCTATGACTAGCAGTTATAATTCCACAAAAAATAAAAACCAAATTTAAGAAAGAGTCCCAAGAGTCCTCAAATTACATCCCAATAACAATAAAATCATAAAACAAAAACTAAAAAAAACGTAAAGTCTAGAAACTGTGGTAACCGTCGAGTCCTCCGCCGTACCAATCTGTCTAGGTCTGGGGATTACCTGGGCACATTAAACAGAGAGGGGTGAGTTTACGTAAACTCAGTGTGTAATCCCATAGAAAATAACACTGTCTTGGTATAAAAAATAACGTATGGCAGTATTAATGTAATGCCCCGAATTTTGGTCTTAGAAGTTTTGAGTTTTGAGCTGAGTTTTGACCGTAGGGACAGTAGGGAGGTTGCACATATGTGTATAGATGTGCATTTTAGTATTAGAATGAGTTTGCTGATCTGATGATTGAGTGAGTGTTAAAGAATCTCATGGTTGTGGGTTCGAGTCTAGTGTGAACGTTTTGTTGAGATATTTTTAGTAGTTCTTATTTATGTTATTTATTTATTATTTGTTTTAAGTTTATTTTGATTTCTTTTATTTTGATTTTTCTTCTTTCATGTTTTTCTGCTTCTTTGCTGGTTGGGTTCGAGAATTTTGCTCCTCTGCCGTTTTCTTCATCGTCAAATCAAGTGTGGGAATCGAAACTTGACTATACTATCTTATTTGCTTTTGTGAACTTTTGTTTGGTATATCTTGAGGGTATGTTAAACCGTTAGGTTTTGGTTGTAATCGTGGAAAGTTAGGGGAGTGCTTCATGTTTGGGGTTATATTCTGTTATTGCTAAGGTTGGGGACGACTTTGGGGGCTAAAAGTGTGTTTTTGGGGCTATTTTTGGGATGGTTTTGTGACTACCCAGTCGTCCACACTGGCGTGTACTGAAGCACACGGGCATGTGATTTTGGGAATTAGGGTTTTCGGGCCAATTTTGGTGCCACATGGCCGTGAGGTCGATATGGGGATTTGTCGATTTTCACACAGTCGTGTCCCTTGGGCACACGAGTGTGTGAATTTAGGAATTAAGGATTTAGGGATTTGGAGTCACATGGCCTGGCCACATGGCCGTGTAGCCGATTTGGTAATTTTGTTGATTTTCACACGGCCGTGTCCACTGGGCACATGGGTGTGTGAATTTTAGAATTAGGGATTCGAGGATTTTGAGTCACACGGCCTGGCCATACAGTCGTGTGGCTGATTTGGGGATTTAGGGATCCTATATGGACGTGTGTTTTGGAACACACGGCCGTGTCTGGTGGGCACATGAGCGTGTGAGACCTTCACATGGCCGTGTTTGCCTTTCACTCTTTTTAGCAATTAGATAGTGAGTTACACGGCTTGTTCACACGGTTGTGTCCCTACTACACACGGGCGTGTGCTTTTGCCACACGACCGTGTGCTACTCTCCACATGGGCTTTTGGACCCCCACATGGCCTAGATTATCCCACATGGCCGGGGCACATAGACGTGTGGCCCTATCTCGTCAGATTTTGGTTTTAGGTTAAATTTAAGTGTAATCGTGTGTTGCAACCCTCGGATAAACTTTAGTGAGGGTAACTACGACTCTGCTCTAGGCTTGATATATGCATTACTTATGATTGGTTGTGTAACATGTCTGATACTGAATCCGAGTAATTGAGTGTACACTTTTTTTATTCTGATTGTTTGGATGTGAGTGTTTGTCTATAAATGAACGTTTGAAACTGGTGTCCTGATTCTGTACGTCTGTTTGAATATACATACTTGAATAAAGCATTTTGGGGTGGGATTTTAAAGAGAAGAGAGACTGATACCGATCTGATCTGGCAGTTTAACTGCAACTTACAGGTATAGTAGTCTACCGCATTGCATTATATCACAAATACGTCAGTCTCATTGCGTATTACTATTATCTGATCTGACAGTACTAACTGCATGACTGTACAGTGGATTTTCGCATTGCACATTATAACACATACGCCATATTTGCTACATAGTATATATGATTTGGCAATTTAACTGCTTATTGCTAGCCTCAATTCCCAAAGGGTCGTGGGCAGTCCCAATTCCCTGAGGGTCGTGGAATTTTCTGATAGCCATCGTTTTTGGGAAACCCGTGATAACATTATTGGTGTGCAGGTTTAGATGGGCTTTACAAGGTCTTATGTGGTGTGATTGGTGAGATGAGCTCAAACAATTTTTTTTGAACAAAAGCTCAAACAACTCTTATGTGGTGTGATGGGGGATGAAGAGGTGTGTTGGCTGGATTAGTGGGTTTTATAACTCGACTGCATTGCATATGCATCTGTTCAGTGTTCTGTCTAAGCAACGCTTGTATTAAATCACCTGTGTGAACTTAGTAAATTCTGTTTGTTTTTGTCTATTTGAATGGTATGTGAGTCTGATTCTTTTATATGATTGAAAAGTACTTATGGTGTGTGCCTGACTGTGAGCTAATATGCTTAAATTGTCATTTGTCGGTAAGTTTATTTCGATGGTATCAATTGTTTCTAA
This sequence comes from Gossypium hirsutum, assembly GCF_007990345.1. NCBI lineage: Eukaryota > Viridiplantae > Streptophyta > Magnoliopsida > Malvales > Malvaceae > Gossypium > Gossypium hirsutum. The sequence continues at coordinate 88,422,233 of NC_053427.1, forward strand.
ATAATTTTGTAAGCACGTTCCGTTTCTAAACTGCTTCTGGCTTTCTATTTCTGATTTTGTAGTTAGTTGGTTTTGAACTCACACTGAGCTCGAGTAGTTCACCCCCTACTATTTCCCTTTCATGTACATTTTAGAATTCTGTTGGTGGACTCGGTAAGCTGAGGTCTCAGACAGTCTTGGTGGAAATAAAATTATCAGCTTGTATTTTCAATTTTTAATTACTAATCGAATTTAGAACTGTCAGGTTTTGTAAACACTGTGGTACTAGTTTTGTTTTGACTTTTCACATAACTCCAATTTTGTTTGAGATTTAAATTTAACTGCAACCTTTCTGTTTCAAGTATAAGGGATTGAATGCTCATGTTTTGTAAAATTTTCCCACGATCACTTCGGTGATCGATGTAGCATCCTGAATTAGGTCTAAACTTCTAAGCCGGGTTTAGGGTGTTCAATTAACTTTTCCACGAAGAGCTGTAGACCCTATTTTCTTCCATTCTTTTTTTCAGTTTGTTTACTTCTTTGCAATTTTCTTAAAACAAAATTTCACCACCAGAACAATTTTGTAAGGGGCCAGATGAAATTTTAATTTTTTATAGTCTAAATCTTTATAATTTTTGAAGGATTAAATTGAATTTTTATAATTTTAGGGGGGCCAAAGTACATTTTAACCTTTACTATTTTAAAAAATTTCAAGGGCCTAAATAATAATTTTACATTTTAGGGGGACCCGGGTACCTGCAGCCCCCTAGATTGGCCCTTGTCACCATAAAAAGATCCTACTTTGTTGATCTGACCTCTAACCCTATATATTACTATTACTAAAGTGTTCAAGTATGACTTTTTATATAGTTGTCATCTGTAGGTGACTTGAATGTAGTATTCGCAAGCAAGTAACTAACTGGTATGGCATTTGGTAAATTTCTGAATTTGCAATATTTTTTTTTCTTGAGCTTGGAATGTTTCAAGCTAATTAATTAAAATTTGTTGGGTGTTTTCCTGGAAGAAATATATCAACAAAGATGGGATCTGAGGAGCTTGAAGAGAACATGGATGCTTCGCTGTATAAGGCAGCAGCAGAAGGCAACATTGAAGAATTCAATAAGCAGGGGCTTCAACTTGAGTCGCTAAAGACCCCAACCCATGACAACGTGCTCCATGTTAACTTGGCAACCCAGGAGAATGCTGCCTGGCCTTTCAGCATATTTTTATCAATAATCAAATTCTACCCCTTAATTAAATTCTATCCCTTAATACATGGATGCTTCTCTTCATCTTTGCTTAATTTAATTACTAGGATAAGAGGAGAAAAAAGATCAGATTTTATCGAACGAATTCTCAGCGAGTGTCCGTCACTGCTACTCCAAACGAATGCTAAAGGTCAAACTCCTCTGCACTATGCAGCAAAGAATGGACACTCTGCTATTGTGAAACTTCTAATCAAGTCTTGCGCAAAACCTAGAACTGGAGATTTAGAGCAGGGAACGGATCAAGGAAGTGCAGTGAGGGAGATGCTTAGGATTAGGGATAAGGAATCCAACACGGCTTTACATGAAGCAGCACGGTGTGGCAATGTTGAAGTGCTGAAAGCATTGTTGGAGTTTAAAAACCCTGATTTTCCGTATTCTGCCAACGAAAAACAGGAGACTCCACTTTACATAGCAGCTAGGAGGAGAGGATCTGGGCGCTTGTTGACTCTATTATTACGTGAATTCGGATCAACGCCTCATGGCGGCCCCCACGGTAGAACAGCTTTGCATGCAGCGGCTATGGCTGGAGATGCAGGTATGTTGTTTAGTTCCAATTTTTTTAAAAATTTTTTTGAAATAAATAAATAACAGGTCTATTGACATCTTTTTTTTTTGCTTGGATTTAGAGGCAATAAGGGTAATATTAGAGAAGGAGAATTTGACGAAGGAAAGAGATGAAGATGGACACACCGCTCTTCATTATGCTGCACACTTGGGTTCTAGAATATCAGTTGTGGAAGAACTGTTAAAAAGGGATATATCAGCTGCCTATATAGGTGATGGTAAGAGGGGGATGACACCCCTTCTTATGGCAGCCAGGCAAGGTGATGTTAGAACAGTTTTAAGGATTATCTCTTTATGTCCAGATTGTTGTGAAAAAGTGGACGACAAAGGTTTGAATTTACTTCATTATTTGGCTTTTAGAGGCTCTTTCACTCTATATGGGCGTTCTCTTTTGAAGCTTGGTGGTATTGAGATTGCATATGGATCACTCAGAAATCTAATGGAGTTGAAAGCTGACTTTGGGATGACACCTCAAGAAGTTTATAATGCACTTATATCTGAGACACAGCATCATAAGCAGGTGTGTATATATATTGCATTTCCATGACTATGGTTTAATATTAATATTTAAGTTTTGAGTTAACATATTTATTAAACTTACAATACGATGGGCTAATGTGGGTGGCATGGCAGAAGCAAATCAAAGAATTGTTGGAAGAAATTGAGAATGATCAAGTGGCGGAGGAACCAGTTCATCACTTTCCATTACGAAATGTTTCTTCAGAAAGCTTGGAGAAGACAATAAATGCTCATTTAGTAGTGGCAGCACTTATAGCCACCGTCACATTCGCAGCGGCAATAACTGTTCCTGGTGGTTTAAATAGTGACAAAGGGTCAGAGCAAGGCACTCCCCTTTTGTTTGATAAGGCAGCCTTTAAAGCATTTTTTGCAACAAATACAATAGCCTTTATTCTCTCTGTTATTGTCCTCGCCAACCACTTCGGGATTTTGGATACTATATTATCAGGATTTAGTTTTTGGCGTCGATCGGTTTTTTATCGAACGCAGTCTGTTGCTCAAACACTTGGCATTGCAACATTGATGATGGTAATTGCTTTCGTCACAGGCAGTTTTGTGATCTTAAAGCCATCCAACGATCTTAACAGTATTTTATATCTCATCAACCCTGGCCTTAGTTTCTTTTTGTGGCTAATGGCGATTTTTTTATTGCGTATTTAAAAAATAAATACGATAATATTACTTTATCATGTATTGCAATCTGCTTCCAATTTTTAGTATCAATATTATCTCTTTGAAGAAAGATTAATTGAATTTCTTTTAGATATCTTTAACTTATCGATGTTAACAATCTCCATTTAATTGAAACTAATATAAAGTTATTAGTTTATAGGCATATAATTTCAAAAAACGTAAAAAAAACCACAATTTGTTTAAAGTAAGAATTATTAAATATTAAAGAATAATAAAGATAATTTTCCATTATGATTAAAAATCAATTTGTTGAATTATTCAAAATTATGAGAATTTTAAGTTTAATTGAAATTCCTAACTTATGCTAATATCTCTTTCGAGCATAAAAAAAATTAACTTTAGGTTGATTAATTAAAATTTCTGTCTAATTAAAATCCTTATTATTGCATTAATTCACTCTATGGATTTCCCTATTAGATTTAACTCTAACTCGGTAAAATTATGTCGTCCTATTTCTAGGATTACATGTAACTTTATTGACTATACAAGATTTAATCACAAGAAAGGTCTATTCAACCTCAAACTCATGCATATCAAACATAGATTAAAACCCTAGAAATATTAACCCAAGAACAATTTAGAATTTATAATCGAAAACAAAGAAGCTAAGATTTTGTTGCATAAAATTAGAAACCAAATAATAGAATCCATCCTAAGGTTCATCTCTCCTAAGTATTTAGAAAATTAGTTCATATCTACATGTAACTCTATTCAACTTCAATGTTGTTCTTTTTGGGTAATTTTCGTAATAAACCAAGACAGTTGTTGTTTTCCCTTTTTTATTTCCTTATCTATGCCTTCTTAAAGTGCCAAAAACTTAAAAATCGAAACTTCCGGCTATCATCATACACATTTCCTAAAAGTTACATGCCTTGGCTGCACATCCATGTAGCCCATACGGTCGTGTGGTTTGACTGTGTGAAAATCTGTTACTCGTGTGCAGCTTCCAAACTTCTACAATGTTTTAATTTTCACTTGTTTCTCGCTCTATTTGTTCCCAAGTGCTCCATTAAGCTTCAAAGTATGAATTTAAAAGATTAGGAGTATATAATTCACAATCAACACGACTTAATCACCCATAAATACACTAAGAATGATGCTAAAATATGTTACTTTCAACACTTATCAAATACCCCCACACCTAAACATTTGCTTGTCCTCAAGCAAAGTTCTCGACTCACATTCGAATTAACATTCCTTCACCCATTATTTTCACTGGTCATGGCTTAGGATAGTCTATATATAATTTCAAAACATAAAACTTTCCCTACCTTAATAATAACTTGAAGTTCAAACCAACTAGATTTATCATCCTCACTAAATTTCGCTCAAAACACTCAAACTGTTTAAAGGTTAATTAATATGCACTCAATAGTCAAATAATGAATGCTATTATCATAAACTTGCTTAGGTATCAAATTTCCACCACTACAAATATGTTATGACACAAAGATCAAGAAATCTTTACAATCTATGTAATGAGGTGATGTGCGTGATAAGTTTTAATATTTTATAATCGTACCTAGAAACTAACTATTATCATGAATAAGGCAAGCGCACCTATCGAACAGTAGTATAGTTTAGTGGCAAGACAGGAATGTCGAACCCAAATGAACTAAAAGTACTAGTATTAACTTCCTTTTTATTATCTAGCCTAAAAAAAGAGAATTAACTTTAATGAAACTAATTATTAAACTAAGCTAGAATGCACAGAGAGTAAATTGGGGAAATACTTTTGGGAAAACTGATTGATTAAGGCAATATCCAAGGAAGAATCCACCTAGACTTCACTTGTTATTTAACTCTGAATTGGACAATTTATTCACTTGACTTGATCCGTAGGAATCCCTAATTTATGTTATTATCTCCGTCGAGACTAAAAACATCTAATCCTAGGTTGATTAATTGAAATTTCTTTCTAATTAAAACCTTTAGTGTTGCATTAACTCGATCTATGGATTCCCTTATTAGATTTGACTCTAATCCGATAGATTTACGTCGTCCTATGTCTAGGATTATGATCAACTCCGCTTAATTGTGTTGGATCTACTCGTAAACAGGAACTTTTGCTCCACTAAATAAGCACATTCAAATTGAATTAATACCCTAGAATATTAACACAATAATTAAAAACACAATTAAGAACAAACCAAGTATTTATCATATAATTTAGAAAATAATAACAAGATCTGTCTTAGGTTTCATCTCCCTCAGGTATTTGAGGGATTTAGTTCATGTTTATAAAAGAAACATCTCAAAGTAAGGAAAATAACAAAACATAAAGAAACACCGAAAACCCTTGAAGGAAATTGAAGGGAAATCTTCAGTCTTCAATGAGATTTCGGCTTCTGAGATGGATCAATCGGCTTTCTTCGAGTAAGTCCTTGCCTTCTACTCTGTGTGTCTTTTAACCCTCTTCTAGGGTGTTTATATAGACTCTGGAATACCTTTATTAGGCCCCAAGTAACCTTTTCCGCGTGTAATTAAAACAAGTTACGACAGGGACATGCCCGTGTGAGGTGGCTTAGGCCGTGTTCAAGACTGTTAAATTCACACGGGCGTGTGGTGCACCCGTGTGAGGAAGTCCAGGCCGTGTTGATTTCTAGCCTTGGCCCATTTTCTCCGTTTTTGGCCCGTTTCTCGTTCTTTTTACTTTCCTATGCTCACCTAAGTATAAAACATGAAATTAAGGTATTAGGAGCATCAAACTCCACAAATTCAATGATAATTCATCCATAAATGTGCCAAATGTGGGATAAAAATATGTATATATTATGGTTTATCATGAGGCTTAGATTAAGGGTATGAAAGGTATAAAAGGTGAATATAGTCGAGAGTTGAAAATTGCAAAAAATTAACATTAAAGTGAATCAAAGTATTGAAGTGAGCTTTTATACAAAATATGATGGTGATGATTTAAGCTAAAAAAAAAGATAATGAGGCTTATAACATGAGTATTGACGTCTCAATTGAATAAGATAGCCCGAAGAATTTTTTTTCACAATGAAAAATTCAGCAATACGAATGATCAAACGTATTTAAGAAACTTACCAAAAATCTAATCTCAACTAAAGGGAAGCAATAAACGAATGATCAAACGTATTTAAGAAACTTACCAAAAATCTAATCTCAACTAAAGGGAAGCAATAAAAAAAAGGGTAATTCACAATATTAATGGGGTTTAAGGGTTAAAATGGATGGGATTAGGCTTAAAGGGAAGCAATAAAAAAAGGGTAATTCACAATATTAATGGGGTTTAAGGGTTAAAATGGATGGGATTAGGCTAAAAGGGGTTTATTAGTGGGCAACGAAATGGGTAGGCTATTCATCTTAAGTGTCTCTATCATCTCAGTATTTCAATTCATTAATACAATCTTGACATGCATAACAAAAGTAAATTCTAGAATAACAAACCTAGTCAATACACTCAAAACCAAAAATAAAATGAACATGAATGGGTGGATGCTCTATAGACTCAAAAGGTCACAAAAAAAAATATAGTTTTGATGTCAAACAATTTCAAATAATTATTAAAATCAGGGAAAAAACCTACGATAAAATTTTTTTAAGATATTGACTCTTTCATGCATTAAAGTATATAAAAAAAATGCATATGTATCTACATATCATCACATAGAAAAATCAACAAAACTCTAAATTTAAAAAAAAATTAATTTTCATGCAAAATTTAAGATAATTGCTTAAGACAACATGCCAACAAAAATTCAGGGACTAATTCAAATGAAAGCGTACACTCCCCACGCTTAAGATGTGTACAAGAAATAGCACAAATTAATTAAATGAGGAACTGATGTAGAAAAGGAATATAAGTGAATTGCTCAATCTTTATTCACCATACAAACGCCTAGTTATATACAACTTATAGCAGAAAAGAGATATAACAAAATTGAGAACTAAAGTGTAACAAACTAACTGCTAACTAACTAACAGTTAAATTAGATCTATATTACTAACAGCCCCCCTCAAGCTGAAGAGTGTATAGAAAGCAATCCCAGCTTGGACAACATGATCTGAAAAGGAACAGCAGCAAGAGCCTTGGTAAAATATCAGCTAGTTGATCTTTGGAGGAGCAAGGGAGCAGTTTAATAACACCGGATTGCACCTTCTCACGAACGAGATGACAGTCAATTTTGATGTGTTTAGAACGTTCATGAAATGTGGGATTTGCAGCAAGCTGAAGAGCAGAGTTGTTATCAGGCAGGTGCAAATCACGCAAAAGAGATCGAAGCCACTGAATTTCACAAGCAGTAGAGCCAAGTGCTCGATATTCTGCTTCTGAGGAAGAACGAGACACAGTGGTTTGCTTCTTGGCCTTCCAACTAATAAGGAAGTCACCATAAAACAGGCAATAACCAGTCACAGACCGTCGGGTCACAGGACAACCAGCCCAGTCAGAAAAGGTGATGAAGTGGCAGAAAAGAAGAGACCAGAAGCAGGGCAGCCGTTCAAGTAACGAAGAACACGGTGAGCAGCTTGCAGATGAGTGACTGTAGGCTGGTCCAAGAATTGACTCAATTGCTGAATAGCAAAAGCAATATCAGGTCTAGTAGAAACCAGATATAATAGTCGGCCAATAAGCTTCCTGAAAAGAGTATTATCAGGAAGTAATTCCGCATAAGCATCTCGAGGGATTTTTGTAGCCATTGGAGTCTTAACAGGTTTGCAATCTAAGAAACCAAAATCGGACAATATGTCTAAAGCATATTTTCGTTGACAAAGGTGAATACCAGCAGAGCTTCGAGCAACCTCAAGTCCAAGAAAGTATTTTAAATCACCTAAGTCTTTGATTTTAAATGTAAAATCCAAAAAAGCTTTAACTCTTGCTATTTCATCCAAGTTATCACCAGCCAAGGTGACATCATCGACATAAACCAGTAATGCAGTGAAGGAAACAACATCCTTTTAACGAACAAGGAGAAATCAGAACTGGATTGAGCATAACCAAGAGAAGTAAGAGCAGAAGTGAGCTTAGAGAACCACTGTCTACTTGCTTGCTTTAGACCATATAAGGATTTCCGTAACTTGCAAACCTTATTAGGAGATGATGGAGTAAAACCAGGAGGTAAAAGCATATAAACCTCTTCACTCAAATCACCACGCAAAAAAGCATTGTTAACATCAAGTTGGTGCAAATACCAATTCTTAGAAGCAGCAATAGCAAGTAACAAGCGAACAGTAGTGATCTTGGCGACAGGGGAAAAAGTATCAAAATAATCGACACCCTCGGTTTGTGTGAACCCCTTTGCAACTAGACGAGCCTTGTAACGTTCAATAGAACCATCGGCTCTATGTTTCACTCGATAAACCCATTTACAACCAATTGCAGTCTTGCCTGGAGGTAAATTAAATTAGATCTATATTACTAACAACTGAAACTGTCTTGAATTGGGGTACTTGTGTAGAAAAAGTGAAAACTTGAGTGATTGAAGATCCAATGTTAAATACAATTATCCTTGAAGACAGAAGAAAATAAAAATGAAAATAACAAAACGAACGGGAACGCAGTCAAAATAACAATAAAGTCGACCAAAAGGAGAAAAATCCAGAAAAATAAGATAAAATAATAAAAATAACTAAAACGACAGTATCAGAGATTAGCATCGTGCGAAATATCAGGATCGCTCAGGAACAGCAATGCAATCTGGTGTCAAATTATTAAAGTGTTGACATAGCTGTTGTAGATAGGCCTCAATGCGGTCCTGCTGTTGCTGTAACTGGCCGATTTGCTCTGAATGCCGCTGCTGAGTGTGGTAAATATCGTCAAGTGTGACAGTGGGTGTAGCAGCAGGTGGAGTACTGGTGTTGACATAGCTGTTGTAGATAAATGTTTTCTTACGAAAAATGTTGTTCATTTTTCAATTATTTAAATATTTTAATACATCAATGACATCCATTGGGAGATGTTGAAATTATTATTTCGTGAAGATGATGTGGTGATAATAAAAATTTCATCACAAATTATTATTTGTGACAAATTTTATATGTGGCACAATAGTTGTTGAATTTCATCACTATTATAGTTGTGTCGAGTTAAATTATACTACAATTAAATTGTTACTACAAATGTATAATTGTGATATAATCTATAATTATCTTATATTATAATATGCATATGGGAAAGGCATGTGCTGCTTGCCTTTGAAAGCTTAAAATTAGTTGTACTATTAATTAATAAATATTTGGAACATTTTTTTTCTTGAAAGGTGGACTGATTTTAAAACTCACTCTGTGCCTTCATAATTAGAATTTAATAATGCAACTTTGCTTTCTATTTCGTCATTTAGATTTAATTTTTTTATTTTAATTATTTATCTAAATTTAATATTTTAATATTTTTTATTGGAATAATAATAAAGTTAACTTTTTAATGTTTGTAAATTTTATTAATTTAATCCTAATTTTAAAAAGAAAAATTTAGCTCTTAACTTTACATATTTTGTCAATTAATCTTAATTTTAAAAATTTTTAAAAATAAAAAAATATTTATAAGTTTTGTTTATGATGAACTTATGTGCAAGTAAAGTTAAGGGTTTAGTTTTATTTGGTAATGCATGCGATCACTTCATGTAATGTGTTTTTCTTGCTGAAATCTAGTTGAGATTAGATTTCTCAGCATTGCTGCACGTTTTGCTTCATTGTTCTCTGCACGTATTGCTGCACGTTTTGTAGGTGAGTTGATTGGAGGATATGCAGGCAAGTTACTAACTGGTATGGCATTTGGTATATTTCTGATTTTGCAGTACTTTTTTCTTGAGCTTGGAATGTTTCAAGCTAATTAATTAAACTTTGTTTGGTGTTATCCAGGAAGAAATAGATCAACAAGAAATGGAACCTGAGGAGCCTGAAGAGAACGTCACTCGCATGGATGCTTCGCTGTATAAGGCAGCATCAGAAGGCAATATTGAAGTATTCAATAATAACCAGCTTGAACTTGAGTCGCTAAAGACCCCAAACCATGACAACGTGCTCCTCCTGAACTTGGCAACCAAGGAGGATGCTGCCTTGCTTTTTAAAAGATTTCTCTAAATAATCAAATTCTTCCCCGTACCATGTGTATTATTCCTCCGACTTCGAGTATTTTCTTTACCATGATAAAAACAGAAAAGAGATCAGATTTTATCAAAAATATTCTCCGGAAGTGTCCGTCACTGCTATTCCAAACGAATGCTAAAGGTCAAACTCCTTTGCACGTTGCAGCAAGGTATGGACATTCTGTTATTGTGGAATTTCTAATCAACTCTTGCGCAAACGCTAGAGATGGAGGTTTAGAGAAGCTGGGAATGGATCATTTAAATAAAGTGAGGGAGATTCTGAGGACTAGGGATCAGGAATCCAACACAGCTTTACATGAAGCAGCACGGTGTGGCAATGTTGAAGTGATGAAAGCATAGTTGGAGTTTGAAAACCCTAATTTTCTGTGTTCTGTCAATAGAAAACAGGAGACTCCATTTTACATAGCAGCTAGGAGAGGAGACGGTGGCATGCTGAGTATTGTAACTAATCAAATTCGATATAGACGTTAATATCAGATTATGGAAGTTACAATGCTCGTAAAAAAATTTGTAAAAAGAAACTCAGTTTTAATTTCAAAGTAATAAAGTTATTTAATTTATGAAAAATACAAGTTTTCACAAGAACGCATGTTAGCACTTAGATGAAAATATTGTTTTATTAATTTTATAAAAGAATCCTAAATGTTTAACCAATTGAATTGTAAAAAGTAGTAATTAAATTCTAAACTTTACAACGGAAAAATACTTTTAAAATTCTTATCTCTTAAAAACATAAGATTCATTAGTTATGTTGTCTTAGGTGTGTTTACGAGTTTTAAATAAAACGTCCGCGAAAACAAATACCAAAACCAAAAGTCTGAAATTAAAAAAAAAAAAACAAATCAATTTATACCAAATGTGTGAACCAAGCTCCGAAGTCGCCGCCAAGTGTTAAGTTGGAAGTACACCTGAAACGTATAAGATAAATGAGTGAGCTAGAAGCCCAGTGTGTGACTCGGATCACAAACAGAATTTTTCCTTAAGAAGCATGCAAACACGAACAATCAAATTAGAATTTTCATATTACATGACATATCGAACCCATATCGTTTAACAAATCAGAATCGTATCATATAACATATCGGAGTATATCATATATCATAATCGACATATCATATTACCAAAAACCTATAACAGATCAGAATGTCATATTTCATAATCATATATTAGAACAAAATTTTCTTAATTTTAGAATCATAATCTCAAATACAATCTCTTATACGGAATCAAATGTGTGTTCTTAATCAGATACAAATACAGACACAGATTCTACCCTAATCCGGTACATACAAACTCTGTCCAACCAATCACACCAATTAGGGCTACAAGAGTCCATCCATCCAATCACACCAGGTTGTGGTGATATGCCACGTACTCATAATGGTGCAGCTGAGTTGTCAGGCAAATATTGTGATTTAACCACCAAAATATGTAGTATACTGCCACAAACACTTCCTCCATCATATCAAAACCCAACCCAATGCACATGCTAACATTCAGTCGTAACGAATAAAAAATATGACATGCTTATGTAAATATCATCAAGATAATAACTTACATAGAATTTATTAATCCAAATTATGCTTATCATACATAATCATACTTTCAGAATTATCAGAACACAGAATATAAACATATTTTTCACATACTTTACTCACAGCACGTATAGACACATATCAACAGATGTCATGAAAATTTCAAAAAAATAGCCCACACAGCCCAAATAACCTAGACCGTATGATATTGAACAGTTTCGAAAACAACCTCTGTTTTTGAGTTTTTTTTAAGTTTCAATTGACGTTTTGGATTAAAATCACACAACTAAATAATTCAACCTCCAGATTTCCAAAGCGCAAACGACCAGAACAATTCCTAACACCTAAATTACAGAAGGGGAGTTTCAAATCTCTTAATTTCACCTAAAATGATATATCTCAAGATTGTTGCATATGGCCCCAAAGAGTTTCTTTCAAATACTGAGCATCGACTTATTTAGAAGTCTTATCATACTCAACTTCAATTTTACTAACCTGACCAGGCTAAGAAACAAATGTGCCAGACTCATCAACATCGCCATGGCAAATTTCATTGTTAAAACCACCAAATTCACTTTGCTCTTCCCAAGACAATTATGGATCATCACCATTACACTGCACCCATGATTCATCTATAGTTTTTTTTCCTATATTTCCAATGATCAGGACCAGCCCAAGCATTTTGTTTCAAAGAAAATCCCAGGCAGAAAAACAAATAATATTCGAATAATTAAAGAACAAGAAGAAAAAAAAACAACTGCCAGATAAGAGAAGAAAGGAAAGAAAAACGTGAACAAGAGGGTGGGAAATGTGGGAAATTTTTAATTAATTAAAATTTCTCTTCAAAATAAAACAAAACAAATCCCGTCCCACTAGTAACTCATCAGATTTTTAACGAAAATTTAATTTAATTTAATTAAAACTTATCCACATAGGCGACACAGAGATGATCATTGCCACTGAACTACTAGACTCATTATTGCGTGCGGAAATTAAATTTAAGTTAAATGTTTAGAGAAAAATATAAGAACAAAAATAGCTAAAATTTAAGTTAGATGCCGCACACTTAGGTCGAAGATTCTCAATTGTGGAAGAACTGTTAAAAAGGGATGTATCAGCTACCTATGAAGGTGAAACAAAGAGGGAGATGACACCTCTTCTTATGGCAGCCAGGCAAGGTTATCGTGGAACAGTTTCAAAGATTCTCTGTTTCTACTCTCTTCATCCACTTTGGGGTGCTGGATAATCTATTATATCAATTTAAATTTTGGTGTGAAACAGTTTCATATAGAACTCAAGATCTGTTTATGAGCTCCTTGGCTATGCAACGGTTGCAATAGTGATTACTTTCAGCACAGAGAGTTATGTAGTCTTAAAACCTTCTCACAGGCTTGCCATTTTTTCATATCTTATCTGCACTACCTTTTTTTTTTTTTTTGGTTCTACAATTGGACTATTTTTGACTACTATACTGTGAGGATATTACTTTATCATTGATTACAATATTCTTCCAATTGCAGTTTCCTTCATTCTTCTCCTTCTTTGCAGTTTCCTTCGGACCAAATTTCACCATAAAAAACTCCTACTTAGGTTTTGTCCATTTTCTTCCATTTTCTTACATTACTAGTAATGTAATGTTGCAATCAGGGGATTCAAAAAACAAGTTGTACTATTTTCCTTTAATCAAGGTTTTGTCTCATTAGATTTTTCTAGTAAAGGTTTTTAACGAGACAACTTGTAATAGAAGATTGTGTACTCTTTTTCCTTATTAGTTTTTTTTATCCCACAAGGTTTTTTCTAATAAGGTTTTAACGAGACACATTATCTACCAATAGACATTCAAGAGGTAGTGTTATGAATATATTATTAAGCGGATGTCCATCATGATCAAGATAAAGTTTTGATATATTTTAAATTTTAATAGTTATTAGAATTAGATATCTACTTCTTTTATACTTCTTATGCCTATAAATAGAGACTCCGATGAAGTATTATAAATTATCCCTTTGATCAATACAGTATATTCTTTATTGCTTTCATATTTTATTTGTTCTTTATTCTATTTGTCTCTCTTTATTTTATAAATTTTTTTTAAAAGTCAACTTTTTTTTTAAATACTATTAAATAAGTTCATTAATTGTTTTGGGGTCAAAGTTGACATCACCAAATAATTAATTGGTTAATGATTAATTGTTCCATTTTATCTCATCTTATATTAATTGTTTGATGTGATTTTTCAAATATTTTGGAGAAACTTGGTTCTAGAATTACTGTTTTCCAGTTGACTTGCGCATTAAAGGAAAGTTTATAGTTTGCTTAATCTATTTGCTTATATAATATTTATTATTGTATAGTAAAGTATTGCAATTTGTTTTTGCTTTTTAAATCAGTCAATTGTAAAATGGAGTAATGAAAACTTTCAAGATTGGCAGAGCCGTAAAAGCAGCAGTACAATCTAAAAAATATATATAACAACAAGAAGACTACACTAATACAAATCATTAATAAACATATTATCATTAATACAAATGTTGCAATCCTCCTTCAATATCCGCAAATAATTTTTTTACTGACCATGGTCGTAAACGTTTATACTTCAGTCAACCAGAAACACTACTCAATTCAAATTCTACAATCAGAGAAACATTTACCTTCCACCTCAAATTAATAAGAACCTCTGTTGCAACTTTAATAGCCGTTACTATCGCTTGCTCAACCACACGCACCACATTTACCATAAAAAAGAGCTAAGACCACTCTCTTTTCGTCCCTCAACACCTATCCACAGCCCGCATCCTCCTCTACAACTACTCTAGCCATGTTAAATTTCAACCAATCCGTAGGAGGATGATCCCAAACACAATCCCTATCCCTCCCCAATTTTCTGCCTGACCTACAATCCTTAGGTCGTCCCCATCAATTAGCCTCCGAAAATATACAATCATCATGTACTGATGTAGCCCACATCAACGATATCATTTTTGATTGAAAGATTAAAAAATCAATTTGGTATATGAATGTAATTATTTTCATTTATAGCTAAATATAATACTATAAATTGATTTTGTGTTAATAAAAATTAAGGATGGACGTAATGCATTGAAATAATCAATAATCAAAATTGTAATTATAAATACAATCAACTTAATAATTAAAATATATCTAAATTTAAATAGATAAAACTAAAATCAGAAATAAATATAAATTTAAACATAACATTTACGTTGTTATACAATAGTTCAAGTATCATTAAATAATATAAAAAAGTCAAAGTCATTTTAAAATACGAATTAATTAATTAGGTTAATGAGTGTTCCATTTGATCTCATCTTATATTATAATATGCAAATGGGATTCGCATATGCTACTTGCCTGGAAAGCTTAAAACTAGTTGGAATATTAATTAATAAATAGGGTAATCTATAAAAATAGTCATTTTTATTTGTCTCACGTTACATTTTAGTCACTTATGTTTGAAATGTTACGTTTTAGTCACTTATGTTACTATTTTGTTACGAAGTGACCACTCTACCGTTAAGTTCCGTTATCTCTCTAACGGTAATCTTACATGGCAGTGCAACTAAATTTTAAATGCCAACTTGAATTTCTAAATGAGATGAAAATAGATTTTTAATTAAAAATTTAATTAATTAAAATTTTTAAACCTAAACCTTTACTAAAAGAACTGTTCATATCTTTTTTTAATTTTTCTTCAGTCTCTTCTTTTTTTTCAATGGTTTTTTTTCATTTGACGGAAAAACTATTATTAAGATCAAAATAGTTGAAATCAAATTGAGTGCTTCATAAGATCTACTCAATTACACTAGATCTACTCTTAAACAGGGTTTATTTCTCCTTTGATTTAAGCACATCAAATATGGATTAATAGTCTAGAAATATTAAATCAAGAATTAATAACATATAATTTAGAACAAGATCCAAGTATATGTTGCGTAAAAAGTAGAAATCAAATAACAGAATCCATCCTAGGATTCATCTCCCTAGGTATTTAAAAAATTAGTTCGTGATTGCAAATAAAAACATCCCAAAGATAATATAAGCACAAGAAATAAGGAAAGTCATAATAATCTTCAAAGAAATCAAAAAGAGATCTTCAATCTTGATGGAAATCTACTTTAGAATAGGCTTCAACGGTGTTTTTTTAAGTTGTTTTCTTGAGTATTTTATGATGGCTCGCTCCCATCTTATTTTTGTCATATATAGGTCTTAAAATGCTCGAAAAACCTAAAAAGTGTATTTTCCTGAATGTTTGGAGTGTGATTCACGAAATTGACATGGTCTAGCACATGGCTGTGTGACAACCCATATGTGGTTCACACGGCCGTGTGCCCAGCCCGTGTGGCTATTGTAACTTGCTTTGATTTTCTGATTTTCGCTCGTTTTTCACTCCTTTTACTCCAAAATGCTCTCCTAAGTATATAAACATAAATTTAAAGGATTAGAAGCATAAAATTTACCATTAACATCGAATAATCACCCAAAAATGCATTAAGAATGAGGCTAAAACATGTTGCTTTTAACATTTGTCATACTGACTATAGAAGTCGTGTACCATATGCATCAACTTTCGGTTCTTTATTTATTTAAGCTTAGGATTTTACTTGCATCAAAGTATACAAGTCACGCATACATTGTTTGTCATTCATTCAGGATCAAGGTATGCCACACTTTAAACATCACAAGTGAATAAGTCCATAAACATATTCAAGATCTATTCTTCTTAGGTCTAGTTCAATATATTGTCAATCCAGTTAATCACATCTATGTCTCTATCTTTTAAGAGTCGTCCGCTTTGAACCCAAGATAAGACATCTCCCAAATTGGTATGAAAATAAAGACAAAAAGTTGTTCAATTCAAGTAAAGGTATCATTAGTTATAATGCTGACGTCAATTATTATTAGGAATACTATTCTAATAGAAAAAACATTTTATCATGACGAGTTCAAAATTTTATTGTTACATAACTGCCAAGTGATTTTTACTTGAGGATACAACCTTACTTGTTACTTTCTATTAGTTTATATTTTCAACTTGAATTTATTTTTGTAGGTTTTGATAGCCTAACAACTCTCTTGGATCTTCCTTGTTGAGCATTTTGAACTTCTCACCCCTTTCGCTTCATTTTGATCGGTATTTGAAAGATTTGTTTAAGTTATGAGAAAAAAGGGTTATCTACTCTTGCAACTCTTCTATAGTAGTGCTATGATCCTATATGTTTGTAGAAATCCAATTAACTCATCAAGTTATCAAATATCTTTTCGCTTCTTCAATGGTTGTGAATTTGATGCTGAATTTTTTTGGAAAAGATTAAAGAACCTTCCTAACCAGCTTTAAATTTGAATACTAATTCTTGATAGAACAAATCACACAAGTTGACACAGAACTTGTCAATTGTTTCATTATCCTCTATTCTTAGAGAGTTTCAAACCTTGTTGTGAGCACTTGTAGTTTAGATTGCTTTACAATGTTGGTGCATTCATGGGCAATTTCATAGATATCTCAGACTTCCATGTATTTGGAGATTCTTTTGAACTATTAAAAGTTTAATTTATAAAAAATCACATTAAATGTTTAGAATTAGATAAAATGTTTGCATGTACATATTATGTAATGCATTGGAATAATAATCATCAAAATTGACATTATAAATACATGGATCATACAATTAAAATAAAAAACAAATATAGATTCAAACAAAACTTTTACGTTCTTATATAATAGTTTAACTATCATTAAATAATAATTAAAAATTGTTATGAATATCTTATTAAGTGGATGTCCATCATGATCAAGATAAAGTTTTGATGTACTTTAAATTTTAATAGTTATTAGAATTAGATATCTACTTCTTTTATACTTCTTATACCTATAAATAGAGACTCTGACGAAGCATTGTAAATCATCCCTTTGATCAATGAAGTACGTTCTTTATTGCTTTCATATTTTCTTTGTTCTTTATTCTCTCTGTCTCTCTTTATTTTATAACTCTTTATCAGCACGATGATTCTCTATTTTTTTAAAATCTTTCGAAGTCATCCCACAAATCAAATTCCTTTTCACGTTAAACTTTCTCCCTTACAACTACATCTTCAGGATGTTGAAAGATTCAATCTCAGAATGGATTGTGGTTCTTATTCCCGATTTTTGATTTATAATTGTACAAGCATGGATAAAGAATAGATTTGTCAAGGTGATGACGCTGATGTTAATGATCTTCAAATATATTTTACTATATTTTATTTATTATATCATGTTTATTGTAATTGGAGACCAATCATGACAACATGAATAGATAGATTCTAATTTAAAATTCAAGCATGTTTCGATGGTGATTATGAAATAAAGAATCTATTGGGACGTTTATAACTTCTTCCTAATAAATCTATTGCATTCCCCGAAGTGAATGTAAATATAAAAAAAATAAAAGATATATTCATGAACCACTAAAAGTGGGAACATAGTAATAAATAAAAGAACAATTAGAGTTCTCAAGATAACTTTTCAAAGGGTAAAGATAACTTATATTATCAATGTGATATAAAATATTATTGGCCACATATGTAGAGTATGCCCAAATGTTTTATTTCTATTAATATTCTTTGAGGAATGATATAAAAATATAGTAATGAATTCTATCATTACAGATAGAAAATATTTATCTTATTTGGTATTGAAACAAACAAATATTATTTTGATATTTGATAGTACAAAATTAGTTGAAAGTTCCAAAAGAGCTAATATATCACTATCTGAAAAGCACAAAATTTGTGATGGTTAATACATTACTTTTAAAAGTTATTTGTAATGGATCTCATATTGAGATTGTGAATGAGGAAAATATTATATTTCATATGAATAAAAAAGGGGATTGAGTTATTAATTTATATTTATTTTATAATCTTTGTCATATTCTTTTTCATCATCCCTATTAAAGGATTGAAAACAAAATATTTGACTGTGAAAGATATGCAAGCAATAGAATATAATAATTCTATCTAAAGCTTATTATGGTTGGATGCACATAAAGTTGCAAGTTTTTGTTACAAACTGTGAGTATAACTCTATAGTATTCAGAATAAGTTCTCAATTAAAATTATGTGATAAAATATTACTGATGAGAACTTGCAAGAGAGAAAACTTATGTGTGAAAAGACATTGGTTATGTACCTATTGTACATCTGGAAAATAAGATCCACTCTCAAAGTTTGCTATTAATAGATTTTTGGGCATTTGAAGATTTTAGCATATTCCCTATAATGAATACTGCATATAATTATTTGGAAATTATATTTATTAACTTGGTGACATTATAGACTTCACATTGATTTAGACTTTTGCAGTAGTATATGTCACAATAGTACTTAGATGTGAATACAAATTAAAAGGAATGATAATAAAATTATCAATTTGTTACAATTTAGTACAACTGAAATGCATGTTAAAGAAAACCAGAAGTTTACTAATACAAATGTGTTTACTACTTGGTGTGACCAGTTAGACCATCCTGGATTGTATATGATGCGAAAATTAATTGAGAATTCACATGGACATCATTAAAGAACCAGAAGATTCTTTAAGTTAAAGAATTCTCATTTGTTGTTTGTTCTCAATAAAAATTGGTTCTTAGAAACTCACTAGCTAAAGTTGAGATTCAACTTCTTGTATTTCTGAAATGAATATGGGCCCATTCATCCACTATGTGGATGGTTTTGATATTATATGATTTTGATATATGCATCTATAAAATAATCACATGCATTATCAATTCGTAACCTGTCGTTTGCGAAATTACTTGTTTAAACAATTAATTTCAGATTATGCAACTAAAACAATTCATCTTCCTAATGTTGGTGAGTTTACATCCTAAGTTTTCAATGATTATTGCATGTCAATTGGGATAAAAGTTGAATATCTTTGATGTACTCTTATATTTGACACTTTTTGCTTGTTAATTCCTTTGTCTTATGAATTTTTCACTACTTAATTGGTTGCATTTGATTTATTTCTTGTGTAGTGAACCCAATACTGGAAATGCAAAAAAAGAACGCAATATGCAGTTTTCTTTCTTTTTATTTTGTCATGGCTGGAGTCGTGGGCACGACGCTGGGCATGACACGGATCTGACGTGGCAAATCAGAAGTCAACACGGGGAATATTTTGGAAACAACTTATCTTGATCTATTGACGTGATTTGGGGGATTTTGGATTTCATTTTCATAATTTTAAGATATTATCTTATTTTTTTTTATTAGTTTCCTTGTTGATTTGGGAATTTGAAGCCTATAAATACCCATATTTGGGTAAGGCTAAGAGCATCTTTTGTCTTTGTTCTTATTGCTACTTTGTTTTCATTTTTAATAAAATTTTCTTCTTTTGTTTTATTTCTACTTTATTTTATTTTATTTTATGTTTTTACATTATCAAAACATGTTAAGCATGATAATCAATATCATGCTTGACTAATTTTTCTCAAGCCAAGAGCTAGTACGAATCAATTCCTCATGTGAGAATTCAATATTGCTTAAATCTTTTCGGGATACATTTTCGTCTTTTTGCTTAGATAGTTTGGCAATCGGCCTTACTAAAATTTTTAAACGTTTTTCAAATAAAAAAGGATCCGTTAGTCTGGAATCTTTTAATTTTACAGTTGGGAGGAAGGATCGGCCTGTGCCATTTCGACTTCCTATGAACACTCTTAGCGGCGGTCCGCTAAGGAAAGACGAGATCGGAAACGATTCTTGATGAGACAACTTCCAAGTTGGGCTTTTCCTGTTTTAAAACTAAGTATTTTAACGGCGATAGACGTGGTTGATTTACTTAAGAATCGAATTTCGAAGATAGACTTGGGAAGATCGGTTACATGAGAGAAAAGCAAGTTATGATGGGTTGGGCCTCGTAGACTGTAACTGACATGAATCCCGGAGCAAAAATCTATTTTTGATGATC
This sequence comes from Gossypium hirsutum, assembly GCF_007990345.1. NCBI lineage: Eukaryota > Viridiplantae > Streptophyta > Magnoliopsida > Malvales > Malvaceae > Gossypium > Gossypium hirsutum. The sequence goes on from NC_053427.1 coordinate 88,442,832, forward strand.
GTGGGAATTGATGAAACTAGCTCGAGGCGATTCTTATACTCGTGTTTATTCAACTTAATCTTTCACCTTCTTTATTTTATTGCTTCTATTTTAATACATCTTTATTTGCAATATTACTTGTTTATTTTGTTTTCTTGTTACTTCTCAAATCACCCTTTTTTTTATTTTCTATTTCAGCTCCTAGGTCGAGAACAAGAAATTTAATCAAGAATTCCATTAAACTCCCTGTGGATCGACCCTTTTCCACTATTTTACCCTTTTATTTATCCCAACACTACTACTCTAATCACAAATCCCACGTTTGAACAAGAGCCAATGGCGAACCAAACCATTAGAGAGCTTGTCGCCGCCCCCGCCGTACAACAACCATTCTACATTACCTTTCCTCAAGGCACCACCCATTTTCAACTCAAAACGGGGTTAATTCATCTCCTCCCTACACTTAATGGTCTCTCTAGCGAAAGTCCACATAAAAAGCTCGCCGAATTCCATATGGTGTGTAGTAGCATGAAGCCGCAAGGAGTCTCGGAAGACCAAATCAAACTAAGGCCATTTCCTTTTTCTTTAGCCGGAATGGCTAAGGAATGGTTATTTTACCTTTCGCCTAACTCAATAACCACATGGGCTGAACTATCTCTTGTTTTCCTTGATAGGTATTTTTCAGCGGCAAAGGCGAGCGAGCTTAGGCTAAGCATTTTGGGAATCCAACAAAGGAGCGAAGAATCTCTCTACGACTACTGGAAGAGGTTCAAAAAGTTATGCGCAAGTTGCCCGCAGCATGGTCTATCTGAGCAGACCCTCCTTCAGTATCTCTATGAAGGGATGCTTCCGATGGACAAAAAGATGGTGGATGTTGCAAGTGGTGGCGGCGCACTCGTCAATATGACGCCAGAAAATGCGAGAACTCTAATCTCTACTATGGCCGCAAACTCGTAACAGTTCAGCTCTTCAAGTGAACCTACCCGACGGGTTCACGAAGTAAGTACTGTTTCTTTGGAAAATAAAATAGACAAGTTGACTGATATTGTCAACTCTCTTGTTACAGGTAAGATAGGAGCTGCGAAGGTTTGTGGAATCTGCACGCTGCCGAACCACCCAACCGATTCATGTCTAATTCTACAAGATGAGACGGGCGCCCAAGTCAATGCCATAAATAATTTCCGAAGACCTCCTCAAAGGCCATACAATCCCTATGGTAACACTTTTAATCCTGGTTGGAGAGATCAACCAAATATGAGATATGGAAACAAAAACCAAAATTACTAATTGAGACCACCTCCCTTTCCAAATCAATCACCATAAAAAACCTCTCTTGAGACCATTGTTGAAAAGTTGGCCATTTCACAAGAGAAATTCCAAACCCAAACACAATCCTATCTCCAAGAAATTGACAAACAAATAAGCCAACTAGCCCAAACCGTTGGTCGCCTAGAGTCTCAAAGACGATTGCCCTCTCAAACCGAAACAAATCTGAAGGAAAATGTAAGTGCGATTACTTTACGAAGTGGTACCGTAATTTCACCAGAGTTGACAAAGGAGCCCGAGGAAATCGACAAAGACAAAGAAAACACTTATTTAAAGAGTCAAGAAGAAAAATCCTCGCCTACCTCAGGTAAATTCATTCCTAGTCCTTCTTTTTCTACTTACGAGACTCCTCCTCCCTTTCCAGGAAGGCTTGCAAGGTGTGACAAAAAAGAATAGGAGAAGGAAATTTTGGATATATTCAAAAAAGTGGAAATCAATATTCCACTCCTTGATGTCATTCGAAAGGTTCCAAAATATGCGAAGTTTTTGAAAGACTTATGCACAAATCAGAGGCGGTTATCCGGCAATGAAAGAGTTATCCTCAACGAGAATATTTCAGCCGTTTTTCAAAGACGCCTACCACCGAAATACAAGGACCAAGGGATGTTCGCAATTCCTTGCAAAATAGGAAAAGTCAGAATAAAAAGGGCGATGTGCGATCTAGGCGTATCTATTAATGTCATGCCACTAAGCGTCTACAACAAAATTTAAACAGAACCATTAAAAGAGACGTGAGTGATGGTTCAATTAGCTGATCGGTCAGTTATCTACCCCGAAGGGGTACTAGAAAACGTGTTGGTAAAGGTAAACGATCTCATTTTCCTACTGATTTTACATTATTGACATGGAAAATGACCGCAGCAACAACGGATCAGAAATCTTGCTTGGACGCCCTTTCTTGTCAACAGCACATACAAAAATCAATGTTCGTAACGACATCTTAACCATGGAATTTGATGGGGAAGTGGTTAAATTCGATGTGTGCAAAGCTATGAAGTATCCTGATTCCATCGCAAGTGTTCAAGTATGAAATTATATATAGTTGTCATTTGTAGGTGACTTGAATGGAGGATTTGCAAGCAACTAACTAACTGGTAAGGCATTTGGTAAATTTCTGAATTTGCAGTATTTTTTTCTCGAGCTTGGAATGTTTCAAGCTAATTAATTCAATTTTGTTTGGTGTTATCCAGGAAGAAATAGATCAACAAAAATGGAGACTGAAGAGGACATCACTCACATGGATGCTTGGCTGTATAAGGCAGCAGCAGAAGGCAACATTGAAGTCTTCAATAATAACCAGCAGCTTCAACTTAAGTCGCTAAAGACCCCAAACCGTGACAACGTGCTCCATGTTAACTTGGCAACCCAGGAGATTGCTGCCTGGCTTTTTAACAGATTGCCCTCAATACTCAGATTCCTCCCCGTAAATTATGTACCATTCTATTCGCTTTTGATTGTCGAAACCATTTTCAAATCGAGTTTTGGAAAATGGAATCGATTTTAAAAAATGAAAACGGGAGTCGCCACCAATCTTTTTAGGTGTGATTGGATCACCTTTAAAACATTTTGTTTTAAAATCATTAGTTTTGGTCCACGAAATAAAATAATGGGTTCGGGAGTCGGTTACGTACGAGGAATGATTAGCACCCTCGTAACGCCCAAAAATTGGTACCTAATTGATTATCAAATGTCTTTAATGTCGGAAATTTAAAAAATTTTAAGATATAATCCTCTTTAAAATACTTTGATTTTGAAAATTGGGTTTACTTGTATCAAAGCATTGACACTAAGTTAACCTTTTGGAAATCCCTATCTCGAAACGACAAATCGCCACATCCAATAAGTTAGGACACAACGCTTTGAAATTCCAAGACAGTTGCTCGTATTTTGAAAATCTTAAAAAACTTAGAAGGGTACTTGACTATTCGAACTCAACGAGAAAAGTTGCAACCCAATAAGTTAGGGCACTACTTTTCTCGAAGCTTTCAAATACTAAGCATTGCCTTTTTTATTTTTATAAAACTTTTAAATATTGTTTTAAATGACCTTTTAGAGTGACAATTCTATATTATGAAACATAGATATTCAAATAGCGTATATTATAAAGTATTATAACACTTTATATAAATGCAATCACTATATAGAGGGTAAAATAGAATAATAAAAATAATCATGCTAAGCAAATAGGAATATACCAAAAAGAAAACATAATAAATGCACTAATTATATACAATATATCATAAATAAAACATTAAATAATATAAAAAACATGGTAAATATTAATGTGTAAAATATGTATGAGTAAAAATAGATGACATGCATAGCAAATGGATAAATAGAATCTACATAAAATATAAAATCCAATAATTTAATGTACACATGAATGGATTAATAAAAAAAATGATGCATATAATACAATATATCAATGTACATATATAAAAATATGCATTTGAAAGTAAATTATAAAAGTCTAAGATATTACATAACATATGAAATACATAACATAACAATAATACATTAATGCTAAAGTAAAAACAAATATTGTATAATAATAAAAAAACATAAGTTTTAAAAATATATGTATAATATAAACAATTGATAAATAGAATGAGCATATAAAAAAATGTGATATTTAATAATAAATTTAAAATATAATATATAATAAAAAATATATTTATAAGAATAATAATTATATAAAAAATATAAAATATATTGGTTTAGAAAAATAATGTATAAAATATCAAATATGTAAAATAATTTATATTTATAATGAAATGATTATATAATATATATACATGCATAGAAAATATATATTTGAAAATAAACTATATAAAAAGGTTAAATATTATGATATATAAAATACATAATCAAATGTATAAAAGATAGGAAAAAATATACATATTTAAAAAATGAAGAAATTAAAAATAAAAAGAGTTGAAAAACTAAGATAGACGAAGAATAAAATAAGAACAAACCACAGAGAGTAAGAATGCAAGAGGGAGAGAAATTTGAGTGAATGCTCTTCAAGAATTCTTATTGCTTTCCAAAACTCAAGTGATTTACAATGAAGGGAGAGGCCTCTATTTATAGTGGAGCCTCCCCAAATCTAACGGTACAGATCAATTACATCAACGGTTAAGATCAAAGGATATCTACAAATTAAATCTCCAAGATTACAAAATCATATCTTCTAAGATTGTATCATATCTAAGATTGCAATTATATTTAAGATTGTATCATATCTAAGATTACATATCATTGAAGATTATATTTCCATACGAGTCAAGTTTGTAGATGGACCTTAAATCTTTTCAAGTAATGGGCCATTCCGATCGGGCCAAATTATAATTGTAATTCTGGACTGAACTTGGACTTTATTTTTTTTTTGGTTTATTATTTTAAATACTGAAATGGGCCGGGCAAAATTGAGTGTCTACGTTGATTTTTTACATTACTATGATAAGAGGAGAAAAAAGATCAGATTTTGTCGAACAAATTCTCAGTAAGGATCGGTCACTGCTAACCCAAACGAATGCTAAAGGTCAAACTCCTTTGCACGTTGCAGCAAGTAATGGACATTCTGCTATTGTGAAACTTCTAATCAGGTATTGCGCAAGAGCTAGAGATGGAGATTTAGAGAATCTGGGAATGGATCAACTAAATGCAGTGAGGGATATGCTAAGGATTAGGGATCAGGAATTCAACATGGCTTTACATGAAGAAGCAGCAGGGTGTGGCAATGTTGAAGTGGTGAAAGCATTGTTGGAGTTTGAAGACCCTGATTTTCAGTATTCTGCCAACAAAAAACAGGAGACTCCACTTTACATAGCAGCTAGGAAGAGAGGATCTGGGCGCTTGTTGACTCTATTATTAGATAAATCGGAAGCTCATGGTGGCCCCCACGGTAGAACAGTTTTGCATGCAGCACTTATGGCTGGAGATGCAGGTATGTTGTTGAGTTAGTTCCAATTTTTTTTAAAAAAATTTTGAAATAAATAAAGAACAGGTCTATTGACATTTTTTTTTTGCTTGGATTTAGAGGCAATAAGGGTAATATTAGAGGAGAAGGGGAATTTGACAAAGGAAAGAGATGAAGATGGGCACACCCCTCTTCATTATGCTGCACACTTGGGTTCTAGATTATCAGTTGTGGAAGAAGTGTTAAAAAGGGATGTATCAGCTGCCTATATAGGTGATAAAAAGAGGGGGATGACACCCCTTCTTATGGCAGCCAGGCAAGGCTATCTTGGAACAGTTTCAAAGATTCTCTCTATATGTCCAGATTGTTGTGAAAAAGTGGACAACAAAGGTTTGACTTTATTTCATTATCTGGCTTTTAGAGGCTTTCCCTATCCATCAGAGCTTTCTCTTTTCAAGTGTGGTGGTATTGAGATTTCTTTTGTCAAGCCTAGTGGTATTGCGATTTCTTTTGTCAAGAATGGTGGTATTGAGACTGTATATGGATCACTCAGAAATCTAATGAATTTGGAAGGTGCTTTTGGAATGACACCTCAAGAAGTTTATTATGCACTTCGATCTAATAAACAACATCAGAAACAGGTGTGTGTATATATTGCATTTCCATGGCTATGGTTTTATTAATATCTAATTTTTGAATTAACATATTTAGTAAATCTTTAATACAATCGGCTAATGTGGGTGGCATGGCAGACGCAAATCAATGAATTCTTGGAAGAAATTCAGAATGATCAAGTGGCGGAGAAACCAGTTTGTCCCAATCTCTTGCCAACTATCTCTGCAGAAAGCTTGGAGAAGACAAGAGATGCTCATTTAGTAGTGGCAGCACTTATAGCCACCATTGCATTTGCAGCGGCAATAACTGTTCCCGGTGGTTTGAATAGTGAAAAAGGGTCAGAGCAAGGCACTCCCGTTTTGATTGATGAGGTAGCCTTTAAAGCATTTGTTATAACAAATGCATTGGCCTTTATTTTCTCTGTTTCTGCCCTCTTCATCTACTTTAGGGTTATGGATAATATATTATCAGGATTTAAATTTTGGCGTGAAACATTTTTATATCGAACTCGAGCTATTTCTGGGCTTCTTGGCTATGCAACGGTTGCGATGATGATTGCTTTCAGCACAGGCAGTTATGTAGTCTTAAAACCTTCCTACGGACTTGCCATTGTTTCATATCTCATCTGCCCTGCCTTTTTTCTCTCTGTGTTGCTAATTTTGAATATTGCATATCTATGTAACATATAAATATGATAATATTACTTTATCATGGATTAATATTCTTCCAATTCCTAGTGTCAATGTTACCTCTTTGAAGAAATATTACTTTAAATTTTTTTTTTGAGATATATCTAACTCATCAATATTAATAATCTTCATTTAATTGAAATCAATGTTATTAGTTGATAGATACATATTTTCAAAAAGATTAAAAAGAAACCACAATTTGTGTAAGGTAAGATTTATTACATATAGAAAATAATAAAGATGTTGCAACTAATTTTCCATTATAATTAAAAATTAGTTTGATGAACCATTAAAAAATATGAGAATTTTAGGTTTGCTACTCATCTTTGTTGACTAGGTATGATCAAACACCTATAAAATCATTCTTTAAAAAGAAAGTTTTAATTTAAAAAAAAAAAAATTAATTTTGGGTCTTGAGAGTTGGTTTGAAAGGAAGGTTTTAGTGCTCTTAAAATGCCTAAAATTGATAGCTTGTTAAATGTGTTTGTAAATTAAAATTTATATCTTAGTATTTAATTAAAATACAAATTTTTGATAAATTAAAAATAAATATATTAAAGATGTCCAGATTGTAGTGAAAAATTGGAAAAAAGAGGTTTGAATTTACTTCATTATTTGGCTTTTAGAGACCGTTCCTACAATTAAGTCATTCTCTTTTCATGCCTGGTGATACTATGACTGCATATGGATCAATAAGAAATCTAATGAAGTTGAAAGGTGACTTTGGATTTACAGCAGCAAGAACTCTACCTGGTTGTTTGAATAGTGAAAAAGGGTCAGAGCAGGACACTCTGATCCTTTTCTGATTGATGAGGCAGCCTTCAACAAATGCATTGGCCTTTATTCTCTGTTTCTGGCCTCTCCACCCAGTTTGGGATTCTGGATCTTCTTTTATGTTTCTAATCTCCTTGATTGTGCAATAGTTGTGATGGTGATTGCTTTTAGCACAAGTTGTTATATGGTTTTAAAACCTTCCCATAGACTTGGTATCGATTCATGTTTCATTTGCCCTGCCTTTTTTATTTGTTATTACATACAACAATACCTAGCTTTCGTGAAGATGTTGTACTAAAAAGTACTCATATTGTGTGAAAGACCAAAAAAAGAAGAGCTCAAGGAGGCCCTCATGGTAGAACAACTTTGCATGCAGCCAGCAGTTACGGCTGTAGATGCAACTTCATTCCCCCCCCCCAAAAAAAAAAAAAATCTCCGTATTAAACCAAAGGTCCATGTGATTCCAACTGTTAAGCACCATAGGAAGTGTCGAAATATATAGGAAGTAAAAAGAATTTTAGACATAATAATAAATTTAACTAATTTAGCTAATTAAATTTAATTTATAATTTTTTAAAAAGAATCAAATTTAATCATTCACTTTAAAAAATTATTTAATTATTATTACTTTCCATTCCTATGATAAAAAGAGAAACGTATCAGATTTTATGGAACAAATTCTCAGCAAGTGTCCGTCACTGCTGCTCCAAACGAATGCTAAAGGTCGAACTCCTTCGCACGTTGCAGCAAGGTATGGACATTCTGCTATTGTGAAACTTCTAATCAAGTCTTGCGCAAAAGCTAGAGATGGAGATTCTAAAGTCTAAATCGAAAGATAGTCTTAAATAAACGAATAAAAATATAACCACATCTTTAATTAAATGACAATTAGAATAAATAAATGTAGTCAAAATAATATAATGAGTTTGATTCGTTGTGACAAATTTCTATTAATTTCCCATTTTAACATTTTATGTTTGATTTCAATAGAGTAAAAATAATTAGGTGTTTTAATGACCCATTAGGTCAATCAAGACTTCGGGCCAAGAAATTTGAAGAATGACCCCGATGTAGCGACATCCATTAGTGGTATCGTAACACTGATTTAGTAGTGGTAGCACTTATAGCCACCGTCGCATTTGCAGTAGCAATAACCGTAACTGGTGGTTTGAATACTGAAAAACTGTCAGAGCACGGCACTCTTTTTCTGATTGATGAGGCAGCCTTTAAAGCATTTGTTGTAACAAATGCATTGGCCTTTATTCTTTCTATTTTGGCTCTCTCCATCCACTTTGGGATTCTGGATCCTCTTTTATCAAAATTAATTTTTTTGGGATATTAATATAATCTTATATTGAAATTAGTCTGTTGCTAATCTCCTTGGCCGTGCAATGTTTGCAATGGTGATTGCTTTTAGCACAAACAGTTATGTTTTAAACCATCACATGAACTTGCCATTACTTCATGTTTCATCTACCCTGGCTTTTTTGTTTGTTATTATGTACAACAATCCCTAACTTTCGTTAAGAGGTTGTTGTAGTGATGATAACTAATTTCATAAATAATATAATGAGTTTCATCTGCTATAATTCGTTGTGACAAATTAAGTTCTTTTCTGTAATTAATAAGTTTATTTTTAAGTAATTTGATTACATTTCTATTAATTTCCCATTTTAGTGTTTTATGTTCGATTTCAATAAAATAAGCATTTTTACATGATTAGGTTTTTTAATGACCCGTTAGACAAATTAGAGCCTAAGAAACGACTAATGGATTAATTGAGTGTGTAGGACACTATTTCAGGCCGAGAAATTTGAAGAACGATCCCAATGTCACAATATCCATATTAGTAGTGTTGTGACAACCAACTTCGAAGGTCAGAATGGGGATGCAAAGACTATAGTGTCGCGAAAATGAACTTTGAACGCAAGCTAGGAGAGTAAACTCGACGATGTCGTGACACCCAACTTCGAGGCCAAAGAAGTCTCATTCGATGTCTGATGTCTTGACATCAGTCCTATGGTGTCATGACACTGATTCAACGAGGGCAAAATTACAACCGAAGGTGTTTTCATATGCACAACTCATCCTAACCCGTTTAATCACTTGCATTTGGTCTAATATGATCATAAAATACCACAACTATAAATAGAAAAGTTTAAGGTTTAATTAGGGTTTTATTCCCTTAGTTAAATTTTAGTTTTCTAGTTTTAGGTTTCGTTGGATTGGGAATTTGCTGTAAACTTCTATTTTAGATTCAATTTTAATTCAAGTTTCAATTTCTTCATCAATCTTTAGTTTTTCTTTTGCATTGGCTTTCAATCGATGTTTCCTCAACGACTATTGATGGGTTTTCGCCTTCCAAGCGCAATCGACATATTAACGCATCAAAATTATATTTTTCCCTCTTTCTAGTTTGCTATTTGTTTTAATGTCCGGATTGAATTTAGGGAAAATTGTATTTAAACTCATGACGACCTAAACTTGTAGGAAAATTAACGACTAGATGTGGAATTAATTAACTGAGGAATTAAGGTTTTTCTTAGAATTAGATGGATTAAATTATGTATAATAAAATTTTATGATTGACAACCCTATAAAGTTATTTAGGTAAATGAGGTCGAAAAAATAGTTTATCGAGTATCTCTTAATTTAACTTGATTTAAACTGTGAGGTTGAAAGATAAGTAGTTTCTGTCAATTAGTTGATTTAATTACAGTCTGAAAGGTAATAACTAAGTTAATTATTTGCTAATTCATCAAAACCCGAATTGTGAGGTTAATTATGAACACTAATGTGAGTTAACCTTTTGTCTTTTATTGAGTGAATTTCAATTGTTAGTTTAGTTTTCATTAATTTACGATAGTGTTATTAAATTTTATTTAGATTTTTCGTATTATAATTTTAGATTATTACTATTCAGACCTGTTAAAGTAGAAATTAGTCTCTAGTTTTTTAATCCAGCCTCCTTTGGTACTATCCTCGGAATACTTCCATGTTCCGCTGTAACTTTTATATTACAATCTGACCTGTATATTTACGAACATAAATATTATTTCATATCTTTTATTTGCAATATTTCCAACCCCTATATTTGCATGTCGAGGCGAGCAATCAAAATTCCACCAACTCGTCCTTAGAAGTAATAAATATATTACATAAATTTTTTTACTTACATGGTAAGTGGGTCATAATTTTTTTTTGATTTTTTTCAAAATATTTATTGAAGCAAATTTACTGATTAATCTTTCGTATTCTGTAAGCCCATTAAGAGGTAAACGCTTAAGTATATAGAAAATATATAAAGCATACTAAGTATGTTAGAGCATTATTTAGTTTTTTTTTTGTAAACATTTACATAAATTTTTCACTTACATTATAAATGTGTCATAATTTAATCATATATAAATTTAAAAATGATAGTTTTTTTTTTGGTACATCAAAAAGGATAATACCATAACTAGACTAGGCGAGGCCAAGTCATTCTAGAGCATTATCATGTAGCTTTTGAAGAATTTCATCAGGGGGTTGCATGCCCAAAGGCCTTAAAAATGTCATTACTTCCAATCCATCGGCTACTCAATTATCCTTTTTGGATACATGATGTGTCACCCTAATCATCCAAGTCCGTTGAATAATTTCTTTAATACTAACAATTTAGTAATTTTATGATCTTTAACAACCTTGTTTCCCCGCATTATATAATTTTAATTAATATTTTATAATTAAAATAAAAAAATTATGTATTCAAATTAATCCAAATTTACCTAACCTTTGAATTAGATTGATAAACTACATTTAGATAAATCTATTTATAACAACTTAATTTTTTATTTAAATATATATATAATTCAATAACAACCCAATTTTTATTTAAATTTAAATATAATTGAATCTTATAATATTTGTAATTAATATAGAGTAGTAAACTATTCTTAGTCATGAATTAATTTCTTCCACCTATACTTGCCTGCAAAACCAAAGACAATGAGATAAACAAAAAAAAAAAGAAAAAAAAAAGAAAAGAAAAGTCAAGAATGAAGAAATCCTAGCCTTGATTTATGGTTTCATTAATTCCACTTTTGGCCCAGAACATGAAAATAAAGACAAAAAGTTGTTCAATTCTTGATTGAGTCTCAGTTGTTCTTGACATTGTTGCCGGTATAAGAAGACATGGTTTCGAGTGCGCTGAAGTGTATTATCCTCTTATTTAAGGTTGGAGAGAGAGAAAAAAATAAGTTGTTCAATTGAAGTAAGGGATCATTAGTTATAATGGGAAAGAAATTTGTGAAAATATTGTTTTGAGTGGTTTAGGTCCTTGTGCTCTTTAAAAATTTGAAATTTAGTTCTTATATTTTTATTTCAAGGAATTTAGTCATCTTATTTTTCAGATTTCAAAAATCAAGTCTAATTGAGTGTGTAGGACACCATTTCAGGCCAAGAAATTTGAAGAATGACCCCAATGTCACGACATCCATTAGTAGTGGCATGACAACCAACTTCGAAGGTCAGAATGGGGATGCAAAGACGACAGTGTAGCAAAAATGAACTTCGAATGCAAGCTAGGAGAGTAAAATCGATGATGTCGTGACACCCAACTTCGAGGCCAAAGAAGTCTCATTTGATGTCTGATGTCTGATGTCTTGACATCAATCCTATGGTGTCGCGACACTGATTCAACGAAGGCAAAATTACAACCGAAGGTGTTTTCATATGCACAGCTCATCTTAATCCATTTAATCACTTGCATTTGATCTAATATGATCATAAAATACTAGAACTATAAACAGAAAAGTTTAAGGTTTAATTGGGGTTTTATTCCCTTAATTTTTAATTTTTTACTTTTAGGTTTTGTTGGATTGGGAATTTGTTGTTAACTTCTTCATCAATATTTAGTTTTTCTTTTGCATTGGCTTTCAATCGATGTTTCCTCAACGACTATTAACAGGTTTTCGTCTTCCAAGACAATCAACATATCAAGGAATCAAAGTTATCTTTTCCCCTTTTTTTTAGTTTGCTATTTGTTTTAATGCCTAAATTGAATTTAGGGAAAATTGTATTTAGACTCATGAGGAGCTAAACATGTAGGAAGATTAACGATGGGAGGTGGAATTAATTAAATGAGAAATTAGAGTTTTCTTTAGAATTAGTTGAATTAAATTATGTGTAATTAAACCCTAATATTGACAATCCTAGTAAGTTATTTAGGTAAATGAGGTCGAAAGAATACTTTATCGAGAATCTCTTAATTTAACTTGATTTAAACGCGAGGTCGAAAAATAAATAGTTTCTGTCGATTAGTTGATCTAGTTACATGTAACACCCTAAACCCGGCCTAGACGTTATAGCTGAATTTGGCGATGTCATAGGATAGTGTGTTCGAAAACTAAATTATTACAATAAAATCATTTCCATGTTATTACCTATCTTTATCTCTTATTAGTTCTAAAGGAAATTGTTTTACTTATTTAAAACATTTGCTTTAAAACGTTTCTCATTGCGGAAGCTTTTAAAACAAAGCAGTTTAAGTAATCGTGAGTTTAGAAAATACGTTAGCTTTTGAAAACCAAACTTCCTACGACTAGCAGTTATAATTCCACAAAAAAAATAAAAACCAAATTTAAGAAAAAGTCCCAAGAGTCTTCAAATTACATCCCAATAACAATAAAATCATAAAACAAAAACTAAAAAAAAACGTAAAGTCTAGAAACTGTGGTAACCGTCGAGTCCTCCGCCGTACCAATCTATCTAGGTCTGGGGATTACCTGGGCACATTAAACAGAGAGGGGTGAGTTTACGTAAACTCAGTGTGTAATCCCATAGAAAATAAACAATAGTAGACATAGTGCATAGTCAAATACAGTTTTGGGCCTAAGCACCTTTCAGTATCAGTAATAGTTTGGGCCTTAGCCCATCTCAATACAGTATCAAATATGCAGTAGGGCCTTAGCCCATCACAGTATCAGTATGCATTAGGGTCTTAGCCCATCACAGTATCAGTAGTAGTCATGCAATATTCAGTAACAAAGTCCTACCCAATCAGCCTCTACACACCATCTCCATCCAACCCTACACTCCATGTGGGGATATAATCAACCTACCCATCCCTTTGCAGCTGAGCTACCAGTATATTAGGCTTAAGAGCCTTTTAGTACACTTCCTCCAAATATAATCAACCCAACCCCATGCAATGCAACATACAAATCATGACATGATATCTCATGATATCAGTACATATAACCAGTTCAGTATACATGCATACCATCATCATGCTCAATATATATAAATCAAATAGTTAGTTCACACAATTAGGGGTCTAAGTGATGCTTACCGACCCTACAGTAGGTTCACAGTTGACTTGGACGACCCGTGCAACCTTAGCAATCAATTAAGTGAAAATGGGCTCACACGCCCATGTGGCCTACCCATGTGGGCCTACATGCCCGTGTGGCCCGTAGATCCAATTTGGCCTTGGCTATCACAGTCGTGTCTTACATGTACGACCTGGTCTCGTCGATCGCACAGCCATGTTTTCTACGTTTCGGGTACACACCTGTATCGTTTTAGACGTAAAAGCAACTCCAAGCAATTCCCAACCTAAAATTGATCAATATTTCACTCCATTAATACTTAAACAATCGAATTGAACTAAACCCAAAATGGGGTATTCATCTATCGAATGAAAAACCATTACCTTAGATCGAACAACAAAGTCTCTTCACCACCACGACACCGATCGAATAACTTCAGCCCTTTAACCTTTTCCAAACACAAAAAAATCCCATTAACCACTATCCATAACCTAAAACGAAAAATGGTACTCACCACACTTACCGATAATGCACGAAAAAGTGGCGAAGAACGAGACTTGAAACAACGATAGTAGGGAAAATAAAACAAAAATGAAAACAACAGTAAGAATGGGGAAAGAATTCGACAAAGAACAGAGAAGAAGAGAAAGAAAGAAGAAGAAAAAAATGAAAAAAGAAGAAGTGGAGGAGAAGATGATCAGTTTTTTTTCTACAGAGAGAATTTTTGAGAAACTGTTTTACTTAAATCCCACTACCTACCCTATCTCAATCCCTTAATTTTCTCTCTCAACTCCCACTACACATCCACTACTCAGAATCCCAGTTTAACACAACTCTGGCCGAACTTTAAGCAAAATTACTACTCCTTGCCATCGCAGAGAATCAAACACAAGTCCTCCAACACACCAACACTCCACTTAACCACTAGAGTAGCTGGCCTATTCTAATATAGTTTTGCAAACAATTAAATAAAAGCTTACTGAACAAGAGTAAGACTTAACTTAGAAAAATTTCAAAATTTGCCAAAGGCATGGCTTGAACTTAGGACCTCCCACATACCCCCAAAACACTTAGCCAATAAAGCAGACATATATTTGTATTACACATTCACAAAAATGAATATAGAAATTTTGGGGCGTTACATTACAGGTCGAAAAGTAATAACTAGGTTAATTATTAACTAATCCATCAAAACCCGAATTCTGAAGTTAATTATGAACACTGACGTGAGTTAATTTTTTGTCTTTAACTAAGTGAATTTCAATTGTTAAATTAGTTTTCTTTAATTTATGATAGTGTTATTACTTAATTTTATTTAGATTTTTCATACTATAATTTTAGATTATTACTGTTTAGACCTGTTAGCGTAGAAATTAATATCTACTTTAATCTAACCTCTTTTGATATGATCCTTCAAATACTTCTGTGTTCCATTGTAACTTTTATGTTTTAACTTGACTTATATATTTAGATATATTTTATTTGTAGTATTTCCAGCCCTAACATTTACACGTTGAGGCGAGCAATCAAAATTCCAACAACTCGTTTTTTGGATATTATAAATATCAATATTTTAAATAAATGTAGCCAAACTAAGATCCAACAACTCGTCCTTGAAGTAATAAGTATTAATATTTTGATATTTTTGTCTTTTTCATAAAAAAATTATAAAATATATAAGCAATTTGAATTTAAGTCACCATGACTTCAACAATATTAAATTTGTCGTTTCTTAATATTATTTATGTTTTATAAATATTTACATAATTTTTTTTTACTTATATGGAAAGTGGGTCATAATTTTTTTTTTTGGTTTTCCAAAATATTCATTGAAGCAAGCCTAGTGATTAATCTTTCGCATTCTGTAAAACTATTAAGAGCTAAACGCTTAAATATATATATATAATATAAAGCATACTAATCAGTATGTCTTAATTTTATCATTTCAATCATAGCATTATTTAATTTTTTTTCATAAACATTTACATAATGTAACGCCCTAATTTTCGGGAATTCTTTGAATGTTGGCATAGGTTTAATTATGTTAGTGGGCCTCTAGAAGGCCCAAGCTTAAGATAGAACCCGACAATTTTAGTTAACTTTTGTTCCATAAGAAAAAGGGAGTGAAATTATGAAATAGGACCTATGTGAAAATGTTTGAAAATGCTATAGGCTAAATTGAAGTGACCAAATAAATAGGAGTGCAAAATAGGAGGATTTGCAAGACAAACCTCCCATTTTACATGAAGTGGCCAGCCATCATGTTGTTGTTGACAAAATGTGCACTTTGATATCCATAATTTATGGTACAAATTGATACAAATTGATAATAGGTTAGGTAAATGTTCCATGATAATGGATTAGGTAAATGTTTCATGATAATGTGTTAGGTAAATGTTTCATGATAATGGTTTAGGTAAATGTTTCATGATAAGAATTTCATGTCTTTTGTATTAAAGAATTAAATGGATGAAATATGAAGTTTTATTAAAAGAAAAAGGGGTGAAAAGAATAAAGTTTTGTCCATCTTTGTTCATCATAGCTGAAAGTTAGAGAAGAGAAAGGAGAGGAGAAAGCTCTTGAGTATTCGGTCATTAGGAGGAGGAAAATTGAAGGTAAGTTCTTGGTACCTTGCTTCTATTTTGAGGTTCATGAGTTCTTCTAGATTCTACCTTAACTCTTGAAGTATATTTTGATTTTTAGTTGTGTTGTGAGCATTTAGTCATGAATTAAAATGAAGGAAATGGTTGTTGTTTCATGTTCTTTTGATGAAAAATGGAAGATAGGTGAAGTTGAGCCAAACAAATGAGCATGCATGTGCCTTAGATGTTAAAGGGAAAAAAATCAGCTAACATTTTGTGCTTTAAAATGATGAAATGGAGATTATTCTTAAGTAAAATCATAGTTATGTGATGATTGATTGGTGATATACATGTTTAAATAACATGCATGCAAGGTATGTGTGAAAGAGTGATTTGGTAATAAATCTGCTTGGGACAGCAGCAGTAATGTGACTTTGGAAAATCACCATAAATTGTGGGAGATAAATTAGAAGCTGAATAAATTATTTAATTAAATCTTATTGAGTCTAGTTTCTAATGAAATAAACAAGAACATATTTTGAATTCTGTACAATGAGAAATTTGATTCGTAATGAAGAGTGGTCAGATTAGTCAAACAGTGAAACATGAGAAACTTTGAGAAAAATCTGGTATTGATTGGCTAAACCAAAAATTCTGAAAATTTTATGGACAGAAGATATATGAGTCTATTTTCAGGTAAAATTAACGGAACTTGATTTGGAGTTTCGTAGCTCCAGTTATAAATAATTTAGTGATTGTTGCTCAGGAAGACAGCTTGCAGTGAAATTATGATTATGTGGTAAACATTGACAAAAATTTGTTAATGAGTTGCTTATTGATTTCTTATAAGCTTACTATGATCTGTAGGTGTGGTTGGCCGAATATTGTAAGGGGTTAATCGTAGTTTGTATTTGAATAGTTAGATTAACGTGTTAGTAATCCAATTGTAGGCGGTTCGTGTGTCGATCACATCAGCATATCGTCG
Organism: Gossypium hirsutum; assembly: GCF_007990345.1. Taxonomy (NCBI): domain Eukaryota; kingdom Viridiplantae; phylum Streptophyta; class Magnoliopsida; order Malvales; family Malvaceae; genus Gossypium; species Gossypium hirsutum. The sequence continues at coordinate 88,460,012 of NC_053427.1, forward strand.
CAAACAGGTGTGTAACTAACACCCTCTTTCTTAGTTTGGATCGGCAAAAGTCGAAAAGCCGAAATGCCGAAAACTGGTATTTTGTAGATTTGTGAGTGTGCGAATGCTCGTGAGGTAAATCGATTAATGTTTTTGGTAAGCTGCAATGTTTGGATTGCAAAGTGCATGATTTCTGTGCCCTCGATATTTTTGGGCTTAATGGGCCAAAATTGGAATGATGGGCCAACGGGCCCAATTCGGTAAGAACCCTCGGTACGTGATTCTGTAGTACGTGAAAGGTAGGAATATGTATGAAAAACCCTAAAATAGATAAATTACTGAAATACCTTTAAAAATGAAAAATTTATAGTTTTACCCCTAGGAGATAAATTACCGAAATACCCCTAGGGTTAAATTGACCTAAATGCATGTTTAACTGTTGTTATTTACTGCATGCCATGTTGTTATTATCTGATGCATGGGATTGGGATATTGACGGAGGAATTACTGAAAGTGGCTTGTCCACGTACTGGAGGCTTTGCCTCAATTTACTGTTAACTGAGCAGCAAGGCTGCAACTGTGGAGTGTTGGGCTGGGTGGGTTGAGCTATTCCCCACATGGAGTGTATGGCTGGTACGGGTGGATTGTAGTGGTTGGTGGGTTGAGTAGTCTCCCCAAATGGGCTTGCATATGTTATTGATGTTGCATGTATTTTGAAATGGGCCTATGGGCCATACTGTTATCTGAATAAGGGGATAAGGCCCAGTTTATTGTAATCTGAAAAGGGCTCTGGCCCAGTACCACTGTTACCTGAATGGGCTTAGGCCCAATAGGCTTGAGCTGACTTGGGCTTTGAATGGGTTTTCCTTACACACTGAGTTTCCCCAAACTCACCCCTTTTATTTTCATCCACGCAGGAAATCCCCAACCATAGTGGGCTTGGAGCTGTGAGGGAATTCGGAGTGGCCACCCGTTCTGAAAGTTTGATTTTCTTCTGGTGAACTGGACATCCTTTTAATTACGTTTGAGGTTTTGGGCTTTTAAATGTAATAAGGCCGCTTATTTATTTTGATGGTTTTTAATATGTATTACTAAGATAAGTAATACTTATTTTAACTGTTGAAATTGGATAGCTTTAGGGCGCGTTTTCAAAAACAACAGTTGATTTCAAAATAACACGACAACAAGCAAAGCTTCCGCAATGAAAGTATTTTCCAAAATTAATCACTTTTCCTAAAAATGACTTAATCGAATCGGTTTCCTAGAAATATCCATGATGTTAAGGTGTGGCAATGGCGGTATGCATGTCTAGGATTGGATCCGAAGGGAGCTTGGTACTTAAGCAGTCCGATGGACTCACCACCTCTTTTCCGGTTTGCTACCTGGTGCACAGCTTCCATTCACCTTAACCCTTAATGAATTAATCTTTTGAACATCAAGTACGATTTTCTGGACTTAGAATGGAAAATTTTTTAATGTTTTTGATGTGGCATGCCGGATCCGGCCATAACTTCTGGGCCGGGTTTGGGGTGCTACACATAAAATTTTCACTTACATTATAAATGTGTCATAATTTAATCATATATAAATTTAAAAATGATAATTCTTTTTTGGTACATGAAGAAGGATAAGACCATAACTAGATTAGGCGAGGTCAAGTCATTCTAGAGCAATTATCATGTAGTTTTTGAAGATTTTCATCCGGGGGTTGCATATAGCTATACATGCTCAGAGACCTTGAAAATATCATTACTGCCAATCCATCGGCTACTCAATTATCCTTTTTGGATACATAATGTGTCACCCTAGTCATCCAAGTCCGTTGAGTAATTTCTTTCATTCTAACAATTTAGTAGTTTATAATTAAATTAAAAATTTATGTATTCAAATTAATCCAAATTCACCTAACCTTTGAATTAGATTGATAAACTACATTTAGATAAATCTATTTATAACAACTTAATTTTTATTTAAATTTATATATAATTCAATAACAACTTAATTTTGTATTTAAATTTAAATATAAATCAATCTTATAATATTTGTAATTAATATAGAGTAGTAAACTATACTAAGTCATGAATTAATTTCTTCCTCCTATACTTGCCTGCAAAACCAGAGACAATGAGACAAAAAAAGAAAAAAAGAAAAAAAAGTCAAGAATGAAGAAATCCTAGCCTGGTTTCATTAATTCCACTTTTGGCCAAGAAAATGAAAATAAAGACAAAAAGTTGTTCAATTATTGATTTATGGCCAAGAAAATGAAAATAAAGACAAAAAACTGTTCAATTATTGAGTCTTAGCTCAGTTGCTATTGAAATTGTTGCAGGTGTAAGAGGATGTGGGTTCGAGTGAGCTGAAGCGTATTATCCTCTTATTTAAGGTTGCAGAGAGAAAAAAATAAGTTGTTCAATTGAAGTAAAGGGATCATTAGTTATAATGGGAAATAGATTTGTGAAAATATTGTTTTGAGTGGTTTAGGTCCTTGTGCTCTTCAAAAATTTTGAAATTTAGTTCTTATATTTTTATTTCAAGGAATTTAGTCACATTATTTTTCAGATTTCAAAAATCAAGTCTAATTGTTAACTCTATTGTTTTTAATTTGTTAAATTTGTTGGTGTAACATACTGAAATAAAAAAGATACTCACTTGGTAGCAATATAATTAAAAAATTGCCATTGCAATGAAGGTGAATTTAACAAAATAATTTGAATGATGTTAACAATTAGATCTGAATTTTGAAATCTCAAAAATAGAGGGACTAAATTTCTAGAAATAAAAGTACAAGGATTAAATTCTAAATTTATAAAGAGGGTAGGGACTTATGTCATATTTTAACGTTGAAAAATTTGTTAGATTGAGATCTTTGTTGAATTTTCAAAAAAAATATTAAATGTTTGATGTGATTTTTCAAAAAATTTGCAGAAATTTTGTTGAAGAATTAATGGTTTGCAGTTGACAAGTTGACTTATGCATCACAGGAAAACTGATAGTTTGATTAATCTATTTGCTTGTATAATATTTGAATTGATCACTCTGCAAGAGACTAATTACGGGCAAGTAACAAACAGGAAAGGCATTTGGTAAATTTCAGAATTAGTAGCTTCTTTTTTTCTTGAGCTTAGAATGTTCCAAGCTAATTAATTAATATTTGTTTTGTGTTATCTAGGAAGAAAGCTCTGCAATAGATCAACAAAAATGGAACTATCGATAAACTTCATGCTTATGTCCTCCGGTGAACCTGAGGAACCTGAAGAGAACATCACTTACATGGATGCTTCGTTGTACAAGGCAGCAGCAGAAGGCAACATTGAAGTAACTTAGAAATTAGGTTTTCTAGTTAGTGAATTCCAAATAGTTAATATTATTAATTTTTCAGGTTAAAACATTACATGATTTATGAAGGAAAAAAGATTTTTTTATATTGATTTTTTTAAGAAAAATATTTATAATTGCTTGTTTGTTTTATAATTACAAGTTAATATTTTTATCTAAATATTTTTTATATATCAGAAACTATTTTTATTAAAAGTATAAACAAGATTCAAGAGACCTTTGTTGTGAAGTTCATCAACTTTTATTAAAAATGATTGAATGAAAATAAAAATTGAAATTAGTAAATCGAAGGATTATTACGTAGATTAATTATACAAATATTAGGTAGACAATTTTAATTAAAATTATGAAAAAAAATAACTAATAAAAATTTCGAGTCAAATGTTGAAAGTAACCATCGTTAATCGTATATAGCAAGAATAGCATAGTAAAATTAGGGTGCTTTCACCAATTATGGAAGCATATATCGTTAATCGAATTGAATTTCAAGAAAACCTAGCCTTTATGGTTTGTTTAATCCACCCTTTGGGCGAGAAAATGAAAATAAAAACAAATTTTTGTTCAATTGAAGTAAATGAATTATTAGTAGAGGTGTTCATGGCCGGGTCAAGACTAATGATAAATGCCAAAAGTAATATGTTTTAATATCATTTTTAATCCGTTTTTAGATGATTATTTGATGTAAAATGGTGAATTTATGCTTCTAATTCTTTAAATTCATGCTTCTATACTTAGGAGAGTATTTAAGAACAAAAGTAGCGAAAATCAGAAAATCGGAGTAACTTTTAGGAGCCACACGGGTTGGTCACACGGTCGTGTGAGCTTGCGACACGGTAATGTGCCAGACCATGTCAAAATCGCAAATTGCACTTCAAACACGCGGAAAAAATGTAAATTTTAGGTTTTTCGGGCATTTTAATCAACATATCAACGAAGCAAAATTATCTTTTCCCCTTTTTCTAGTTTGCTATTTGTTTTAATGCCTGAATTGAATCTAGGGAAAATTGCATTTAGACTCATGAGGAGCTAAACATGTAGGAAGATTAACGATCGGAGGTGAAATTAATTAACTGAGAAATTAGAGTTTTTCTTAGAATTAGTTGAATTAAATTATGTGTAATTAAACCTATTGACAATTCTAGTAAGTTATTTAGGTAAATGAGGTCGAAAGAATAGTTAATTGAGTATCTCTTAATTTAACTTGATTTAAACCGCGAGGTCGAAAGATAAGCAGTTTCTGTCGATTAGTTAATCTAGTTACAGACCGAAAAGTAATAACTAGGTTAATTATTAACTAATTCTTCAAAACCCGAATTCTGAAGTTAATTATGAATACTGATGTGAGTTAATTTTCTGTCTTTAACTGAGTGAATTTCAATTGTTAGTTTAGTTTTCTTTAATTTATGATAGTGATTTTATTTAGATTTTTTATACTATAATTTTAGATTATTACTGTTTAGACCTATTAGTGTAGAAATTAGTCTCTAGTTTAATCCAACCTCCTTTGATACTATCCTTCGAATACTTCTGTGTTTCATTGTAACTTTTATGTTATAACCTGACTTATATATTTAGATATATTTTATTTGCAGTATTTCCAGCCCCAACATTTACACATCGAGACGAGCAATCAAAATTCCAACAACTCATCCTTAGAAGTAATAAATAATAGTATTTTAAATAAATATCCAACAACTCGTCCTTGAAAGTAATAAGTATAAATATTTTGATATTTTTGTCTTTTCCATTAAAAAAATTATAAAATATAAAAGCAATTTGAATTTAAGTCACATGACTTCAACAATATTAAATTTGTCGTTTCTTAATATTATTTATTTTTTATAAATATTTACATAATTTTTTTTACTTACATGAAAATGGGTCATAATTTTTTTTTCCAAAATATTCTTTGAAGCAAGTCTAGTGATTAATCTTTCGTATTCTGTAAAACTATTAAGAGGTAAACGCTTATATATATATATATATACTAATTAGTATGTCTTAATTTTATCATTTCAATTATAGCATTATTTAAATTTTTTGTAAACATTTACATAAAATTTTCACTTACATTATAAATGTCTCATAGTTTAATCATATATAAATTTAAAAATGATAATTTTTTTTTGGCACATGGAGAAAGATATGACCATAACTAAACTAGGTGGGGTCAAGTCAATCTAGAGCAATTATCATGTAGTTTTTGAAGAATTTCATCTAGGGGTTGCATATAGTTATACATACCCAGAGGCCTTGAAAACATCATTACTGCCAATCCATCGACTACTCAATTATCCTTTTTGGATACATGATGTGTCACCCTAGTCATCCAAGTCCATTGAGTAATTTCTTTGATACTAACAATTTAGTAATTTATAACTAAAATTAAAATTAAAAATTTATGTATTCAAATCAATCCAAATTTACCTAACCTTTGAATTAGATTGATAAACTACATTTAGATAAATCCATTTATAACAACTTATTTTTTTATTTAAATTTAAACATAAATCAATCTTAATATTTGTAATTAATAGAGAGTAGTAAAGTATTCTTAGTTATGACTTAATTTCTTCCTCCTATACTTGCCTGCAAAACCAAAGACAATGACATAAAAAGAAAAAAAGTCAAGCATGAAGAAATCCTAGCCTTGATTTATGGTTTAATTAATTCCACTTTTGGCCAAGGAAATGAAAATAAAGACAACAAGTTGAATTCTTGATTGAGTCTTAGCTAAGTTGTTATTGATATTGTTGCCAGTGTAAAAGGACAAGAAGTTGAATTCTTGATTGAGTCTTAGCTCAGTTGCTATTGATATTGTTGCCGGTGTAAAAGGACAAGAAGTTGAATTCTTGATTGAGTCTTAGCTCAATTGCTATTGATATTGTTGCCGATGTAAAAGGACGTGAGTTTGAGTACGTTAAAGCGTATTATCCTCTTATTTAAGGTTGTGGAGAGAAAAAAAAAGTTGTTCAATTGAAGTAAAGGAATCATTAGTTATAATGGGAAACAGATTTGTGAAAATATTGTATATTTTTATTTCAAGGAATTTAGTTATCTTATTGTTCAGATTTCAAAAATCAATTCTAATTGGACTTGAATTTTGAGATCTAAAAGTAAAAATTAGAGAGACTAAATTTCTAGAAATAAAAATACAAGGAATAAATTCCAAACTTATAAAGAGTGTAGGTACTTATGTCATATTTTAACCTTGAAAAATTTGTAGATTCTCACATCCCTTCAAATTTGCTGAATTTTCAAATATTAAATGTTTGATGTGATTTTTCAAAAAATTTGCAGAAATTTTGTTGAAGAATTAATGGTTTGCAGTTGACAAGTTGACTTATGCATCACAGGAAAACTGATAGTTTGATTAATCTATTTGCTTGTATAATATTTGAATTGATCACTCTGCAAGAGACTAATTACGGGCAAGTAACAAACAGGAAAGGCATTTGGTAAATTTCAGAATTAGTAGCTTCTTTTTTTCTTGAGCTTAGAATGTTCCAAGCTAATTAATTAATATTTGTTTTGTGTTATCTAGGAAGAAAGCTCTGCAATAGATCAACAAAAATGGAACTATCGATAAACTTCATGCTTATGTCCTCCGGTGAACCTGAGGAACCTGAAGAGAACATCACTTACATGGATGCTTCGTTGTACAAGGCAGCAGCAGAAGGCAACATTGAAGTAACTTAGAAATTAGGTTTTCTAGTTAGTGAATTCCAAATAGTTAATATTATTAATTTTTCAGGTTAAAACATTACATGATTTATGAAGGAAAAAAGATTTTTTTATATTGATTTTTTTTAAGAAAAAATATTTATAATTGCTTGTTTGTTTTATAATTACAAGTTAATATTTTTATCTAAATATTTTTTATATATCAGAAACTATTTTTATTAAAAGTATAAACAAGATTCAAGAGACCTTTGTTGTGAAGTTCATCAACTTTTATTAAAAATGATTGAATGAAAATAAAAATTGAAATTAGTAAATCGAAGGATTATTACGTAGATTAATTATACAAATATTAGGTAGACAATTTTAATTAAAATTATGAAAAAAAATAACTAATAAAAATTTCGAGTCAAATGTTGAAAGTAACCATCGTTAATCGTATATAGCAAGAATAGCATAGTAAAATTAGGGTGCTTTCACCAATTATGGAAGCATATATCGTTAATCGAATTGAATTTCAAGAAAACCTAGCCTTTATGGTTTGTTTAATCCACCCTTTGGGCGAGAAAATGAAAATAAAAACAAATTTTTGTTCAATTGAAGTAAATGAATTATTAGTAGAGGTGTTCATGGCCGGGTCAAGACTAATGATAAATGCCAAAAGTAATATGTTTTAATATCATTTTTAATCCGTTTTTAGATGATTATTTGATGTAAAATGGTGAATTTTATGCTTCTAATTCTTTAAATTCATGCTTCTATACTTAGGAGAGTATTTAAGAACAAAAGTAGCGAAAATCAGAAAATCGGAGTAACTTTTAGGAGCCACACGGGTTGGTCACACGGTCGTGTGAGCTTGCGACACGGCAATGTGCCAGACCATGTCAAAATCGCAAATTGCACTTCAAACACGCGGAAAAAATGTAAATTTTAGGTTTTTCGGGCATTTTAATACCTATATGATAAACCATAATATATACATATTTTTATCCCATGCTTGGCACATTTATGGATGATTTATCATTAGATTTATGAAACTTGATGCTTCTAATCATTTAATTTCGTGTTTTATACTTAGGCGAGCATAAGGAAGCGAAAGGAGCAAGAAACGGGTAAAAAACAGACAAAATGGGCCGAAATCAGTATTCAACACGACCTAAACCTTCACACACGGGTAGACCACACGCCCGTGTGTGACACACAGATTAGAGGTGTTCCAGAAATGTCTGCAATCGAGTAAATAGCTCTACGAACTAATGGATCGGATCGAATTGCAAAGGAAATTTTAAATCCGTTCTCTCAAACCAAGAAAAAGATGTTGAAGAAGATTATGATAAATCAGAAAAAAAACGTAGAAAGAAAAAGCAATACAAGAGCAACATGGAAGCAGAGCTTGATTTCTTCCTAAAAAGGTATTTGCGTTTTCAATTGAGATGGGATGATTCTTTAAATCAAAGAATAATCAATAATATCAAAGTATATTGCCTCCTGCTTAGACTGATAAATCCAAACGAAATTGTTATATCCTCTATTCAACGGGGAGAGATGAATCTGGATATTTTGATGATTCAGAAGGATTTAACTCTTAGAGAATTAATGAAAAAAGGAATATTGATTATCGATCCAGTTCGTCTGTCGGTAAAAAATGATGGACAATTTATTCTATATCAAACTATAAGTATTTTGTTGGTTCATAAAAATAAACACCAAATTAATCAAAGATACCAAGAAAAAAACTATATTGATAAAAATCATTTTTGTGAATTTATTTCAAGACATCAAAAGATGACTGAAAACGAACACGGCCTGAGCAACCTCACACGGGTGTGTCCTTGACGTGACCTATTTTAATTCTACTCGGAAACGGCTAATTTTGGGATAAGAGAGGTATTCCAAAGTCTATAAAAAAAACCCTAAGGGGAGGAGAAAAAAGGACACGCAGAGTAGAGAGTAAGGATTACTCGAAGAAAGCCGATTGATTTATCTCAGAAGCCGGAATCTCCTTCAAGACTGAAGATTTCCCTTCAATTTCCTTCAAGGGTTTCTGGGTTTCTTTATGTTTTGTTATTTTCCAATATTTGAGATGTTTTCCATTATGAATATGAACTAAATCCCCTAAATAACTGAGGGGGATGAAAGCTAAGACAGATCTTGTTATTATTTTTCTGAATTATATGATAAATATTTGATTTGTTCTAAATTGTGTTATTAATTCTTATTTTAATATTTTAGGATATTAATTCAATTTGAATGTGCTTATTCAGTGGAGCAAAAGTCCCTGTTTAAGAGTAGATTCAACACTATTAAGCGGAGTTGATCGCAATCCTAGACATAGGACGACGAAAATCTGCCGAATTAGAGTCAAATCTAATAGGGAAATCCATAGATCAAGTTAATGCAATACTAGGGGTTTTAATTAGAAAGAAATTTCAATTAATCAACCTAGGGTTAGTTGTTTTTAATCTTGAAAGAGATATTAACATAAATTAGGGATTTCTATGGATCAAGTCAAGTGAATAAATGATCTAGTTCAGAGTCGAATAACAAGTAAAGTCTAGGTGGATTCTTCTTTGGGTATTATCTTAATCAATTAGTTTTTCGAAAGTATTTTTCCCAATTTACTCTCTATGCATTAGCATTCTTAGTTTAGTTAATAATTAGTTTAATTAAAACAAATCTCCTTTAATTTTAGGATAGATAATAGAAAGAAAGTTAATACTAGTACTTTTAGTCCCTGTGGGTTCAACATTCCGGTCTTGCCATAGCTATACTACTGTTCGATAGGTGCGCTTGCCTTATCGTGATAATAGTTAATTTTTAGGTACGATCATAAATATCACATCACTATATATGAAAAACATAAGAAGAGAGGAGAGAGGAGTCATAAAATACTCAAGAAAATAACTCGAAAAACACCATTGAAACTAATTTCGAAACAGATGAAATTGAAGATCTCCTTTTAATTTCTTTGAATTTTATTATGAGTTACTTTGTTTCTTATGGTTATACTCTATTTGAGATGTTTTTATTTGCTATCATGAACTAATTTCTAAATACCTAGGGAGATGAATCCTAGGATGGATTCTGTTACTTGATTTCTATTTTTATGTAATAAATATTTGGATCTTGTTCTCAATTATGTGTGCTTAATTCTTGGTTTAATATTTTTAGACTATTAATCCATGTTTGATGTACTTAAATCAGAGGAGGAATAAACCTTATTTAAGAGTAGATCTAGCGTAACTGAGTGGAGTTGCATGCAATCCTAGAAATAGGACGACATAAATCTACCGGATTAAAGTCAAATCTAATAGAGAGATTCATAAATTGAGTTAATGTGCCAATAAGGGTTTTATCAGAAAGAAATTTTAATTAATCAACCTAGAGTTAATTGTTCTTAATCTTGAAGAGAGATATTAGCATAATTTAGGGATTTCTACGGATCAAGATACTAAGTGAAGAAATTTCGTAATTTAGATTGATAATGACAGATAAAATCTAGGTGAATTCTTTCTTGGGTATTGTTTCACTTCTTGGTTGTTTACTCGATTATTTTTCTGATTTGTTTTTTGTTGTATTCTTTAGTTATTCAATTTAGTTAATTTTAGTTTTAATCAATCACTCTAATTTATCGGTTAAATAATAGAAAGACAATAATTTCTAGTACTTTTAGTCCTCGTGGAAACGATATTTTTGATCATCGTAGTTATTCTATTAATTGATAGGCGCACTTGCCTTAGTTAGATTTTTAGTTGGTTTACAATTGCATCATCTATGCAAGTATTACTGTATCTTATATTTGTTTAAGCTTGACTCGGCTTGAAATATGAATTTAAATTTTGTTCAAATTCGTTCATATTTATAAATGATTAATCTTAATTCATTTTAGATTTGTCTATATTATTTTTAAAAAAAATTTAAAAATGTGAGCCTTTTTGGATTGTTTTAATCAACTTGTAGATGATTTGAATGATGTTATAGCTAACCAAGCGGATACCACATTTGGTAAAATTTTGAATTATTAATAAATTCTGTTTGAAGTTAATAGATGGATAAGAACCTAACCATCATTAATTAAATTAAATGGAAATTAAAATAAATAAATTTAGTGAAATTAATATAATGAGTTCCAACAACTCCTCCATGGAAGTAATAAAATATTAATATTTTAAATAAATGTAGCCAAAATAATATAATGAGGTCCAACAACTCGTCCTTAAAAGAAATAAATACTGATATTTTGATGTTTTTGTTTTTTATATTTTTTTATAAAAATTATAAAATATATAAGCAAATTGAATTTAAGTCACCATGAATTTAACAATCTTAAATTTGTCATTCCAACCGCCTTATTTATTTTCATATAAACATTCACATAAAAAAATTTCACTTACATGATAAGTGAGGTGGTTTTTTTTTTCAAAATATCCATGAAAACAAGTCTAGTGAGTAATCTTTCATATTCTGTAAGTTTATTAAAAGGTAGACCCTTAAATATAGGTAATTTATGTATATATGCTAAAAAAGTTAAATAAGAAACTATGCTGAAATCTTAGAAATTTATCGATCTATACTATTTTTGAAGAGAGAAAGGAAAATACGTAGGGCTCATTTTCAATGACGTGGTAGTGAAAACCGTTCTATAGGACACATTTTCACAGTGCTAAGAATTGTTTTTTTTCTTCTTGCGGCTAGAAATTAGAAGTTTGTAGATTTATCTTAATCTACGTTTGAGATAGACATGGTTATAGTTTTAATGAATGTTTAAATTTACGGTGGTGCCGTGGAGCTGGGAAACTTACAAACTTCATTTTCCATGTGAGTATGTCGGATCACGTTGCAATTCAAGGTCCTAGTTGATGGCGATTATACGGTCTGGGGTTGAAGTGTAATTAGCGCTTCAAGTTTATAAAGGTTATGCTGTCAAGGGATTACGCATAAATGGGGCTATAGTTGACGGTGGTTATACGGGCACGACAATGAGTTTCTCATCAAAAGATGATGCTTTATAAAACTCAAACAAAAAGATGCGGAAGAAACACGCAGTAACATTTCAGTACAATCAAGTAATGCATCTTATCCATCACTACTGAAAGCGATGACCTCATTATTATAACCTGTGACAACATTGGGGTGTAACAGGTTATACTAACAAGGTCACCGTCTTCGTTGGTGGTGGACAACACGAATAACTCAATTATGTTAGAGTATACCCAAAGAACAATCATAAGATGATTGTAATAACATACTTGTTTTACCTCATTTATTAATATAAGACATTGCCATTATTATTTTAGTTTCTTTTCTGTGTATATGAATAAATTGTTTTATAATAATGTCCTGAGAATAGTATGATTATTCTTAAAAGGTCCTTAATTAGTCGAGTATTATGGGTGGTTTGGACAACAATAATGCATTAGGACTAACGTGTAGTTTATTGACGACAAAGTGTTGCCATTGACATGGGATGTCAAAATCAATATATGAGTATGTGTGTTAGATAACAACATATTGGACTAACCCGCCGTGAGTATGTTTCTTGGATTATTATGTAATAGTCATAACATTACTTATAGTGATTACTATGTATATGATCCTCATATTTGAGATAATCATTATCCCAACATCGTGAGTCGTATAGTTTGAAGATCAAAAAAATGTTTCAGCTTGTAAGTTTTTATTACAACAAGTACCTGTTGACGCCATAACAAATAATTGGAGTCATCAAGAAGAATATTGATCTTCTTGGTAAAAAAAGAAGCGACTATCAAAAACTGAGTCAGAGACCATGGTTGATGCAGTGGGAACAACCATGAAAGCTCTACAGGTCCTCAAAAATTTGTAACCAGAGAGACTTCTAATGAATGGTGGAATACGATGACTATATATAACAAACTATCTAAATGTACGAACTCTGTGAGCTTACCAAAATATGAGAGCAACAGTTCACACTGCTAACAACCCTGAGCTTGCACTTGAATCGAAAAAGACCCCAAGCAATGACAATGTGCTCCATGTTAACTTGGCAACCTATGAGCTTGCTACCTGGTTTTTTGTAACACCCTTGACCCGTATCCGTCGCCGGAATAGGGTTATAAGCATTACTAGAGTTTACAGAAGAAATTCAGATATTTCTTGCCATTTACTATTCATATCTAAAACCAATCCTATCGTCCCTTGATTGGACCCTAGAGGCCCAATTTAAGCATTAGAAACAAGTCAGGACTAAATCGGGACTCAAATAATTTTTCACAAAATTTTAAAATTTTTCTTAGGTTAAGAGGTCACACGCCCGTGTGGTCAGGCCGTGTGGTGCACACGGCCAGGTGACAAGCCCATGTCTTAGGCTGTGTGGTATACGAGGTAGGGCACGCGCCCGTGTCCCTAACCCATATAACTCTCTGACTTGCAACTTAATTAAGTGCAAGGGTTATATGGCCAAGAAAGGTCAGCGGGGTTGAGAAGTAGGTTAATTGGGTGGATTAGGGACTGATTGATATGACCGATTTAGAGTTGACCTAGTTAGGTGAAAAGTTGAAGTTCATAACAACCCAATTTTTATTTAAATTTAAATATAATTGAATCTTATAATATTTGTAATTAATATAGAGTAGTAAACTATTCTTAGTCATGAATTAATTTCTTCCACCTATACTTGCCTGCAAAACCAAAGACAATGAGATAAACAAAAAAAAAAGAAAATAAAAAGAAAATAAAAGTCAAGAATGAAGAAATCCTAGCCTTGATTTATGGTTTCATTAATTCCACTTTTGGCCCAGAACATGAAAATAAAGACAAAAAGTTGTTCAATTCTTGATTGAGTCTTAGCTCAGTTGTTCTTGACATTGTTGCTGGTATAAGAAGACATGGTTTCGAGTGCACTGAAGTGTATTATCCTCTTATTTAAGGTTGGAGAGAGAGAAAAAAATAAGTTGTTCAATTGAAGTAAGGGATCATTAGTTATAATGGGAAAGAAATTTGTGAAAATATTGTTTTGAGTGGTTTAGGTCTTTGTGCTCTTTAAAAATTTGAAATTTAGTTCTTATATTTTTATTTCAAGGAATTTAGTCATCTTATTTTTCAGATTTCAAAAATCAAGTCTAATTGAGTGTGTAGGACACCATTTCAGGCCAAGAAATTTGAAGAATGACCCCAATGTCACGACATCCATTAGTAGTGGCATGACAACCAACTTCGAAGGTCAGAATGGGGATGCAAAGACGATAGTGTAGCAAAAATGAACTTCGAATGCAAGCTAGGAGAGTAAAATCGATGATGTCGTGACACCCAACTTCGAGGCCAAAGAAGTCTCATTTGATGTCTGATGTCTGATGTCTTGACATCAATCCTATGGTGTCGCGACACTGATTCAACGAAGGCAAAATTACAACCGAAGGTGTTTTCATATGCACAACTCATCTTAATCCATTTAATCACTTGCATTTGATCTAATATGATCATAAAATACTAGAACTATAAACAGAAAAGTTTAAGGTTTAATTGGGGTTTTATTCCCTTAATTTTTAATTTTTTACTTTTAGGTTTTGTTGGATTAGGAATTTGTTGTTAACTTCTTCATCAATATTTAGTTTTTCTTTTGCATTGGCTTTCAATCGATGTTTCCTCAACGACTATTAACAGGTTTTCGTCTTCCAAGACAATCAACATATCAAGGAATCAAAGTTATCTTTTCCCCTTTTTCTAGTTTGCTATTTGTTTTAATGCCTAAATTGAATTTAGGGAAAATTGTATTTAGACTCATGAGGAGCTAAACATGTAGGAAGATTAACGATGGGAGGTGGAATTAATTAAATGAGAAATTAGAGTTTTCTTTAGAATTAGTTGAATTAAATTATGTGTAATTAAACCCTAATATTGACAATCCTAGTAAGTTATTTAGGTAAATGAGGTCGAAAGAATACTTTATCGAGAATCTCTTAATTTAACTTGATTTAAACGCGAGGTCGAAAAGTAAATAGTTTCTGTCGATTAGTTGATCTAGTTACATGTAACACCCCAAACCCGGCCTAGACGTTATAGTTGAATTTGGCGATGTCATATGATAGTGTGTTCGAAAACTAAATTATTACAATAAAATCATTTCCATGTTATTACCTATCTTTATCTCTTATTAGTTCTAAAGGAAATTGTTTTACTTATTTAAAACATTTGCTTTAAAACGTTTCTCATTGCGGAAGCTTTTAAAACAAAGCAGTTTAAGTAATCGTGAGTTTAGAAAATACGTTAGCTTTTGAAAACCAAACTTCCTATGACTAGCAGTTATAATTCCACAAAAAATAAAAACCAAATTTAAGAAAAAGTCCCAAGAGTCCTCAAATTACATCCCAATAACAATAAAATCATAAAACAAAAACTAAAAAAAACGTAAAGTCTAGAAACTGTGGTAACCGTCGAGTCCTCCGCCGTACCAATCTGTCTAGGTCTGGGGATTACCTGGGCACATTAAACAGAGAGGGGTGAGTTTACGTAAACTCAGTGTGTAATCCCATAGAAAATAACACTGTCTTGGTATAAAAAATAACGTATGGCAGTATTAATGTAATGCCCCAAATTTTGGTCTTAGAAGTTTTGAGTTTTGAGCTGAGTTTTGACCGTAGGGACAGTAGGGAGGTTGCACATATGTGTATAGATGTGCATTTTAGTATTAGAATGAGTTTGTTGATCTGATGATTGAGTGAGTGTTAAAGAATCTCATGGTTGTGGGTTCGAGTCTAGTGTGAACGTTTTGTTGAGATATTTTTAGTAGTTCTTATTTGTGTTATTTATTTATTATTTGTTTTAAGTTTATTTTGATTTCTTTTATTTTGATTTTTCTTCTTTCATGTTTTTCTGCTTCTTTGCTGGTTGGGTTCGAGAATTTTGCTCCTCTGCCGTTTTCTTCATCGTCAAATCAAGTGTGGGAATCGAAACTTGACTATACTATCTTATTTGCTTTTGTGAACTTTTGTTTGGTATATCTTGAGGGTATGTTAAACCGTTAGGTTTTGGTTGTAATCGTGGAAAGTTAGGGGAGTGCTTCATGTTTGGGGTTATATTCTGTTATTGCTAAGGTTGGGGACGACTTTGGGGGCTAAAAGTGTGTTTTTGGGGCTATTTTTGGGATGGTTTTGTGACTACCCAGTCGTCCACACTGGCGTGTACTGAAGCACACGGGCATGTGATTTTGGGAATTAGGGTTTTCGGGCCAATTTTGGTGCCACATGGCCGTGAGGTCGATATGGGGATTTGTCGATTTTCACACAGTCGTGTCCCTTGGGCACACGAGTGTGTGAATTTAGGAATTAAGGATTTAGGGATTTGGAGTCACATGGCCTGGCCACATGGCCGTGTAGCCGATTTGGTAATTTTGTTGATTTTCACACGGCCGTGTCCACTGGGCACATGGGTGTGTGAATTTTAGAATTAGGGATTCGAGGATTTTGAGTCACACGGCCTGGCCATACAGTCGTGTGGCTGATTTGGGGATTTAGGGATCCCATATGGACGTGTGTTTTGGAACACACGGCCGTGTCTGGTGGGCACATGAGCGTGTGAGACCTTCACATGGCCGTGTTTGCCTTTCACTCTTTTTAGCAATTAGATAGTGAGTTACACGGCTTGTTCACACGGTTGTGTCCCTACTACACACGGGCGTGTGCTTTTGCCACACGACCGTGTGCTACTCTCCACATGGGCTTTTGGACCCCCACATGGCCTAGATTATCCCACATGGCCGGGGCACATAGACGTGTGGCCCTATCTCGTCAGATTTTGGTTTTAGGTTAAATTTAAGTGTAATCGTGTGTTGCAACCCTCGGATAAACTTTAGTGAGGGTAACTACGACTCTGCTCTAGGCTTGATATATGCATTACTTATGATTGGTTGTGTAACATGTCTGATACTGAATCCGAGTAATTGAGTGTACACTTTTTTTTATTCTGATTGTTTGGATGCGAGTGTTTGTCTATAAATGAACGTTTGAAACTGGTGTCCTGATTCTGTACGTCTGTTTGAATATACATACTTGAATAAAGCATTTTGGGGTGGGATTTTAAAGAGAAGAGAGACTGATACCGATCTGATCTGGCAGTTTAACTGCAACTTACAGGTATAGTAGTTTACCGCATTGCATTATATCACAAATACGTCAGTCTCATTGCGTATTACTATTATCTGATCTGACAGTACTAACTGCATGACTGTACAGTGGATTTTCGCATTGCACATTATAGCACATACGCCATATTTGCTACATAGTATATATGATTTGGCAATTTAACTGCTTATTGCTAGCCTCAATTCCCAAAGGGTCGTGGGCAGTCCCAATTCCCTGAGGGTCGTGGAATTTTCTGATAGCCATTGTTTCTGGGAAACCCGTGATAACATTATTGGTGTGCAGGTTTAGATGGGCTTTACAAGGTCTTATGTGGTGTGATTGGTGAGATGAGCTCAAACAATTTTTTTTGAACAAAAGCTCAAACAACTCTTATGTGGTGTGATGGGGGATGAAGAGGTGTGTTGGCTGGATTAGTGGGTTTTATAACTCGACTGCATTGCATATGCATTTGTTCAGTGTTCTGTCTAAGCAACGCTTGTATTAAATCACCTGTGTGAACTTAGTAAATTCTGTTTGTTTCTGTCTATTTGAATGGTATGTGAGTCTGATTGTTTTATATGATTGAAAAGTACTTATGGTGTGTGCCTGACTGTGAGCTAATATGCTTAAATTGTCATTTGTCGGTAAGTTTATTTCGATGGTATCAATTGTTTCTAAATAATTTTGTAAGCACGTTCCGTTTCTAAACTGCTTCTGGCTTTCTATTTCTGATTTTGTAGTTAGTTGGTTTTGAACTCACACTGAGCTCGAGTAGTTCACCCCCTACTATTTCCCTTTCATGTACATTTTAGAATTCTGTTGGTGGACTCGGTAAGCTGAGGTCTCAGACAGTCTTGGTGGAAATAAAATTATCAGCTTGTATTTTCAATTTTTAATTACTAATCGAATTTAGAACTGTCAGGTTTTGTAAACACTGTGGTACTAGTTTTGTTTTGACTTTTCACATAACTCCAATTTTGTTTGAGATTTAAATTTAACTGCAACCTTTCTGTTTCAAGTATAAGGGATTGAATGCTCATGTTTTGTAAAATTTTCCCACGATCACTTCGGTGATCGATGTAGCATCCTGAATTAGGTCTAAACTTCTAAGCCGGGTTTAGGGTGTTCAATTAACTTTTCCACGAAGAGCTGTAGACCCTATTTTCTTCCATTCTTTTTTTTCAGTTTGTTTACTTCTTTGCAATTTTCTTAAAACAAAATTTCACCACCAGAACAATTTTGTAAGGGGCCAGATGAAATTTTAATTTTTTATAGTCTAAATCTTTATAATTTTTAAAGGATTAAATTGAATTTTTATAATTTTAGGGGGGCCAAAGTACATTTTAACCTTTACTATTTTAAAAAATTTCAAGGGCCTAAATAATAATTTTACATTTTAGGGGGACCCGGGTACCTGCAGCCCCCTAGATTGGCCCTTGTCACCATAAAAAGATCCTACTTTGTTGATCTGACCTCTAACCCTATATATTACTATTACTAAAGTGTTCAAGTATGACTTTTTATATAGTTGTCATCTGTAGGTGACTTGAATGTAGTATTCGCAAGCAAGTAACTAACTGGTATGGCATTTGGTAAATTTCTGAATTTGCAATATTTTTTTTTTCTTGAGCTTGGAATGTTTCAAGCTAATTAATTAAAATTTGTTGGGTGTTTTCCTGGAAGAAATATATCAACAAAGATGGGATCTGAGGAGCTTGAAGAGAACATGGATGCTTCGCTGTATAAGGCAGCAGCAGAAGGCAACATTGAAGAATTCAATAAGCAGAGGCTTCAACTTGAGTCGCTAAAGACCCCAACCCATGACAACGTGCTCCATGTTAACTTGGCAACCCAGGAGAATGCTGCCTGGCCTTTCAGCATATTTTTATCAATAATCAAATTCTACCCCTTAATTAAATTCTATCCCTTAATACATCGATGCTTCTCTTCATCTTTGCTTAATTTAATTACTAGGATAAGAGGAGAAAAAAGATCAGATTTTATCAAAAAAATTCTCAGCAAGTGTCCGTCACTGCTACTCCAAACGAATGCTAAAGGTCAAACTCCTCTGCACTATGCAGCAAAGAATGGACACTCTGCTATTGTGAAACTTCTAATCAAGTCTTGCGCAGAAGCTAGAACTGGAGATTTAGAGCAGGGAACGGATCAAGGAAGTGCAGTGAGGGAGATGCTTAGGATTAGGGATAAGGAATCCAACACGGTTTTACATGAAGCAGCACGGTGTGGCAATGTTGAAGTGCTGAAAGCATTGTTGGAGTTTAAAAACCCTGATTTTCCGTATTCTGCCAACGAAAAACAGGAGACTCCACTTTACATAGCAGCTAGGAGGAGAGGATCTGGGCGCTTGTTGACTCTATTATTACGTGAATTCGGATCAACGCCTCATGGCGGCCCCCACGGTAGAACAGCTTTGCATGCAGCGGCTATGGCTGGAGATGCAGGTATGTTGTTTAGTTCCAATTTTTTTTAAAATTTTTTTGAAATAAATAAATAACAGGTCTATTGACATCTTTTTTTTTTGCTTGGATTTAGAGGCAATAAGGGTAATATTAGAGGAGGAGAATTTGACGAAGGAAAGAGATGAAGATGGACACACCGCTCTTCATTATGCTGCACACTTGGGTTCTAGAATATCAGTTGTGGAAGAACTGTTAAAAAGGGATATATCAGCTGCCTATATAGGTGATGGTAAGAGGGGGATGACACCCCTTCTTATGGCAGCCAGGCAAGGTGATGTTAGAACAGTTTTAAAGATTATCTCTTTATGTCCAGATTGTTGTGAAAAAGTGGACGACAAAGGTTTGAATTTACTTCATTATTTGGCTTTTAGAGGCTCTTTCACTCTATATGGGCGTTCTCTTTTCAAGCTTGGTGGTATTGAGATTGCATATGGATCACTCAGAAATCTAATGGAGTTGAAAGGTGACTTTGGGATGACACCTCAAGAAGTTTATAATGCACTTATATCTGAGACACAGCATCATAAGCAGGTGTGTATATATATTGCATTTCCATGACTATGGTTTAATATTAATATTTAAGTTTTGAGTTAACATATTCATTAAACTTACAATACGATGGGCTAATGTGGGTGGCATGGCAGAAGCAAATCAAAGAATTGTTGGAAGAAATTGAGAATGATCAAGTGGCGGAGGAACCAGTTCATCACTTTCCATTACGAAATGTTTCTTCAGAAAGCTTGGAGAAGACAATAAATGCTCATTTAGTAGTGGCAGCACTTATAGCCACCGTCACATTCGCAGCGGCAATAACTGTTCCTGGTGGTTTAAATAGTGACAAAGGGTCAGAGCAAGGCACTCCCCTTTTGTTTGATAAGGCAGCCTTTAAAGCATTTTTTGCAACAAATACAATAGCCTTTATTCTCTCTGTTATTGTCCTCGCCAACCACTTCGGGATTTTGGATACTATATTATCAGGATTTAGTTTTTGGCGTCGATCGGTTTTTTATCGAACGCAGTCTGTTGCTCAAACACTTGGCATTGCAACATTGATGATGGTAATTGCTTTCGTCACAGGCAGTTTTGTGATCTTAAAGCCATCCAACGATCTTAACAGTATTTTATATCTCATCAACCCTGGCCTTAGTTTCTTTTTGTGGCTAATGGCGATTTTTTTATTGCGTATTTAAAAAATAAATACGATAATATTACTTTATCATGTATTGCAATCTGCTTCCAATTTTTAGTATCAATATTATCTCTTTGAAGAAAGATTAATTGAATTTCTTTTAGATATCTTTAACTTATCGATGTTAACAATCTCCATTTAATTGAAACTAATATAAAGTTATTAGTTTATAGGCATATAATTTCAAAAAACGTAAAAAAAAACCACAATTTGTTTAAAGTAAGAATTATTAAATATTAAAGAATAATAAAGATAATTTTCCATTATGATTAAAAATCAATTTGTTGAATTATTCAAAATTATGAGAATTTTAAGTTTAATTGAAATTCCTAACTTATGCTAATATCTTTTTCGAGCATAAAAAAAAATTAACTTTAGGTTGATTAATTAAAATTTCTGTCTAATTAAAACCCTTATTATTGCATTAATTCACTCTATGGATTTCCCTATTAGATTTAACTCTAACTCGGTAAAATTATGTCGTCCTATTTCTAGGATTACATGTAACTTTATTGACTATACAAGATTTAATCACAAGAAAGGTCTATTCAACCTCAAACTCATGCATATCAAACATAGATTAAAACCCTAGAAATATTAACCCAAGAACAATTTAGAATTTATAATCGAAAACAAAGAAGCTAAGATTTTGTTGCATAAAATTAGAAACCAAATAATAGAATCTATCCTAAGGTTCATCTCTCCTAAGTATTTAGAAAATTAGTTCATATCTACATGTAACTCTATTCAACTTCAATGTTGTTCTTTTTGGGTAATTTTCGTAATAAACCAAGACAGTTGTTGTTTTCCCTTTTTTATTTCCTTATCTATGCCTTCTTAAAGTGCCAAAAACTTAAAAATCGAAACTTCCGGCTATCATCATACACATTTCCTAAAAGTTACATGCCTTGGCTGCACATCCATGTAGCCCATACGGTCGTGTGGTTTGACTGTGTGAAAATCTGTTACTCGTGTGCAGCTTCCAAACTTCTACAATGTTTTAATTTTCACTTGTTTCTCGCTCTATTTGTTCCCAAGTGCTCCATTAAGCTTCAAAGTATGAATTTAAAAGATTAGGAGTATATAATTCACAATCAACACGACTTAATCACCCATAAATACACTAAGAATGATGCTAAAATATGTTACTTTCAACACTTATCAAATACCCCCACACCTAAACATTTGCTTGTCCTCAAGCAAAGTTCTCGACTCACATTCGAATTAACATTCCTTCACCCATTATTTTCACTGGTCATGGCTTAGGATAGTCTATATATAATTTCAAAACATAAAACTTTCCCTACCTTAATAATAACTTGAAGTTCAAACCAACTAGATTTATCATCCTCACTAAATTTCGCTCAAAACACTCAAACTGTTTAAAGGTTAATTAATATGCACTCAATAGTCAAATAATGAATGCTATTATCATAAACTTGCTTAGGTATCAAATTTCCACCACTACAAATATGTTATGACACAAAGATCAAGAAATCTTTACAATCTATGTAATGAGGTGATGTGCGTGATAAGTTTTAATATTTTATAATCGTACCTAGAAACTAACTATTATCATGAATAAGGCAAGCGCACCTATCGAACAGTAGTATAGTTTAGTGGCAAGACAGGAATGTCGAACCCAAATGAACTAAAAGTACTAGTATTAACTTCCTTTTTATTATCTAGCCTAAAAAAAGAGAATTAACTTTAATGAAACTAATTATTAAACTAAGCTAGAATGCACAGAGAGTAAATTGGGGAAATACTTTTGGGAAAACTGATTGATTAAGGCAATATCCAAGGAAGAATCCACCTAGACTTCACTTGTTATTTAACTCTGAATTGGACAATTTATTCACTTGACTTGATCCGTAGGAATCCCTAATTTATGTTATTATCTCCGTCGAGACTAAAAACATCTAATCCTAGGTTGATTAATTGAAATTTCTTTCTAATTAAAACCTTTAGTGTTGCATTAACTCGATCTATGGATTCCCTTATTAGATTTGACTCTAATCCGATAGATTTACGTCGTCCTATGTCTAGGATTATGATCAACTCCGCTTAATTGTGTTGGATCTACTCGTAAACAGGAACTTTTGCTCCACTAAATAAGCACATTCAAATTGAATTAATACCCTAGAATATTAACACAATAATTAAAAACACAATTAAGAACAAACCAAGTATTTATCATATAATTTAGAAAATAATAACAAGATCTGTCTTAGGTTTCATCTCCCTCAGGTATTTGAGGGATTTAGTTCATGTTTATAAAAGAAACATCTCAAAGTAAGGAAAATAACAAAACATAAAGAAACACCGAAAACCCTTGAAGGAAATTGAAGGGAAATCTTCAGTCTTCAATGAGATTTCGGCTTCTGAGATGGATCAATCGGCTTTCTTCGAGTAAGTCCTTGCCTTCTACTCTGTGTGTCTTTTAACCCTCTTCTAGGGTGTTTATATAGACTCTGGAATACCTTTATTAGGCCCCAAGTAACCTTTTCCGCGTGTAATTAAAACAAGTTACGACAGGGACATGCCCGTGTGAGGTGGCTTAGGCCGTGTTCAAGACTGTTAAATTCACACGGGCGTGTGGTGCACCCGTGTGAGGAAGTCCAGGCCGTGTTGATTTCTAGCCTTGGCCCATTTTCTCCGTTTTTGGCCCGTTTCTCGTTCTTTTTACTTTCCTATGCTCACCTAAGTATAAAACATGAAATTAAGGTATTAGGAGCATCAAACTCCACAAATTCAATGATAATTCATCCATAAATGTGCCAAATGTGGGATAAAAATATGTATATATTATGGTTTATCATGAGGCTTAGATTAAGGGTATGAAAGGTATAAAAGGTGAATATAGTCGAGAGTTGAAAATTGCAAAAAATTAACATTAAAGTGAATCAAAGTATTGAAGTGAGCTTTTATACAAAATATGATGGTGATGATTTAAGCTAAAAAAAAAAGATAATGAGGCTTATAACATGAGTATTGACGTCTCAATTGAATAAGATAGCCCGAAGAATTTTTTTTCACAATGAAAAATTCAGCAATACGAATGATCAAACGTATTTAAGAAACTTACCAAAAATCTAATCTCAACTAAAGGGAAGCAATAAACGAATGATCAAACGTATTTAAGAAACTTACCAAAAATCTAATCTCAACTAAAGGGAAGCAATAAAAAAAAGGGTAATTCACAATATTAATGGGGTTTAAGGGTTAAAATGGATGGGATTAGGCTTAAAGGGAAGCAATAAAAAAAAGGGTAATTCACAATATTAATGGGGTTTAAGGGTTAAAATGGATGGGATTAGGCTAAAAGGGGTTTATTAGTGGGCAACGAAATGGGTAGGCTATTCATCTTAAGTGTCTCTATCATCTCAGTATTTCAATTCATTAATACAATCTTGACATGCATAACAAAAGTAAATTCTAGAATAACAAACCTAGTCAATACACTCAAAACCAAAAATAAAATGAACATGAATGGGTGGATGCTCTATAGACTCAAAAGGTCACAAAAAAAATATAGTTTTGATGTCAAACAATTTCAAATAATTATTAAAATCAGGGAAAAAACCTACGATAAAATTTTTTTAAGATATTGACTCTTTCATGCATTAAAGTATATAAAAAAAAATGCATATGTATCTACATATCATCACATAGAAAAATCAACAAAAACTCTAAATTTAAAAAAAAAATTAATTTTCATGCAAAATTTAAGATAATTGCTTAAGACAACATGCCAACAAAAATTCAGGGACTAATTCAAATGAAAGCGTACACTCCCCACGCTTAAGATGTGTACAAGAAATAGCACAAATTAATTAAATGAGGAACTGATGTAGAAAAGGAATATAAGTGAATTGCTCAATCTTTATTCACCATACAAACGCCTAGTTATATACAACTTATAGCAGAAAAGAGATATAACAAAATTGAGAACTAAAGTGTAACAAACTAACTGCTAACTAACTAACAGTTAAATTAGATCTATATTACTAACAGCCCCCCTCAAGCTGAAGAGTGTATAGAAAGCAATCCCAGCTTGGACAACATGATCTGAAAAGGAACAGCAGCAAGAGCCTTGGTAAAAATATCAGCTAGTTGATCTTTGGAGGAGCAAGGGAGCAGTTTAATAACACCGGATTGCACCTTCTCACGAACGAGATGACAGTCAATTTTGATGTGTTTAGAACGTTCATGAAATGTGGGATTTGCAGCAAGCTGAAGAGCAGAGTTGTTATCAGGCAGGTGCAAATCACGCAAAAGAGATCGAAGCCACTGAATTTCACAAGCAGTAGAGCCAAGTGCTCGATATTCTGCTTCTGAGGAAGAACGAGACACAGTGGTTTGCTTCTTGGCCTTCCAACTAATAAGGAAGTCACCATAAAACAGGCAATAACCAGTCACAGACCGTCGGGTCACAGGACAACCAGCCCAGTCAGAAAAGGTGATGAAGTGGCAGAAAAGAAGAGACCAGAAGCAGGGCAGCCGTTCAAGTAACGAAGAACACGGTGAGCAGCTTGCAGATGAGTGACTGTAGGCTGGTCCAAGAATTGACTCAATTGCTGAATAGCAAAAGCAATATCAGGTCTAGTAGAAACCAGATATAATAGTCGGCCAATAAGCTTCCTGAAAAGAGTATTATCAGGAAGTAATTCCGCATAAGCATCTCGAGGGATTTTTGTAGCCATTGGAGTCTTAACAGGTTTGCAATCTAAGAAACCAAAATCGGACAATATGTCTAAAGCATATTTTCGTTGACAAAGGTGAATACCAGCAGAGCTTCGAGCAACCTCAAGTCCAAGAAAGTATTTTAAATCACCTAAGTCTTTGATTTTAAATGTAAAATCCAAAAAAGCTTTAACTCTTGCTATTTCATCCAAGTTATCACCAGCCAAGGTGACATCATCGACATAAACCAGTAATGCAGTGAAGGAAACAACATCCTTTTAACGAACAAGGAGAAATCAGAACTGGATTGAGCATAACCAAGAGAAGTAAGAGCAGAAGTGAGCTTAGAGAACCACTGTCTACTTGCTTGCTTTAGACCATATAAGGATTTCCGTAACTTGCAAACCTTATTAGGAGATGATGGAGTAAAACCAGGAGGTAAAAGCATATAAACCTCTTCACTCAAATCACCACGCAAAAAAGCATTGTTAACATCAAGTTGGTGCAAATACCAATTCTTAGAAGCAGCAATAGCAAGTAACAAGCGAACAGTAGTGATCTTGGCGACAGGGGAAAAAGTATCAAAATAATCGACACCCTCGGTTTGTGTGAACCCCTTTGCAACTAGACGAGCCTTGTAACGTTCAATAGAACCATCGGCTCTATGTTTCACTCGATAAACCCATTTACAACCAATTGCAGTCTTGCCTGGAGGTAAATTAAATTAGATCTATATTACTAACAACTGAAACTGTCTTGAATTGGGGTACTTGTGTAGAAAAAGTGAAAACTTGAGTGATTGAAGATCCAATGTTAAATACAATTATCCTTGAAGACAGAAGAAAATAAAAATGAAAATAACAAAACGAACGGGAACGCAGTCAAAATAACAATAAAGTCGACCAAAAGGAGAAAAATCCAGAAAAATAAGATAAAATAATAAAAATAACTAAAACGACAGTATCAGAGATTAGCATCGTGCGAAATATCAGGATCGCTCAGGAACAGCAATGCAATCTGGTGTCAAATTATTAAAGTGTTGACATAGCTGTTGTAGATAGGCCTCAATGCGGTCCTGCTGTTGCTGTAACTGGCCGATTTGCTCTGAATGCCGCTGCTGAGTGTGGTAAATATCGTCAAGTGTGACAGTGGGTGTAGCAGCAGGTGGAGTACTGGTGTTGACATAGCTGTTGTAGATAAATGTTTTCTTACGAAAAATGTTGTTCATTTTTCAATTATTTAAATATTTTAATACATCAATGACATCCATTGGGAGATGTTGAAATTATTATTTCGTGAAGATGATGTGGTGATAATAAAAAATTTCATCACAAATTATTATTTGTGACAAATTTTATATGTGGCACAATAGTTGTTGAATTTCATCACTATTATAGTTGTGTCGAGTTAAATTATACTACAATTAAATTGTTACTACAAATGTATAATTGTGATATAATCTATAATTATCTTATATTATAATATGCATAT
Organism: Gossypium hirsutum; assembly: GCF_007990345.1. NCBI lineage: Eukaryota > Viridiplantae > Streptophyta > Magnoliopsida > Malvales > Malvaceae > Gossypium > Gossypium hirsutum. Next base: position 88,486,951 of record NC_053427.1, read on the forward strand.
GGGAAAGGCATGTGCTGCTTGCCTTTGAAAGCTTAAAATTAGTTGTACTATTAATTAATAAATATTTGGAACATTTTTTTTCTTGAAAGGTGGACTGATTTTAAAACTCACTCTGTGCCTTCATAATTAGAATTTAATAATGCAACTTTGCTTTCTATTTCGTCATTTAGATTTAATTTTTTTATTTTAATTATTTATCTAAATTTAATATTTTAATATTTTTATTGGAATAATAATAAAGTTAACTTTTTAATGTTTGTAAATTTTATTAATTTAATCCTAATTTTAAAAAGAAAAATTTAGCTCTTAACTTTACATATTTTGTCAATTAATCTTAATTTTTAAAAATTTTAAAAATAAAAAAAATATTTATAAGTTTTGTTTATGATGAACTTATGTGCAAGTAAAGTTAAGGGTTTAGTTTTATTTGGTAATGCATGCGATCACTTCATGTAATGTGTTTTTCTTGCTGAAATCTAGTTGAGATTAGATTTCTCAGCATTGCTGCACGTTTTGCTTCATTGTTCTCTGCACGTATTGCTGCACGTTTTGTAGGTGAGTTGATTGGAGGATATGCAGGCAAGTTACTAACTGGTATGGCATTTGGTATATTTCTGATTTTGCAGTACTTTTTTCTTGAGCTTGGAATGTTTCAAGCTAATTAATTAAACTTTGTTTGGTGTTATCCAGGAAGAAATAGATCAACAAGAAATGGAACCTGAGGAGCCTGAAGAGAACGTCACTCGCATGGATGCTTCGCTGTATAAGGCAGCATCAGAAGGCAATATTGAAGTATTCAATAATAACCAGCTTGAACTTGAGTCGCTAAAGACCCCAAACCATGACAACGTGCTCCTCCTGAACTTGGCAACCAAGGAGGATGCTGCCTTGCTTTTTAAAAGATTTCTCTAAATAATCAAATTCTTCCCCGTACCATGTGTATTATTCCTCCGACTTCGAGTATTTTCTTTACCATGATAAAAACAGAAAAGAGATCAGATTTTATCAAAAATATTCTCCGGAAGTGTCCGTCACTGCTATTCCAAACGAATGCTAAAGGTCAAACTCCTTTGCACGTTGCAGCAAGGTATGGACATTCTGTTATTGTGGAATTTCTAATCAACTCTTGCGCAAACGCTAGAGATGGAGGTTTAGAGAAGCTGGGAATGGATCATTTAAATAAAGTGAGGGAGATTCTGAGGACTAGGGATCAGGAATCCAACACAGCTTTACATGAAGCAGCACGGTGTGGCAATGTTGAAGTGATGAAAGCATAGTTGGAGTTTGAAAACCCTAATTTTCTGTGTTCTGTCAATAGAAAACAGGAGACTCCATTTTACATAGCAGCTAGGAGAGGAGACGGTGGCATGCTGAGTATTGTAACTAATCAAATTCGATATAGACGTTAATATCAGATTATGGAAGTTACAATGCTCGTAAAAAAATTTGTAAAAAGAAACTCAGTTTTAATTTCAAAGTAATAAAGTTATTTAATTTATGAAAAATACAAGTTTTCACAAGAACGCATGTTAGCACTTAGATGAAAATATTGTTTTATTAATTTTATAAAAGAATCCTAAATGTTTAACCAATTGAATTGTAAAAAGTAGTAATTAAATTCTAAACTTTACAACGGAAAAATACTTTTAAAATTCTTATCTCTTAAAAACATAAGATTCATTAGTTATGTTGTCTTAGGTGTGTTTACGAGTTTTAAATAAAACGTCCGCGAAAACAAATACCAAAACCAAAAGTCTGAAATTAAAAAAAAAAAAACAAATCAATTTATACCAAATGTGTGAACCGAGCTCCGAAGTCGCCGCCAAGTGTTAAGTTGGAAGTACACCTGAAACGTATAAGATAAATGAGTGAGCTAGAAGCCCAGTGTGTGACTCGGATCACAAACAGAATTTTTCCTTAAGAAGCATGCAAACACGAACAATCAAATTAGAATTTTCATATTACATGACATATCGAACCCATATCGTTTAACAAATCAGAATCGTATCATATAACATATCGGAGTATATCATATATCATAATCGACATATCATATTACCAAAAACCTATAACAGATCAGAATGTCATATTTCATAATCATATATTAGAACAAAATTTTCTTAATTTTAGAATCATAATCTCAAATACAATCTCTTATACGGAATCAAATGTGTGTTCTTAATCAGATACAAATACAGACACAGATTCTACCCTAATCCGGTACATACAAACTCTGTCCAACCAATCACACCAATTAGGGCTACAAGAGTCCATCCATCCAATCACACCAGGTTGTGGTGATATGCCACGTACTCATAATGGTGCAGCTGAGTTGTCAGGCAAATATTGTGATTTAACCACCAAAATATGTAGTATACTGCCACAAACACTTCCTCCATCATATCAAAACCCAACCCAATGCACATGCTAACATTCAGTCGTAACGAATAAAAAATATGACATGCTTATGTAAATATCATCAAGATAATAACTTACATAGAATTTATTAATCCAAATTATGCTTATCATACATAATCATACTTTCAGAATTATCAGAACACAGAATATAAACATATTTTTCACATACTTTACTCACAGCACGTATAGACACATATCAACAGATGTCATGAAAATTTCAAAAAAATAGCCCACACAGCCCAAATAACCTAGACCGTATGATATTGAACAGTTTCGAAAACAACCTCTGTTTTTGAGTTTTTTTTAAGTTTCAATTGACGTTTTGGATTAAAATCACACAACTAAATATTTTCTGAGACGAATTCAACCTCCAGATTTCCAAAGCGCAAACGACCAGAACAATTCCTAACACCTAAATTACAGAAGGGGAGTTTCAAATCTCTTAATTTCACCTAAAATGATATATCTCAAGATTGTTGCATATGGCCCCAAAGAGTTTCTTTCAAATACTGAGCATCGACTTATTTAGAAGTCTTATCATACTCAACTTCAATTTTACTAACCTGACCAGGCTAAGAAACAAATGTGCCAGACTCATCAACATCGCCATGGCAAATTTCATTGTTAAAACCACCAAATTCACTTTGCTCTTCCCAAGACAATTATGGATCATCACCATTACACTGCACCCATGATTCATCTATAGTTTTTTTTCCTATATTTCCAATGATCAGGACCAGCCCAAGCATTTTGTTTCAAAGAAAATCCCAGGCACAAAAACAAATAATATTCGAATAATTAAAGAACAAGAAGAAAAAAAAACAACTGCCAGATAAGAGAAGAAAGGAAAGAAAAACGTGAACAAGAGGGTGGGAAATGTGGGAAATTTTTAATTAATTAAAATTTCTCTTCAAAATAAAACAAAACAAATCCCGTCCCACTAGTAACTCATCAGATTTTTAACGAAAATTTAATTTAATTTAATTAAAACTTATCCACATAGGCGACACAGAGATGATCATTGCCACTGAACTACTAGACTCATTATTGCGTGCGGAAATTAAATTTAAGTTAAATGTTTAGAGAAAAATATAAGAACAAAAATAGCTAAAATTTAAGTTAGATGCCGCACACTTAGGTCGAAGATTCTCAATTGTGGAAGAACTGTTAAAAAGGGATGTATCAGCTACCTATGAAGGTGAAACAAAGAGGGAGATGACACCTCTTCTTATGGCAGCCAGGCAAGGTTATCGTGGAACAGTTTCAAAGATTCTCTGTTTCTACTCTCTTCATCCACTTTGGGGTGCTGGATAATCTATTATATCAATTTAAATTTTGGTGTGAAACAGTTTCATATAGAACTCAAGATCTGTTTATGAGCTCCTTGGCTATGCAACGGTTGCAATAGTGATTACTTTCAGCACAGAGAGTTATGTAGTCTTAAAACCTTCTCACAGGCTTGCCATTTTTTCATATCTTATCTGCACTACCTTTTTTTTTTTTTTTGGTTCTACAATTGGACTATTTTGACTACTATACTGTGAGGATATTACTTTATCATTGATTACAATATTCTTCCAATTGCAGTTTCCTTCATTCTTCTCCTTCTTTGCAGTTTCCTTCGGACCAAATTTCACCATAAAAAACTCCTACTTAGGTTTTGTCCATTTTCTTCCATTTTCTTACATTACTAGTAATGTAATGTTGCAATCAGGGGATTCAAAAAACAAGTTGTACTATTTTCCTTTAATCAAGGTTTTGTCTCATTAGATTTTTCTAGTAAAGGTTTTTAACGAGACAACTTGTAATAGAAGATTGTGTACTCTTTTTCCTTATTAGTTTTTTTTATCCCACAAGGTTTTTTCTAATAAGGTTTTAACGAGACACATTATCTACCAATAGACATTCAAGAGGTAGTGTTATGAATATATTATTAAGCGGATGTCCATCATGATCAAGATAAAGTTTTGATATATTTTAAATTTTAATAGTTATTAGAATTAGATATCTACTTCTTTTATACTTCTTATGCCTATAAATAGAGACTCCGATGAAGTATTATAAATTATCCCTTTGATCAATACAGTATATTCTTTATTGCTTTCATATTTTATTTGTTCTTTATTCTATTTGTCTCTCTTTATTTTATAAATTTTTTTAAAAGTCAACTTTTTTTTAAATACTATTAAATAAGTTCATTAATTGTTTTGGGGTCAAAGTTGACATCACCAAATAATTAATTGGTTAATGATTAATTGTTCCATTTTATCTCATCTTATATTAATTGTTTGATGTGATTTTTCAAATATTTTGGAGAAACTTGGTTCTAGAATTACTGTTTTCCAGTTGACTTGCGCATTAAAGGAAAGTTTATAGTTTGCTTAATCTATTTGCTTATATAATATTTATTATTGTATAGTAAAGTATTGCAATTTGTTTTTGCTTTTTAAATCAGTCAATTGTAAAATGGAGTAATGAAAACTTTCAAGATTGGCAGAGCCGTAAAAGCAGCAGTACAATCTAAAAAATATATATAACAACAAGAAGACTACACTAATACAAATCATTAATAAACATATTATCATTAATACAAATGTTGCAATCCTCCTTCAATATCCGCAAATAATTTTTTACTGACCATGGTCGTAAACGTTTATACTTCAGTCAACCAGAAACACTACTCAATTCAAATTCTACAATCAGAGAAACATTTACCTTCCACCTCAAATTAATAAGAACCTCTGTTGCAACTTTAATAGCCGTTACTATCGCTTGCTCAACCACACGCACCACATTTACCATAAAAAAGAGCTAAGACCACTCTCTTTTCGTCCCTCAACACCTATCCACAGCCCGCATCCTCCTCTACAACTACTCTAGCCATGTTAAATTTCAACCAATCCGTAGGAGGATGATCCCAAACACAATCCCTATCCCTCCCCAATTTTCTGCCTGACCTACAATCCTTAGGTCGTCCCCATCAATTAGCCTCCGAAAATATACAATCATCATGTACTGATGTAGCCCACATCAACGATATCATTTTTGATTGAAAGATTAAAAAATCAATTTGGTATATGAATGTAATTATTTTCATTTATAGCTAAATATAATACTATAAATTGATTTTGTGTTAATAAAAATTAAGGATGGACGTAATGCATTGAAATAATCAATAATCAAAATTGTAATTATAAATACAATCAACTTAATAATTAAAATATATCTAAATTTAAATAGATAAAACTAAAATCAGAAATAAATATAAATTTAAACATAACATTTACGTTGTTATACAATAGTTCAAGTATCATTAAATAATATAAAAAAGTCAAAGTCATTTTAAAATACGAATTAATTAATTAGGTTAATGAGTGTTCCATTTGATCTCATCTTATATTATAATATGCAAATGGGATTCGCATATGCTACTTGCCTGGAAAGCTTAAAACTAGTTGGACTATTAATTAATAAATAGGGTAATCTATAAAAATAGTCATTTTTATTTGTCTCACGTTACATTTTAGTCACTTATGTTTGAAATGTTACGTTTTAGTCACTTATGTTACTATTTTGTTACGAAGTGACCACTCTACCGTTAAGTTCCGTTATCTCTCTAACGGTAATCTTACATGGCAGTGCAACTAAATTTTAAATGCCAACTTGAATTTCTAAATGAGATGAAAATAGATTTTTAATTAAAAATTTAATTAATTAAAATTTTTAAACCTAAACCTTTACTAAAAGAACTGTTCATATCTTTTTTTAATTTTTCTTCAGTCTCTTCTTTTTTTTCAATGGTTTTTTTTCATTTGACGGAAAAACTATTATTAAGATCAAAATAGTTGAAATCAAATTGAGTGCTTCATAAGATCTACTCAATTACACTAGATCTACTCTTAAACAGGGTTTATTTCTCCTTTGATTTAAGCACATCAAATATGGATTAATAGTCTAGAAATATTAAATCAAGAATTAATAACATATAATTTAGAACAAGATCCAAGTATATGTTGCGTAAAAAGTAGAAATCAAATAACAGAATCCATCCTAGGATTCATCTCCCTAGGTATTTAAAAAATTAGTTCGTGATTGCAAATAAAAACATCCCAAAGATAATATAAGCACAAGAAATAAGGAAAGTCATAATAATCTTCAAAGAGATCAAAAAGAGATCTTCAATCTTGATGGAAATCTACTTTAGAATAGGCTTCAACGGTGTTTTTTTAAGTTGTTTTCTTGAGTATTTTATGATGGCTCGCTCCCATCTTATTTTTGTCATATATAGGTCTTAAAATGCTCGAAAAACCTAAAAAGTGTGTTTTCCTGAATGTTTGGAGTGTGATTCACGAAATTGACATGGTCTAGCACATGGCTGTGTGACAACCCATATGTGGTTCACACGGCCGTGTGCCCAGCCCGTGTGGCTATTGTAACTTGCTTTGATTTTCTGATTTTCGCTCGTTTTTCACTCCTTTTACTCCAAAATGCTCTCCTAAGTATATAAACATAAATTTAAAGGATTAGAAGCATAAAATTTACCATTAACATCGAATAATCACCCAAAAATGTATTAAGAATGAGGCTAAAACATGTTGCTTTTAACATTTATCATACTGACTATAGAAGTCGTGTACCATATGCATCAACTTTCGGTTCTTTATTTATTTAAGCTTAGGATTTTACTTGCATCAAAGTATACAAGTCACGCATACATTGTTTGTCATTCATTCAGGATCAAGGTATGCCACACTTTAAACATCACAAGTGAATAAGTCCATAAACATATTCAAGATCTATTCTTCTTAGGTCTAGTTCAATATATTGTCAATCCAGTTAATCACATCTATGTCTCTATCTTTTAAGAGTCGTCCGCTTTGAACCCAAGATAAGACATCTCCCAAATTGGTATGAAAATAAAGACAAAAAGTTGTTCAATTCAAGTAAAGGTATCATTAGTTATAATGCTGACGTCAATTATTATTAGGAATACTATTCTAATAGAAAAAACATTTTATCATGACGAGTTCAAAATTTTATTGTTACATAACTGCCAAGTGATTTTTACTTGAGGATACAACCTTACTTGTTACTTTCTATTAGTTTATATTTTCAACTTGAATTTATTTTTGTAGGTTTTGATAGCCTAACAACTCTCTTGGATCTTCCTTGTTGAGCATTTTGAACTTCTCACCCCTTTCGCTTCATTTTGATCGGTATTTGAAAGATTTGTTTAAGTTATGAGAAAAAAGGGTTATCTACTCTTGCAACTCTTCTATAGTAGTGCTATGATCCTATATGTTTGTAGAAATCCAATTAACTCATCAAGTTATCAAATATCTTTTCGCTTCTTCAATGGTTGTGAATTTGATGCTGAATTTTTTTGGAAAAGATTAAAGAACCTTCCTAACCAGCTTTAAATTTGAATACTAATTCTTGATAGAACAAATCACACAAGTTGACACAGAACTTGTCAATTGTTTCATTATCCTCTATTCTTAGAGAGTTTCAAACCTTGTTGTGAGCACTTGTAGTTTAGATTGCTTTACAATGTTGGTGCATTCATGGGCAATTTCATAGATATCTCAGACTTCCATGTATTTGGAGATTCTTTTGAACTATTAAAAGTTTAATTTATAAAAAATCACATTAAATGTTTAGAATTAGATAAAATGTTTGCATGTACATATTATGTAATGCATTGGAATAATAATCATCAAAATTGACATTATAAATACATGGATCATACAATTAAAATAAAAAACAAATATAGATTCAAACAAAACTTTTACGTTCTTATATAATAGTTTAACTATCATTAAATAATAATTAAAAATTGTTATGAATATCTTATTAAGTGGATGTCCATCATGATCAAGATAAAGTTTTGATGTACTTTAAATTTTAATAGTTATTAGAATTAGATATCTACTTCTTTTATACTTCTTATACCTATAAATAGAGACTTTGACGAAGCATTGTAAATCATCCCTTTGATCAATGAAGTACGTTCTTTATTGCTTTCATATTTTCTTTGTTCTTTATTCTCTCTGTCTCTCTTTATTTTATAACTCTTTATCAGCACGATGATTCTCTATTTTTTTAAAATCTTTCGAAGTCATCCCACAAATCAAATTCCTTTTCACGTTAAACTTTCTCCCTTACAACTACATCTTCAGGATGTTGAAAGATTCAATCTCAGAATGGATTGTGGTTTTTATTCCCGATTTTTTATTTATAATTGTACAAGCATGGATAAAGAATAGATTTGTCAAGGTGATGACGCTGATGTTAATGATCTTCAAATATATTTTACTATATTTTATTTATTATATCATGTTTATTGTAATTGGAGACCAATCATGACAACATGAATAGATAGATTCTAATTTAAAATTCAAGCATGTTTCGATGGTGATTATGAAATAAAGAATCTATTGGGACGTTTATAACTTCTTCCTAATAAATCTATTGCATTCCCCGAAGTGAATGTAAATATAAAAAAAATAAAAGATATATTCATGAACCACTAAAAGTGGGAACATAGTAATAAATAAAAGAACAATTAGAGTTCTCAAGATAACTTTTCAAAGGGTAAAGATAACTTATATTATCAATGTGATATAAAATATTATTGGCCACATATGTAGAGTATGCCCAAATGTTTTATTTCTATTAATATTCTTTGAGGAATGATATAAAAATATAGTAATGAATTCTATCATTACAGATAGAAAATATTTATCTTATTTGGTATTGAAACAAACAAATATTATTTTGATATTTGATAGTACAAAATTAGTTGAAAGTTCCAAAAGAGCTAATATATCACTATCTGAAAAGCACAAAATTTGTGATGGTTAATACATTACTTTTAAAAGTTATTTGTAATGGACCTCATATTGAGATTGTGAATGAGGAAAATATTATATTTCATATGAATAAAAAAGGGGATTGAGTTATTAATTTATATTTATTTTATAATCTTTGTCATATTCTTTTTCATCATCCCTATTAAAGGATTGAAAACAAAATATTTGACTGTGAAAGATATGCAAGCAATAGAATATAATAATTCTATCTAAAGCTTATTATGGTTGGATGCACATAAAGTTGCAAGTTTTTGTTAAAAACTGTGAGTATAACTCTATAGTATTCAGAATAAGTTCTCAATTAAAATTATGTGATAAAATATTACTGATGAGAACTTGCAAGAGAGAAAACTTATGTGTGAAAAGACATTGGTTATGTACCTATTGTACATCTGGAAAATAAGATCCACTCTCAAAGTTTGCTATTAATAGATTTTTGGGCATTTGAAGATTTTAGCATATTCCCTATAATGAATACTGCATATAATTATTTGGAAATTATATTTATTAACTTGGTGACATTATAGACTTCACATTGATTTAGACTTTTGCAGTAGTATATGTCACAATAGTACTTAGATGTGAATACAAATTAAAAGGAATGATAATAAAATTATCAATTTGTTACAATTTAGTACAACTGAAATGCACGTTAAAGAAAACCAGAAGTTTACTAATACAAATGTGTTTACTACTTGGTGTGACCAGTTAGACCATCCTGGATTGTATATGATGCGAAAATTAATTGAGAATTCACATGGACATCATTAAAGAACCAGAAGATTCTTTAAGTTAAAGAATTCTCATTTGTTGTTTGTTCTCAATAAAAATTGGTTCTTAGAAACTCACTAGCTAAAGTTGAGATTCAACTTCTTGTATTTCTGAAATGAATATGGGCCCATTCATCCACTATGTGGATGGTTTTGATATTATATGATTTTGATATATGCATCTATAAAATAATCACATGCATTATCAATTCGTAACCTGTCGTTTGCGAAATTACTTGTTTAAACAATTAATTTCAGATTATGTAACTAAAACAATTCATCTTCCTAATGTTGGTGAGTTTACATCCTAAGTTTTCAATGATTATTGCATGTCAATTGGGATAAAAGTTGAATATCTTTGATGTACTCTTATATTTGACACTTTTTGCTTGTTAATTCCTTTGTCTTATGAATTTTTCACTACTTAATTGGTTGCATTTGATTTATTTCTTGTGTAGTGAACCCAATACCGGAAATGCAACAAAAGGACGCAATATGCAGTTTTCTTTCTTTTTATTTTGTCATGGCTGGAGTCGTGGGCACGACGCTGGGCATGACACGGATCTGACGTGGCAAATCAGAAGTCAACACGGGGAATATTTTGGAAACAACTTATCTTGATCTATTGACGTGATTTGGGGGATTTTGGATTTCATTTTCATAATTTTAAGATATTATCTTATTTTTTTTTGATTAGTTTCCTTGTTGATTTGGGAATTTGAAGCCTATAAATACCCATATTTGGGTAAGGCTAAGAGCATCTTTTGTCTTTGTTCTTATTGCTACTTTGTTTTCATTTTTAATAAAATTTTCTTCTTTTGTTTTATTTCTACTTTATTTTATTTTATTTTATGTTTTTACATTATCAAAACATGTTAAGCATGATAATCAATATCATGCTTGACTAATTTTTCTCAAGCCAAGAGCTAGTACGAATCAATTCCTCATGTGAGAATTCAATATTGCTTAAATCTTTTCGGGATACATTTTCGTCTTTTTGCTTAGATAGTTTGGCAATCGGCCTTACTAAAATTTTTAAACGTTTTTCAAATAAAAAAGGATCCGTTAGTCTGGAATCTTTTAATTTTACAGTTGGGAGGAAGGATCGGCCTGTGCCATTTCGACTTCCTATGAACACTCTTAGCGGCGGTCCGCTAAGGAAAGACGAGATCGGAAACGATTCTTGATGAGACAACTTCCAAGTTAGGCTTTTCCTGTTTTAAAACTAAGTATTTTAACGGCGATAGACGTGGTTGATTTACTTAAGAATCGAATTTCGAAGATAAACTTGGGAAGATCGGTTACATGAGAGAAAAGCAAGTTATGATGGGTTGGGCCTCGTAGACTGTAACTGACATGAATCCCGGAGCAAAAATCTATTTTTGATGATCGTGGGAATTGATGAAACTAGCTCGAGGCGATTCTTATACTCGTGTTTATTCAACTTAATCTTTCACCTTCTTTATTTTATTGCTTCTATTTTAATACATCTTTATTTGCAATATTACTTGTTTATTTTGTTTTCTTGTTACTTCTCAAATCACCCTTTTTTTTATTTTCTATTTCAGCTCCTAGGTCGAGAACAAGAAATTTAATCAAGAATTCCATTAAACTCCCTGTGGATCGACCCTTTTCCACTATTTTACCCTTTTATTTATCCCAACACTACTACTCTAATCACAAATCCCACGTTTGAACAAGAGCCAATGGCGAACCAAACCATTAGAGAGCTTGTCGCCGCCCCCGCCGTACAACAACCATTCTACATTACCTTTCCTCAAGGCACCACCCATTTTCAACTCAAAACGGGGTTAATTCATCTCCTCCCTACACTTAATGGTCTCTCTAGCGAAAGTCCACATAAAAAGCTCGCCGAATTCCATATGGTGTGTAGTAGCATGAAGCCGCAAGGAGTCTCGGAAGACCAAATCAAACTAAGGCCATTTCCTTTTTCTTTAGCCGGAATGGCTAAGGAATGGTTATTTTACCTTTCGCCTAACTCAATAACCACATGGGCTGAACTATCTCTTGTTTTCCTTGATAGGTATTTTTCAGCGGCAAAGGCGAGCGAGCGAGCTTAGGCTAAGCATTTTGGGAATCCAACAAAGGAGCGAAGAATCTCTCTACGACTACTGGAAGAGGTTCAAAAAGTTATGCGCAAGTTGCCCGCAGCATGGTCTATCTGAGCAGACCCTCCTTCAGTATCTCTATGAAGGGATGCTTCCGATGGACAAAAAGATGGTGGATGTTGCAAGTGGTGGCGGTGCACTCATCAATATGACGCCAGAAAATGCGAGAACTCTAATCTCTACTATGGCCGCAAACTCGTAACAGTTCGGCTCTTCAAGTGAACCTAACCGACGGGTTCACGAAGTAAGTACTGTTTCTTTGGAAAATAAAATAGACAAGTTGACTGATATTGTCAACTCTCTTGTTACAGGTAAGATAGGAGCTGCGAAGGTTTGTGGAATCTGCACGCTGCCGAACCACCCAACCGATTCATGTCTAATTCTACAAGATGAGACGGGCGCCCAAGTCAATGCCATAAATAATTTCCGAAGACCTCCTCAAAGGCCATACAATCCCTATGGTAACACTTTTAATCCTGGTTGTAGAGATCAACCAAATATGAGATATGGAAACAAAAACCAAAATTACTAATTGAGACCACCTCCCTTTCCAAATCAATCACCATAAAAAACCTCTCTTGAGACCATTGTTGAAAAGTTGGCCATTTCACAAGAGAAATTCCAAACCCAAACACAATCCTATCTCCAAGAAATTGACAAACAAATAAGCCAACTAGCCCAAACCGTTGGTCGCCTAGAGTCTCAAAGACGATTGCCCTCTCAAACCTAAACAAATCTGAAGGAAAATGTAAGTGCGATTACTTTACGAAGTGGTACCGTAATTTCACCAGAGTTGACAAAGGAGCCCGAGGAAATCGACAAAGACAAAGAAAACACTTCTTTAAAGAGTCAAGAAGAAAAATCCTCGCCTACCTCAGGTAAATTCATTCCTAGTCCTTCTTTTTCTACTTACGAGACTCCTCCTCCCTTTCCAGGAAGGCTTGCAAGGTGTGACAAAAAAGAATAGGAGAAGGAAATTTTGGATATATTCAAAAAAGTGGAAATCAATATTCCACTCCTTGATGTCATTCGAAAGGTTCCAAAATATGCGAAGTTTTTGAAAGACTTATGCACAAATCAGAGGCGGTTATCCGGCAATGAAAGAGTTATCCTCAACGAGAATATTTCAGCCGTTTTTCAAAGACGCCTACCACCGAAATACAAGGACCAAGGGATGTTCGCAATTCCTTGCAAAATAGGAAAAGTCAGAATAAAAAGGGCGATGTGCGATCTAGGCGTATCTATTAATGTCATGCCACTAAGCGTCTACAACAAAATTTAAACAGAACCATTAAAAGAGACGTGAGTGATGGTTCAATTAGCTGATCGGTCAGTTATCTACCCCGAAGGGGTACTAGAAAACGTGTTGGTAAAGGTAAACGATCTCATTTTCCTACTGATTTTACATTATTGACATGGAAAATGACCGTAGCAACAACGGATCAGAAATCTTGCTTGGACGCCCTTTCTTGTCAACAGCACATACAAAAATCAATGTTCGTAACGACATCTTAACCATGGAATTTGATGGGGAAGTGGTTAAATTCGATGTGTGCAAAGCTATGAAGTATCCTGATTCCATCGCAAGTTTAAATTTCGTTGACATTATAGATCCGTTAGCCGATGATTTTATCGAAACTGATTTGTTTTATGATTTTTGTAGGGAATTGGAGGATCTCGACGATGAAAGCGAAATCATTTCAACTCTTTCCTCCATTTCTAATTCTCGATTAATTCCATCTAAACCTTTTCCCTCAATTTTGCAGGCACCACAACTGGAATTGAAGCAACTTTCATCGCATCTCAAATACGAATTTTTGGGTGATAACCAGACCTTGCCAATTATCATTTCAAGTGAATTATCACGACAGGAAGAGGAAGAATTGATTGCTTTTTTTGCGCACCTATAAAAAGGCAATTGGATGGACATTAGCTGATATCCAAGGCTTAAGTCCGTCCACTTGCATGCATAAAATTAAAACAGAGGAGAACGCGAAACCAACAAGAGAAGGCCAACGACGTTTAAACCCGCCAATGATGAAGGTTGTGAATGAGGAGATTAAAAAGTTGCTAGATGCTGCATTATCTACCCCATTTTCTGATAGTAAGTGGGAAAGTCCGGTCCATGTTGTGCCAAAGAAGATTGGAATCACGGTGGTCAAAAATGCCGAAAGAGAAATGATTCCAAAGATAGTACAAAATGGTTGGAGAATGTGTATTGATTATAGGAAACTCAACTCACAAACCCGAAAGGACCATTTTCCTTTACCATTTATCGATCAAATGATCGAAAGACTTACCGAAAAAACACATTACTGTTATCTTGATGGATCTTCTGGATTTTTTAGGTTCCGATGGCATCCGAAGACCAAGAAAAAATAACATTTACTTGCCCTTTCGGAACTTTCGCCTATAGGAGAATGCCTTTCAATCTTTGCAACGCTCCGGCCACATTTCAACGATGTATGTTAAGCATTTTCTCCAATCACATCGAGTGAGGAATAGAGGTATTTATGGATGATTTTACTGTTTACGGTAATTCATTCTCTCAATGTCTTTCTAATATTTCTTATGTTCTTAATCAATGCATTGAATTTAAATTGGTTTTAAACTACGAGAAATGCCATTTCATGGTAAGTAAAGGATTGGTACTCGGTCATGTGGTTTCGGCCCAAGAAATTACTGTTGATAAGGGAAAGATTAATGTAATTCACTCACTTCCATACCCCACTTCGGTGAGGGAAATTCGTAGTTTTCTTGGCCATGTAGGTTTCTACTGACGGTTCATAAAGGACTTCTCTAAGTTGGCGCAACCTCTTTGCCAATTACTACAAAAGGACGTAAATTTTGTTTTTGATCAATCTTGTAAAGATTTGTTCGATGAGCTTAAAGGAAGGCTTATATCTGCCCCAATTGTACAACTACCAAATTGGACTTTACCATTTCAGATTATGTGTGACGCATCTGACCTTAGCGTGGGAGCCGTTCTCAGCCAAAGGAGTAAAGAAGGACTACACATGATAGCCTATGCCTCTAGGACTCTTGACTCAGCTCAACGCAACTACTCGACAATGGAAAAAAAGCTTTTTGCTGTCATTTTTACATTAGAAAAATTTCGTTCTTATTTATTAGGAACTAAAATTTTTGTTTTTTCCGATCATGCAGCGCTGAAATACTTGATGAACAAGAAAGAAGCAAAGCCATGGTTGATACGATAGATTCTCTTACTGCAGGAGTTCGATCATGAAATCAAGGATAAAAAGGGAAGCGAAAACTTAGTAGCTGACCATCTAAGCCGTTTTCCCACTTCACCAGTCGAACCTCCCCTACGAGAATAATTTTCGGACGAAACCTTGATGGAAGCACACGCATCATTCCCATGGTTCACCGATTTGGTGAATTTTCTAGCTACGGGTAAATTTTCGAACAATCTATCTCGATCTGAGATCAAACGCATAAAAAAAGAATCTCGATTCTATATTTGGGACGATCCATATTTATGGAAAAATTACTCGGATCAAATCGTACGACGATGCGTAAGTAACAGCAAGGTAAAATCCATACTTGAGTTTTGTTATTCCTACGCTTGCGGTGGACATTTCGGCCCTAAACGAATCGCACACAAAATTCTTGAGTGTGGATTTTATTGGCCAACCTTGTTTAAAGACACTTACAACTTTTGCAAAGCCTGTGACAGGTGCTAAAGAGTCGAAAATCTAAGTCGAAGGAGTGAGATGCCATTAAATCCTATACACATCTGTGAAATTTTCGATGTGTGGAAGCTCGATTATATGGGGCCATTTACCTCATCATTTGGAAATTTATACATTATTTTGGCCGTTGATTACGTTTCGAAATGGGTAGAGGCGAAAGCCACCCGAGAAAATGATGCGAAAGCCACAACTAATTTTTTACATGATTTTATTTTCTCCAGATTTGGAATACCGAGAGCGATCATTTGCGACAAAGGAACACATTTCGTTAACTGAGTCGTCGAAGCTTTGATGAAGAAATATGGCATGACTCAGCGGATAGCGACAGCTTATCATCCGCAAACCAACGGACAAGTAAATGTTTCAAATCGAGAAATCAAGTCAATCCTAGAGAAGACAGTTAAACCAAACCGGAAGGATTGGAGCTTGAGGTTAGTTGATGCGTTGTGGGAATATCACACGGCCTACAAAGGACCTATCGGGATGTCACCTTACCGACTTGTTTTCGGCAAACCTTGCCACTTGCCTGTCGAACTCGAGCATAGGGCGTTTTGGGCGGTGAAGGAATGTAATATGGAGATGAACGTTATTGGCGAAACACGGAAACTTCATATCCAAGAGCTTGAGGAGATTCGTCTAAACGCTTACGATAGCACACAAAATTATAAAGAGCGAACAAAAGCATTTCATGACAAGCGCATTTCATTTAAATCTTTTTCCGTTGGGCAGAAAGTTCTCCTATTTAACTCAAAATTAAAAATTTTTGCAGGAAAACTTAAGTCCAAGTGGAGCGGACCATTTACCGTGATCAATGTTTTTCCTCATGGAGCCGTGGAAATTGAGGATAGCTCAGGTGCACGATTTAAAGTTAATGGACAGCGGCTAAAACCTTTCTTCGAGAGCACACCAATCGGACTGATTGAAGAAGTCGAGTTGGAAGAGCCAAAAATCTGATAGGAAAATGTCGAGCTTAACGACTTTAAACAAAGCGCTAAATTAGAGGCAACCCATTTGTTTCTTTTTCATCAATTTTTATTTTTATTTTTTTTGTTCAGACCCCTCCAGGCCCTCGAAGAGAACATCACAAAAATACTTTCCTTCCAATGCCTCAGCCGTGGCCGTCGTCGTCATTTATCACGGGGAGTATCCTTTACCTTTCTTTGTTCTTAAATGTACTTTACATTTTTTTTCGTATTGGGACAATACGATTAAGTGAGGGGGTAAAGGATGACATTAATTTCGCCTTGCTTGTCACATTTTCTTGATGATATGTTTGTTTGAATTGATTAGAAGAACAACTCCTTTGCCGTTGTTAGCCGCTAAGCATGTTATGATTATTTTAGTTCATAAAGATACTTGAATTCTAGCATGCTTGATAATCGAATAATATGAGTAAGTCCAATTTGACAACCCTTACAATTTGTCTTGATGTTGTTAGTTGAATTCCTCACCTAGCTTAATTAATTAGCCCATTTTGTGAGAACTTGAGCCTTTAGCATGTATGACTATATTTTTTATGCTCTTTTTCTTGCTTGAGAGTGTCAATTTGGACATTGGAATCTAGAACTTGTGGCTTGTATGCATTTTGAGATTACATTGGAATTTGATGCATTAATATGATTTAGGCATTAGGATTCACCCTTTCTTTTCCCTTAGTGAACCAAGTTGGAGCCTAATTTTGTTTTCTTTGTTTTCACTAAGATTTTAAACCCGAGCCTTTTCATTTATTCCTCTCTTCCACCCTTGACAAGATAAAGAGCATGAGTTTAAGGTTGTGAGATCATGTTCCAAAAAAAGACAAAAAAAGATAAAAAAGAAAAAAAAGAAATAATTCGAAAAAAAGAAAAGAAAGAAAAAATGAAAGAAAGAAAAAAAAGAAAAGAAAAAAAAATAGTTTGATGATTTGTTCATTATAGCTACCTTTGTTTAGTTTGCTTATTATTGCTGCCTATGTTTTCTAAGGTTGTGGACATGATTTAGTTACTTGGTGGGAAACTATTGTCTTGATTTTCTTTAGCCTCATTTTAGCCTTATTCCCCACCTTTACCTAAGCCCCATTACACCCTTTATTAAAAGTCCTAATGATTTTTGCATCTCATTTCTTTAAAGTAGTGGAGAATTGATCTTGCCACAAGCCTATGGAGACCCTTATTCAAATTTTGACTTTAAGTGAATTTGCTTTCTACACCCGAAACTCTTTGCGTGATTTGAGTGCATCTTGGTAATAATTAAGCTAAGGTTAGAATTTGATTGATAATTGATAGAAAATGGTAAGGTTGAATGATTGTTCTTGCTTGCACCTATTCGTTTTGGTTCATGCTTTATTCACGTCATTTTTTGTGCACTTGAACTCTCATAATTTTGTTTAAGACTTGCAATGGTTTAGGAGAAAGATGATAAAGCTTTTGATTAATTTATTTCAAACATACTTGAGGGCAAGTATGAGACAAGTGAGGGGGAATTTGATGTACTCTTATATTTGACACTTTTTGCTTGTTAATTGCTTTGTCTTATGAATTTTCACTACTTAATTGGTTGCATTTGATTTATTTCTTGTGTAGTGAACCCAATACTGGAAATGGCAACAAAAGGACGCAATATGCAGTTTTCTTTCTTTTTATTTTGTCATGGCTAGAGTCGTAGGCACGACGCTGGGCATGACACGGATCTGACGTGGCAAATCAGAAGTCAACACGGGGAATATTCTAGAAACAACTTATCTTGATCTATTGATGTGATTTGGGGGATTTTGGATTTCATTTTCATAATTTTAAGATATTATCTTATCTTTTTTTGATTAGTTTCCTTGTTGATTTGGGAATTTGAAGCCTATAAATACCCATATTTGTTTAAGGCTAAGAGCATCTCTTGTCTTTGTTCTTATTGCTACTTTGTTTTCATTTTTAATAAAATTTTCTTCTTTTGTTTTATTTCTACTTTATTTTATTTTATGTTTTTACATTATCAAAACATGTTAAGCATGATAATCAATATCATGCTTGACTAATTTTTCTCAAGCCAAGAGCTAGTACGAATTAATTCCTCACGTGAAAATTGAATATTGCTTAAATCCCTTCGGGATACATTTTCGTCTTTCTGCTTAGATAGTTTGGCAATCGGCCTTACTAAAATTTTTAAACGTTTTTCAAATCAAAAAAGATCCGTTGGTCTGGAATCGTTTAATTTTACAGTTGGGAGGAAGGATCGACCTGTGGCATTTTGACTTCCTATGAACACTCTTAGCGGCAGTCCGCTAAGGAAAGATGAGGTCGGAAACGATTCTTGATGAGACAACTTCAGAGTTGGGCTTTTCCTGTTTTAAAACTAAGTATTTTAACGGCGATAGATGTGGTTGATTTACTTAAGAATCAACTTTCGAAGATAAACTTGGGAAGATTGGTTACTTGAGAGAAAAGCAAGTTACGATGGGTTGGGCCTCGTAGACTGTAACCGACATGAATCCCAGAGCAAAAATCTATTTTTGATGATCGTGGGAATTGACGAAACTAGCTCGAGGCGATTCTTATACTCGTGTTTATTCAACTTAATCTTTCACCTTCTTTATTTTATTGCTTCTATTTTAATACATCTTTCTTTGCAATTTTACTTGTTTATTTTATTTTCTTGTTACTTCTCAAATCACCCTTTTTTTTATTTTCTATTTCAGCTCCTAGTTCGAGAACAAGAAATTTAATCAAGAATTCCATTAAACTCCCTGTGGATCGACCCTCTTCCACTATTCTACCTTTTTATTTATTTATTTATTTTTGAAGAGGTTTATTTTATTTTGATAGGCAAAACGACGCTTGTCAATCTTGTAGCTCATGTTCAGACACAAAATGATTTAGTTGAATTGTTTATCAAATGCCTCCAACTAATAACTAAATCATTACTTGTGAGAACAAAACTTTCTATTTCAACATGAGATTGGTTAAAGAAAGTTTATCATGTTCCAATACAATCATGATTTAGCTAAATCATTACATGTGCGGTATATGTTTCAACTACTTATCAATACAAGAAATTCTTGTTTTGGCAAACTCTTAAAGAGCTTCAAATACAAGAAATTGTTTAAAGAGAGAATTTGAGATGAAAGATCTTGGAAAAACAAAGTTTTATTTTGGATTACAAATCGAGCATTTAAAGATGAAATTCATGTTCATTAATCAACTTATATGGAAAAGATATTAAAAAATTTTACATGGATAAAACACATCCATTAAGTACTCCAATGGTTGTACGATTGTTAGATGTGAATGAAGATCAATTTCATCATTGCGAGAATGATGAAGAGTTTCTTGGTCCTGAAGTGTCATATCTAAGTGCTATAGGGGCATTGATATATCTTGCAAATAACACAAGACCTGATATAGCTTTCATTATAAACTTGTTAGCAAGATTTAGTTCTTCTCCAACATATAGACATTGGAATGGAATTAAACATGCATTTAGATATTTCAGATGGACCATTGATATGGGGGTTATTTTATTCAAATAATTCCAAATCCCTATTAGTTGGCTATGTTGATGCTGGATACTTATTAGATCCACATAAAGGTTGATCTCAAATAGGATATTTATTTGCATGTGGGGGTACTGCCATATCATGGTGTCAACAAAGTAAACATTACTTGACGCTTCTTCAATCATGCAGAAATAATTGCAATGCATGAGACAAGTCGAGAGTGTGTTTGGCTAAGGTTATTGACCCAACATATTCAGAAGATATGTAATTTGCCTTTACAGGAAAAGATGTCAACTATCTTATATGAAGATAATGTAGCATGTATAGCTCAATTGAAGGGTGGTTACATCAATGGTGATAGAACGAAACATATTTCAACAAAATTATTATTCACCCATGATTTTGAGAAAAGAGGTAATATAAATGTTCAACAAATTTGTTCTAGTGATAATTTAGCATATCTTTTTACTAAGGCATTGCCAACTTAAACATTTGAAAGACTACTACACAAGATTGGAATGCGTTGACTCAAAGATGTAATGTAATGTTGCCATCGATGGAAGTCTAAAAACAAGTTGTACTATTTTCCTTTAAACAAGGTTTTGTCCTATTAGGTTTTCCTGGTAAAGATTTTTAATGAGGTAACTTGTAATAGAAGGTTGTGTACTCTTTTTTCTTCATTAGGTTTTTTATTCCACAGGGTTTTTCCTAATAAAGTTTTAACGAGGCACATTATCTACAAATGGACATTTAAGGGGAGTGTTATGAATATCTTATTAAGTGGATGTCTATCATGATCAAGATAAAGTTTTGATATACTTTAAATTCTAATAGTTATTTAGAATTAAATATCTACTTCTTTTATACTTCTTATGCTTATAAATAGAGATTCTGATGAAGTATTGTAAATCATCCCTTCTATCAATACAGTACATTCTTTATTCTTTTCATATTTTCTTTGTTCTTTATTCTATTTGTCTCTCTTTATTTATAGCAAAAGCATCTAAAAGTCAACTTCTTTTTAAAATACTATTAAATAAGTTCATTATCTTAGTGTTGCTTTGGACAATAATTGTTTTGGGATCAACGTTGACATCAACCAATAATTAATTAGTTAATGATTAATTGTTCCATTTTATCTCATCTTATATTAATTGTTTGATGTGATTTTTCAAATATTTTGGAGAAACTTGGTTCTAGAATTACTGTTTTCCAGTTTACTTGCGCATTAAAGGAAAGTTTATAGTTTGCTTAATCTATTTGCTTATATAATATTTATTATTGTATAGTAAAGTATTGCAATTTGTTTTTTCTTTTTAAACTAGTCAATTGATTACTGGAGTAATAAAAACTTTCAGGATCGGCAGAGCTGTAAAAACAACAGTACAATCTACAAAAAAAAATATAACAACAAGCAGACTACATTAATACAAATCATCAAAAAAACAACAGATTACCAATAAGCTTTAAAAAAGTGATTTCTGGACAGTCCAGTGTTTGCCAATAAATTATCCATACCATTCCTCTAAATATTTGTGGCCACAAACTTTATCTCCACCAAATGTTGTAATCCTCCTTCAATATCCGCAAATAATTTTCTTACTGACTATGGTGGTAAACGTCTATACTTCAGCCAACCAGAAACACTACTCAATTCAAACTCTACAATCAGAGAAACATTTACCTTCCAGCCATTACTACCGCTTGCTCCACTCCACACGCACCACATTTACCATAAAAAAGAGCTAAGACCAGTCCCTTTTCATCCCTCAACACCCCTCCACAGCCCGCAACCTCCTCTACAACTATTCTAGCTATGTTAAATTTCAACCAACCCGTAGGAGGATGATCCCAAACACAATCCATATCCTCCCCAAATTTCTACCTGACCTACAATCTTTAAGTCGTCCCCACCAATTAGTCTCCGAAAATATACAATCATCATGTACCAATGTAGCCCACATCAACGATATCATTTTTGATTGAAAGATTAAAGAATCAATTTGGTATATGAATGTAATTATTTTCATTTATAGCTAAATATAATACTATAATTTGATTTTGTGTTAAAAAAAATTAAGGATGGACGTAATGCAGTGAAATAATCAATAATCAAAATTGTCATTATAAATACAATCAACTTAATAATTAAAATATATCTAAATTTAAATAGACAAAACTAAAATCAGAAATAAATATAAATTTAAACAAAACATTTACGTTGTTATACAATAGTTTAAGTATCATTAAATAGTATCAAAAAGTCAAAGTCTTTTTAAAATACTAATTAATTAATTAGTTAATGAGTGTTCCATTTGATCTCATCTTAAATTATAATATGCAAATGGGATTTGCATATGCTACTTGCCTGGAAAGCTTAAAACTAGTTGGACTATTAATTAATAAATAGGGTAATCTATAAAAATAGTCATTTTTATTTGTCTCAGGTTACATTTTAGTCACTTATGTTTGAAATGTTACGTTTTAATCACTTATGTTACTATTTTGTTACGAAGTGACCACTCTACCGTTAAGTTCCGTTATCTCTCTAACGGTAATCCTACATGGCAGTGCAACTAAATTTTAAATGCCAACTTGAATTTCTAAATGGGATGAAAATAGATTTTTAATTAAAAATTTAATTAATTAAAATTTTTAAACCTAAACATTAACTAAAAGAACTGTTCATATCTTTTTTTAATTTTTCTTCAGTCTTTTCTTTTTTTTCAATGGTTTTTTTTTCATTTGACGGAAAAACTATTATTAAGATCAAAATAGTTGAAATCAAATTGAGTGCTTCATAAGATGGATTCAATGGAGGATTCAAGTATGTCTTCTTTGCACTCCTCTATCTCTTTTATTCAATACTGAAAAACAAAAGATTAAATTTTTTATTGTTTAATGAAAACCCTAAATTAAAATTCTTGATATGAATATTAGCAACTAAAAGAATTTCAGATCAGAAAAAAGGAATACCCACAAAGGGATTGTGAACAAACAAGCCGATTCAAATCAGAAAAAATCGGATTGAGAAACCAATTATTCAAGAACGTGAAGAATTGAAAAATACAATGATTAGGAACAAAAACGGTTGCCATATTCTTATTTGTCGACAACCACTTTATTTTAAGTCTTAGAACATAAATTTGTCGGTGAAAAAGACATACATGGACCCTCTATTGAATCCTCCTTTGTTTTTGTAAGTGAATAAATTTTTTTGATGATAATAGCTTTTTTAGTCAATTGAAAAAGAAAACTAAAAAAAGGGGTGATGAACGGTTTTTTTAACTAAGATTTAAGGTTTAAAATTTTTAATTAATTAAATTTATTTAATAAAAAATCTATTCTCATCCCATTAGGAAATCTAAGTTGGCACTAAAATCTAGTTGCACTGCCACGTAGGATTTCCGTTAGGGAGATAAAGCAACTCAACGGAAGAGTGATCACTTCGTAACAAAATAATAACATAAGTGATTAAAACGTAACATTTCAAATATAAGTGACTAAAATGTAACTTGAGGCAAACAAAAGTGACTATTTTGTAGTTTACCCTTAATAAATATTTGAAACATTATTTTTCTTGAAAGGTGGACTGATTTTTAATAGGTTCATTAATTAATCAAAATTTAATATTGCAACTTTGATTTGCTTTAGGGCCATTTGCTTTCCGTTTCCTTACAACTAAGTCATTCAATAATAACTAACATGATCAAAATTTAGTGTGTAACAATTTTCTCAGCTACCAGACACTGTACATCCCATTTTCTTCCATTCTTCTCATTCTTTGCAGTTTCCTTCAAACCAAATTTCACCATAAAAAACTCCTACTTTATTGACCTCACTTCTAACCCAATATGCTACTATTACTAAAGTGTTTAAGTATATATAGTTGTCATCAATAGGTGACTTGAATGGAGGACTTGCAAGCAAGTAACTAACAGGTATGGCATTTGGTAAATTTCTGAATTTGCAGTACTTTTTTCTTGAGCTTCGAATGTTGCAAGCTAATTAATTCAATTTTGTTTGGTGTTATCCAGGAAGAAATAGATCAACAAAAATGGGATCTGGGGAGCCTGAAGAGAACATCACTCACATGGATGCCTGGCTGTATAAGGCAGCAGCAGAAGGCAACATTGAAGTATTCAATAATAACCAGGGACTTCAGCTTGAGTCGCTAAAGACCCCAAACCATGACAACATTCTCCATCTTAACTTGGCAACCCAGGGGAATGCTGTCTGGCTTTTTAACAGAGTTCACTCAATATTCGAATTCGTCCCCGAACAAGTTGTACTCTTCCTCGTAGATTTTGTATCAAGACCACAGGCTTTCATATTATCATAAATGTGATAAAAAGAGAAAAGAGATTAGATTTTATCAAACAAATTCTCATTAAGTGTCCACCACTGCAACTTCAAACGAATGTTAAATGTCAAATTCCTTTGCACGTTGCAGCAAGGAATGGGCATTTGGCTGTTGTGAAACTTCTAATCAAGTCTTGTGCAAAAGCTAGAGATGGAGATTTAGAGAAGCTGGGAACGGATCAAGTAAATACAGTGAGGGAGATGCTGAGGATTACGGATCAGGAATCCAACACGGCTTTACATGAAGCAGCACGGTGTGGCAATGTCGAAGTGGTGAAAGCATTGTTGGAGTTTGAAGACCCTGATTTTCAGTATTCTGCCAACGAAAAACAGGAGACTCCACTTTACATAGCAGCTAGGAGGAGAGGATCTGGGCGCTTGTTGACTCTATTATTAGATAAATTCGAACCAACGCATCATGGCGGGCCCCACGATAGAACAGCTTTGCATGCAGCGGCTATGGCTGGAGATGCAGGTATGCTGTTGAGTTGGTTCCATTTTTTTTTTAATTTTGAAATAAATAAAGAACAGGTCTATTGACTTTTTTTTCTTTTTGCTTGGATATAGAGGCAATAAGGGTAATATTAAAGAAGAAGGGGAATTTGACAAAGGAAAGAGATGAAGATGGATAGACCCCTCTTCATTATGCTGCACACTTAGGTGGTAGAGTATCAGTTGTGGAAGAACTGCTAAAAAGGGATGTTCCAGCTGCCTACATAGGTGATAAAAAGAGGGGGATGACACCCCTTCTTATGGCAGCCAGGCAAGGTTATGTTGTGAAAGAATACACAAAGAACTACAAGATAAAGCTATAGAGAATGAAAAAGAATACTCACAAGGTAATGAATTTACTCACTCTTAATCTGTTCACAACACATGCTTATATAGAAAAATAAAGCCTAAACTGCTGTCAACAGAATATAACAAATTACCAGCTTTGTAACTAACTGCCTATCCACTAAGCTAATTACATATTAAGCACATGTGTATTAGACACTCTAACATTCATCCAACTTCCTCAAGTGGGACGACCCGAAGAGAATTACGAAATCGAGTAAAATTGGACACAGACAATGGTTTAGTGAGAATATCGGCCACTTGGTCGCAAGCAGGAACTTCACTGGCCACCTTTTCCCGGACAAAAAACAGATCAAGTTCAACATGTTTAAACTTGGAGTGCAGAACTAGATTAGCTGCAACAGCAACGGCACTAGAACTATCGTACCACACTGTCGGAGGATCAACTGAACTTAGTTTTAACTCTGTCAATAGAGAGGTCAGCCAAGCTACATCACTAGTGGCAGCAGCCACACTACGACATTTAGCCTCTGCCGTAGACCGAGAGACAACTTGTTGTTTCTTGGAACACCAAGATATAGGTGTATGACCATAGTACACACAGAACCCCGTAGTGGACCGACGATCATCAAAATCAAGCCCCCAATTAGCATCGGCATACCCGACCAATGAAACCAGCTCAGAGCACCGGAAAAGTAAGCCATAAGAAAGAGTGCCACGTAAATACCTAAGAATGCGTTTTAATGCTACCATGTGTAGATTAGTAGGAGCATGCATAAATTGGCACACCCTATTAACAGCATATGCAATATCAGGCCGGGTTAACACAATATACTGAAGAGCACCAGCAAGACTACGATATTCAGTTGGATCAGCAAGACACTTACCCTCATTTTTTGATAACATGGAAGAGCTTACCATCGGTGTATGAACACTTTTGGCAGTAGACATAGAACTCTGGGTAAGAAGCTCCCGAATGTATTTGCGCTGACATAAATGAAGACAACCAGAGGGAGACCGACTAACCTCAATCCCAAAAAATAATGAAGATTACCCATATCCTTCAGAGTGAACTTGTTGTGTAGCTGCTGGACAAAACAATCTATTTCATCAGATGAACTGCCAGTAATAACTATATCATCCACATAGACAAGCACATACAGAGTGTAATCGGGGGAAGAACGAACAAACAACGAAGCATCTGATTTTGATAGAACAAAACCAGTAGAAACAAGAAACTGCTTTAACTTGTCAAACCAGGTACGAGGAGCTTGCTTTAAACGATATAAAGCTTTAGTTAGATGACACACCAGCTTCTCACCACTAGAACCATGTTGCACAAAACCTGGAGGCTGCTGTATAAACACGTCATCAGCTAGATCACCATTTAGAAATGCATTATTGACATCAACTTGCCGAAGTGGCCAGCCCTTGGTCACAGCAACAGAGAGAATAACATGAATGGTAGCAGGTTTGACCACCGGACTGAACGTCTCTGTAAAATCATAGCCAGGCACCTGTGAACAGCCCTTGGCCACTAACCATGCCTTGCGATGATTAATTGTTCCATCAGGATTCTTCTTAATTTTAAACAACCATTTGCAACCAATCGCCTTCCGACCAGGAGGAAGAGAACAAAGCTTCCATGTAGAGTTAGCTATCAAAGCATCATATTCAGCTTGAACAGCTAACCGCCAATCTAGATGAACAAGCGCCTCCTCAACAGAACTCGGCTCAAGTTCAACATTGTCTGCACACAGAGTTTTGGGTTTAAAGACACCAGCCTTAGATCGAGTAATCATACCATGAGTATTGGTAGTAGAAATAGGAGGAACAGGAGGAATAAGATCAGGCTCAGCAGGATTAACTGAAGTAGATATAGCCTCCTCTCGGAAAATAGTTCCTGAGACATCTAGCAAATTGTCATTATGACAAGAAGCACCATAATTAGCAGACGAGTCACGTAGAATGGATTCACTATTATGACTTCCTAGAGAAACCCCAGTTGCAGGAGCAGAAGACAGACCAGTATCCGTAGTAGGAAACGACTGAACGACAGGAACATATGTGGTATTACCTAAAGATGTTTGGTCACTAGCAGGAGAAGAGACTGGAAACAGAAAATGATTCTCATCAAACACAACATGCCTAGAAACAACAACCTTACCATCAGGTGTTAGACAAAAATAACCTTTATGATGCGCACTATACCCTAGAAACGTAGATGGTTGGGATCGAAACTCAAGCTTGTGTTTAACAAACGGACGTAAATATGGAAAACAACAGCAACCAAACACTCTCAGATGATCATAGGTCGGTTCACAGTCAAACAAACTTTGGTACGGGGATTGTCCGTTCAACACAGGAGTGGGCAACCGATTAATAAGATGAACTGCGCTGCAAAAAGCATAGCCCCAGTACTTCATTGGTAAATTAGCTTGAGCCAAAAGTGTAAGACCAGTCTCTACAATATGTCTGTGCTTACGTTCAGCGACACCATTTTGTTCAGAAGTGTGAGGACAGGAAACTCGATGAAGTATCCCCTGACTAGCAAGAACAGACGAGAAAGCACGAAGCTCACCGCCCCAATCACTTTGAAACTTCTTAATACACTTCCCGAACTGAGTGAAGACCATTTTTTGAAATTGACCAAAACACTCCACTATTTGAGATTTGCGACTGATCAGATATACCCAGGTAAATCGACTAGTCATGTCAATGAAAGAAACATAATACAAATTTCCTTCACAGGAAATAGTAACTGGGCCCTACAAATCAAAAACAACCAATTCAAACAAATCAACATACTTAGTATTAGAACGAACAAAAGGCAACTTATGAGAGTTTCCTTTTTGACAAGTGTCACAAACATTATTTTATTCCCTCTCTTTCTGTTCTCGCCCTCCACATTGGGATGTTGTCTCCCTTTCCCTCAAACTTAAATCTGCAAGCTGCTCAAAATTTATCTCCACTGTTGATCTCCTTTACTATGCCATGTATGCAATGGTAATTGCTTTCAGCACATGTACTTGTGTTGTGATAAAACCTTCCCACGGACTTACCATCGCTTTTTTAATCTTGAATAATTTATTATTTAATGATATAAATATTTATAAATAGCGGTAAGTAAAGTCAAATTCACAAAGATTAGTGAAAATAATGGCAAAATAAAATATAAAAAAATCAATACAATAAGAATTTAGTTCTTAATAAATTTTAATATTCTATAATAAATTGGTTGTAGTGGTCGACAGAGCATCTAGCAACTAATTTCTCTTTATCTTCTCGATGACCAAGAGAAATTTTATTGAAAATTTTCTCATATTAACAAACAATCCAATAATGAAATGAATGGAATTTAGTTTATCGACAGTATTAAGAACTAGAGAAATGCAATTCTAGTCAACAAATAACACAAGCGTAGTTCATTTAGACTAGATCACATATCAACATAACAATTAATTTCATACTTCAACATACACAATATGTTATTCATCACAAGTATTAAAAAAACTAAACAATTACGAATTTAAAATTCCTAATTAACAATGGAAATATTCCAAGCAATCAAATCTATACGATATTCAACTAATCTGAATATTTGTAATTAAAATAGAAGATATGCGAATACCAAAGGGTAAAGAAATGATAGAGTTCAATTATATCTCACAAACTTAAAGAATCAAAACATTGAAATCCATTTTACTAGAAAAGGATTTAAATTTTATTTTAGAATATTAAAAATTACTAAAAATTGTAAAAATTAGTAAAAACATTAAAATTTTGTAAAAGTATATAAGAAAAATTATTTTATTAGAATTGTAAAAATTATTTAAAATATTGTAAAATTTTCAACATCTTAAAATTTTAAAAATTATAAAAATTAAAATATATTTAAAATTTATAAAAATATATACTTCATCCAAACACAAACTCCCATAATCAAATTTTTTAACAAATCATAAATAGCACCAGAATGAAATTTAATAAAACTTTTAATAAATTTTAAAATAGTTTAAATATTTTTTTCACAATTGAAAGGAAAAATTATCATAAATAAATTGAAATTTTCATTTATTGCTTGAATCCTGTTACCCTCCCTTTACCTCATCAAACTTGATATGCAAAAAGTAGATGGTGGAAAAGAAAGAAAAAGAAAACTTTTTAATTACCTTTGAATTAAAAAAACAAAATTAAAATAATTCATCGATCAAACTTTATTAAAAAAATAATTATTAGTGCGTTTTTATTTTAGTTATCAAATTATAATTTTTTTTATTTTTATCATCAATATTTTCGACCGACTTTGTTTTGGTCTCTCTCTGTTAACTCGTTAATGGAAATGAAAACGTATAATAACATATTTAATTCTTAAAATTTAAACATTTTATCAATTTGATCCTAACTTCAAATAGTTCAATAAATTTAACCATTCATACATATAAATTAGAATTATACACATTAAAATTTAATTGAAAAACTGTAAATAAATCCAATAATGAATAATTGAGCTAAAATGAATCGAATTTAAAATTTAATTTTGAACTCCAACAAAATTCGGTGTCTACAAAGTTAATTTGTGTAAGCCCAATGCAAGTTATGTCTCATCTTTGTTGTACAATGAATTTGGACTTTGACCATACCTTGACCTTGAATTGGATCATTGGGCTTGATTCTGAATTGGGCCACTAGACTTGACTTTCCATTGTGTTTGACTTTTTAAACCAATTTTGACTTGATTCTAAAATTAATTTCTTTTTTAATTTGTTTTTAACAATTTCATTATAAGTTCTAATCATATATGGTTTTTTGACACAATGCCTAGAATTACTTATAACTAGAGGTGGCCCGACTTGAAGGCCCGCCCGAAATGTGGGAGGGTTTGGGTAAAAATATAGGCCCGAGGAATGGGTTTGGATAAAAAAATAAGGCCCGTTTAAAAAATGAGCTAAGCCTCAGTTAAGGCATTTTTTGCCCGGATCCGGTCCGGCCTGAATTCAGTAAAAGACAAAAAAATATGATTTTTTAATATTATTTTCTTGTTATTTTCTCCCTATTTTGCTACCATTTTACTATTATGTTACTACTATTTTGTTGTTATTGTTTGGATATTGTATAAAACTTATTTTATTGTTAATTTTGTTTTTGTTTTAAAGATATTTGTTAATTTTGTTATTATTTTAGAGACATTTGCTTGTTAAGTTGCATCTATCTTAGTCTTATTTAAGTATACATATTTTTTAAAATTTATTTTCAACTTGTTGGGAATTTTTTTTATGTTTTTAGTATTTTTGATGTATTATATATATTTTAAAATTATATAAAAATTAATATGGGCAGGCTGGGTCGGGCCCGAATTTTAGCATTTTTATTCGGATCGGGCTTGGACAAAATTTTTGGGCAAGGCCTGAGCCTAACAAACGGGCCTGAATTTTTAGTCCAGCCCAGCCCGGCACGGCCCATCTCACCTCCACCCATAACCCTTTCCCAACTCATAAATAGTAGAATAATGCGTTTCAACACACTTAAACTCACGTTCTCCTACATTGACAAAATGCTCATGTCAATCAAATTAAAACATAATCTGACTTTTTTGTCTAAATTTTAAAAATGCTCAAAGACACTAAGACATTCAAAGTCTCTCATATCTATTTTATTAAATGCTACTCAAATTAAAATAAACTCCAACTTCAACTAATAATTAAAATTAAAATTAATTTTCTAACCTCAATTAAATTTAATGTTACGAATAAATTCGGGTATATACAAAGCTCAAACATGAACAATCAGATTCTATGTCTACTTTATAATGATATAAATGAAAATTTAAATGAAAGATTAAAATAATTTTTTTTATAAAGTGAAGCATAATGACATATTTTCTCAAGATAATCAATTTTTACTGAATAATACTCGCATCGTTTAACAGACAATAGAAAGAATAAATCAAGGAAGTTTGTGGATTTATATAAAAATTGTATAAACCCAATCTGAGGTTGAATTTTGGTTTTTTTTTCTTTATTTCGAGGATGCATTAAATATAAATTTCAAAATTCAACCCTCAATGAAATATCTATTAATTTATATATATAGAAGTATTTACTTATACTGATATAAAACTTACGATTTTATATTTTTTCATATATTTTTATATAATTAATATTTTAACGATTCAATCATTAAATTTATCAAGTTATTTGTACTAGTAATGTATGTAAATTTTTAAATCAATTCAATATATCTATTATATCGATCTAAAATATCATCTATATCAAAAACATTTAACGATTAATTTTTTTTTTACATAAAACGAATAATTAGAAACTTTAAATTTACATCGAAATTAACATGCATGATCTACATGAATACACTACGAAATATAATGACCGAATTATACACAAAATCTCTCTTCATTATCGTAATTCTTCAATCTAAAGAAAGGAATAATTATAAGTAATAAATAAGCAAAACAAAATATTAATCCCTTAAAAACAAATTAAATTGTTCAAAGAAAGATGCACATTATAGCTCACACAGATGGAGTTTGTTATAGTGCATCCTAATTAAAAACACAAAGTTACAATAATAATAATAATAATAATAAATCCATGGCATTACACATTTCTTTTGTTTCATATAATAACATAAAATAAGTTTCTTATGAAGAAATCCATACCCATGGTTTCTTCTTCTTCATATAGATATATAGATATATATATACTATGGTAACCAACCTGTCATATAATTATTCACACTTGGCCCTGCAGTCACCACTGACATTGGATCATGCTGATATCTGTAATTAAAAGAAAGTAACCGATTTAGACTGATTCATAAACCGTGTTATTTATTTAAATTTGAAAGTTGACCTAAAATATGAGAAGATAAATATATTAAACTCATTTAAAAAATGAATCGAATTTAAGTATCAACATTTAATTTTAAATTAATTATAAATTTTTATAATGTAAAAACCGATGAATCGAATAAATTTAGTTCTATAAAATATTCAGTTCTTTTAAACAGAATCAAAATTTACGTACCCGATTTGTAAAGTCGGCTCACAATCCAATGGATGGAAGAAGGCATCGCCATGAGGCTGATGATGAACCTGTTGACGGCCATAGCCGACGTCTTCCGTTGCATTTGGATTCAATTGTAACGAATTTACTTGATACCCTTCCACCAACTATAATAAATCGATTCGAACCATAATATTTAATTTTGATTTTTTAAATCTAGATTACGATCATCAATTCTAATTCTAAACCTTAAAAATATTTTAAGAAGTATAAATAAATAAAGCTTACCCTTTGTTTTAGGGTCTTATTGGCTTCATTAAGAAGATGTTCCTGCATTAGAAGGAAAAACAAACCATAAATATATTTTCAATGGTGAGAGAGATAAGAGATTGATTTTTTTTTTCATAAATTCATTTCATTCCATAAAAAAATATAAGTAAATGGGAACAAACGTCCTATATAGACAAATGTCAATAAAATCATTGATTCAATTACATTAAATAATCTCGTATCAGATAAAGGACCTCTTTGGATGGACGTTTACTCCTAATGCGGTGTGTTTAATTTTCTTTTTATCTTATATTACAGTATTTAATCTCACACTACCATTGTTTTTACATTAATTGCAGATAAATATATCGCTAATCAAAAAAGTCCCAAAGACAACGAAAAAAATAGATTTTTATTGCTTGAATTAAGCCTCCTGTTGAAATTGAGAGTAATGATTTAAAAATTAAGTCTTGTAATTAATTAATCAAAGATGATTAATGGCATACCTTTCTTTGAAGATCATTGAGCTGATCAAGCATGTATTGGGTCTACAACAACACAATATTTAGTCAAATCAGATATGCAATTAATGTTCTTTACAAACAAGAACAATAGAAAACTGGGAAACATACATTGAAAATATCTTAAATTTTATCATTTTACAATCAATTTAAAATTTTTGGGTCAATTTCAGTTTAAGTTATTTCAAGTTCGAATTATTCATGCATGTTTAAGGTTCATATTATTTATTACTTTGTAAAAGGAATTCCAAATCATTTTCAATTAAATTAACATCTAATTAACTTATAATACTAACTCAATCAAACACGTTATATATAGTATAGCTTGGTAGAATTACCCGCGTCGATCTAATTAGCTTCAATGATGAATCAAGCTGTTTCTCAAGTGACTCGAGTTCCTTGCTGCTCAAAGGTCCCAAATCTTCTCCCAGTAAATTCCTAAAAAAATCAATCAAAAAAAAATTAACGAAATCAAATATCTTGATTCTTTGCTTTTCTTAAAGTATTTATATTCAAAACTCTTATCGGACACAATCTTCAAAAACCCTTCAAATGTCTAAAAATGGCTCATAGGAATTTAAATATATCCAGATTGTATATATATATACTTATATCCAATACTCATTCTTAAGTTTATGTTAACATAATCGAATAAACTACGAATTTGGTTCATTTCAATTGTAACTCACCTTTGGGACCTTTGTAAGGCATCGTAACGTGCTTTAAGCTTCAAATATTCCTGCCGACTGCTTAATTCCTACATAGACACACCATGAAAATGCATTTACAACATGTATACATACACTTGCTAAAGATTTGCAATATTCGGTATACTATTAGTAGAGTTTTAGACTCCACAAGCTAAGTTAGGAGGTTGACAAATATTTTATAAGGGCATAATAAAATATTTCTGAAAAAAAACACATAACATTTTTTAAATATTGTTAATGGAATAAAAAAGAGACTCATACTTGATATCTTTAATTTTTTTCATATTATGCATGTCTGTTTTACTGTCCAAGTTTAGGGTTCGTTGTTACCCCTCCCAACAATGGGGTCTCCAAGATTTGAACCTACGTTCTTCCCTTGAATGTGCAATTTGCCTTACCATTACACTCAATAACTTGTTGATTAAATATCTTTAAATTTTTTTATACTTCAAAGAATATTTTTATTTTTATTTAGATAGTTTCAATGTATTAATCCAAGAAATTTCAATGTAGAAAAGAAGTAAAATATTATACGTCCAATCAAGGGAAAGAAGAATCCTTTTCGTTAAGTTACTTAACTTTTTCTCCTCTTACCTCAATCCAAACATACCGTTAAAATTTTAATATTATCGTACTCAAATTTTAGTTAAAGAAAATATCATTTCGACTCTACCAAACATTATAACCCTAAGTTATAATTACATTTAATAAAAATTGTATTTACTTTTTAATTGTGATATATATACATATATATATATATATATGAAGTTATAGTGTTTAGATGTTACCAAAGCAGCCTCCCTCGATGACACATTTGGCTCAGGAGCTCCATAGTTGCATTTTTGGTACCTCTCCAATGTTTTGATCATGCTACAATATTATTTGAGTTAAATTTTAGTTAAAATTAAGGATATAAAAAAACCAATTAATACAACATTAATCACAACTATATAGTTAAAATTACAACATTCCATGTTTGTTTATAAGAAGAACAATGTTGTTTTGTAAAGATAAATCTCAAAACTATAATCATACAATTCTTAAACAAATGATAAAAAACCATGCTTCATCAACACCGTACTGTGTTTATTTTGGTTGCAAACATAATCAATATCATAATAACTATTCCGTAAACAAAAGACCAAAATAGTACTCATAAATTTATCGCAAAAATAATAATTGTAATAAATAAATTCAAAGGTTGGATCATGTTCGAGTTCGGATATTTTTTTAACTTATCTTTATCAGCTTGGGTCATGTTTATATAAAGAATTAAAGCTTGAATACCCTAAAAAACCAAAACCCTAAAAGAACCCATAGGCATTTCATGGAGATTTCTCCATTTATCCACTTTTTTCAACTGATAATTGAAATAAATTTCAGGAAACAATAAATGAACAAAATAAAAAGGAAGTTCGTTTGTGTAGGAAATCCGACACAGTACTAAAATGTCTTGTTTGTCTTCGCTGCTTGATTTGATAAATGACATCTGAAACTACTTGATTGGATCAGAAGAAAACATTGAGCTTGTTGCTTTTATTACAAAGATCCAATGGGTTTTTGTCTGTTTTATTTTCAAACTTGCTCTCCTTTTTTTTTTAAACTTTTCACAATCACAACAAAGATTAAAAAAAAGACTAGATTTTCAGCTGAAAAGAGTAAATAAAACCCTAAGAAGCTTAACAAAGATGGAAGATGGCCATGTTTTATATAGTGATTTAAGAACTGAAAAGAAAGGTAAAAGAGAGAGAGAGAACCCATTATTTTAATAATTTCATTCATGAATTTCTAAACAAATATATGAAAAAAAACAAGAGAAAACCCTTTTTGTAAAAAAAATTTCATTCATGAATTTCAAAGCAAATATATGGAAAAACAAGAGAAAACTCTCTTTTTAGTAATTTTATTCATGAATTTCAGAACAAATATATGAACAAAAACAAGAGAAAACCTTTTTTTTAATAATTTCATTCATGAATTTTAAAACAAAATATGAAAAAACAAGAGAAAACCATTTTTTTTAAAAATAATTTCATTCATGAATCTCAAAGCAAATATATGAAGAAAAAAGAGAGAGAAAACCCTTTCAAAAAAATCATTCATGAAATTCAAAACAAATATATGATAAAACAAGAGAAATCCCTTTTTGAAAAAAAATAATTTCATTCATGAATCTCAAAGCAAATATATGAAGAAAAAAAAAGAGAGAACCCTTTTTAAAAAAATCATTCATGAAATTCAAAACAAATATATGATAAAACAATAGAAATCCCTTTTTGAAAAAAAATAATTTCATTCATGAATTAGCTTTAAAAAAAGAATTTCAAAGCAAAGATATGAACAGATCTTTATGTTTTCTTCAAATTTTAGATCAAAGACAGAAACTTTTAAACTTAAAAATTGAAGAACAAATGCATGAAATTAGAGTGAAATATTTAAAAAAGTAGGATCTTTTTTGTGTTGTTTAGGGTTTCAGATCTAACATAAAAAAAAATAAGATGAACACTTTAGTCCCTCCTGTAAACACCTACACATTTCATCAAAAACACCAAAAAAAATAAAAAACTTTAAATTTCTCCTCAAGAAAAACAACAAAGAATCTAAGAGGAAAAAAAGGGTTTTTAGTTTTTTTTATGATACACACACATATGAATATGTATGTGTATGTGTGTATGTATGTATGTATGTATGTATATATGTACCTTGAGCTGCTGCAAAATTCGTACAACTTTCCTCTATTGGAGAAGATGATGAGAGCAACTTCAGCATCACAAAGAACGGAAAGCTCATAAGCTTTCTTCAAAAGACCATTTCTTCTCTTTGCAAAAGTGACTTGCCTGTTGATCTTGTTTTCAATCCTCTTAAGTTCAACCCTACCTCTTCCCATAATTTTTTTATAATTTTTTCACTAAAAATCAATGAAAACCCAAACCCTAAAACCAAGAATCTTGCCCTTTTGAATCGTTTTGAGACCAAAAGAAAACGGGGTTTCACCTGTTTTTTTTGTTCTTGTTGGTGAAGGTGTTTAATGATACTTTTTTTTCTCTATTTATCTTCTTGGAGAGTTTTTTTTTTTTAATGATATTCTTGAGCTAAGAACTTCATTAGAATCTAGGATTATCTAAAAAAACATTCTAAAATAATTATGGGAAAATGAAAATGAAATGAAATTTAAAAAAAGAAAAAAAAATAGTACTGGTTTGTGATCTAAAGTAAAACAACTCATAAGATCTTTTTCTTTGTTTAACACACTAATAAAAAGGTTATTTATAATAGCATACTTAAAAGGTTTGCAGTGAAGACAAGGTGAAATATGAACTCGGGTTTAATTTAGTTGGTTCATAACATCATTTTATAAAGATAATAGCGTGTATTTTTAAGTTGAAAATTCGATAGGGTTGATTCTTAGCTTGTATTTGAACTGAGTTCGAATCTTAAAGTTATTATTGTTGAGAAGGGTTTTTTTTCTGAATATCACCTCTCGACCCGATCAGAATTAGATTTAAATCGTAAAATTGATCACTACATCTATCTTTATAAAGAAAATCGAAAATCAATTCAAGTTGTAATGTTTGATTTGATTTTTTTTTTATAATTATGTTAGAGTAATAATTGAATGTATTCTATTTGATTTATTTAAGCAGAAATTATAACATATATTTGAATAAATGAATATAATTGTATTGAACCGAATATAAAGGATATTTTCAATGAAAATAAATAAAAAATATTAATAAGTATTTGATGCAATGATAAAATATATTACACTCTTAAAGAAGAAATCCTGTGTTAAAATCTTGAAAATGAGATAGTAGGGAGGGGCAGATATGAACCTCGAAATGATTAGTCTTTTATGAATCATAAAACAGATATTAAGAATACTTTAATTCAATCATAATAAACAAATAAAATTGATCCAAAATGATCAAATTCGATTTAGATTAGCTCGGGTTAAAAAAAATAAAAACCCAAATCAAAGTTTATTTTTTAAAAATATATTATCAATGTTTGTACTTCAAGATTTAGTCCTTATACATAAAAAAAACTCATTTATTTTCCAATTTAAAAACTTTAATCCAATTGTTGATGTAATTAGTATTTTCTATAAAAATTTATCAACAATATCCCATGCGATTAAATCAATTTCAAAACTAAATTTTGATTTAAGAAAAAAACTAAGGGAGTTGATGATTAAACCTGGTTTTTTGATTTTTTAACTTTTTTTTAATTACATGGGCTAAAACTCAAACTTCCCAAAATTATAGGGACTGACAACAATATTTGACCTTGTTTGACTGATATCGGTTCCTGATTTCGTACAGTTTACATAATCTCAGCGGTTGGATCTGGATGATCCAACGGTGGAAATGAGAAGATGGGAACAATAATCAATGGAGGCCGCTACGTGTCGGTCAGTGGTGAAAGCAGAGAGATTTCTGATAACCCACAGTGACTAATTTTGGGCTTTCTTCGGTCATTTGACTTAACCTTAATCAGGATGAACTTTCTTATGTCCCTTATATTTACAAAATAGCCCCTTAAAGGTTCCTACCATTTTTATGGGGTAATATCGGTACGATTCAGATGGGTTTTTTTGAAATTTTGTGATTATCGATAAATTATATATAAAAAGGAAATTAGTTTGTTTTAAATTGTGAAATTGAAAATGAAATCAATACATTTAATTAATATCTTAACCGAAAATATATTAAATTTAATAACCGAACAGAAAATCAATTGATAATTTTTTCTAGTAATCTATATAAAAATTATTGGTTAACCTTGTTTTTTCTAAAAAAGAGAGCACAAATTCAAATATTAAAAATCGCGATTATTGAAAAGGTTTTACCTTAAATACTTTAGGTGCTAGCAAATTTGTCTTCAAGTCTTATTTCAACATCTCAGGTTTGGGCTAGGTTTATATATGGTTTTAGCCACTATTTTTAGAATCGAACTCGATCGGTTAGATTGGAAATGGGCTACAATACTGATACGAAATAAGGGGTTGGATTGATTAACCTACGAGTTGGTATGAGTCGATTGAATCAAACTTAAAATTGGTTGAACTGGCAATTAACCTTTTTTTTCATTTTTTAATGATTTTTTAATAATTTATTAGATTGAATCAGACAAATTGGTCAAATCGAGAACCGGTGGTCTGATTGGGCCGACCATCAATATGGTTCTAAAAGCATATCGTTTAATGCTTACATTTTAGTATTTTGTATTATTATGAATTTAATTTTTATATGATATAAATTATAAAATATATAAAACTAAAAAAAACCAATATATTACATAATTTAAAAGACTAATCGAGTCAGACCAAGCTCAAACCTTTAACGTTGGAACTAAGCTAAACCCATGTTTTAAACAAACA
Source organism: Gossypium hirsutum (assembly GCF_007990345.1). Lineage (NCBI taxonomy): Eukaryota > Viridiplantae > Streptophyta > Magnoliopsida > Malvales > Malvaceae > Gossypium > Gossypium hirsutum. The sequence goes on from NC_053427.1 coordinate 88,526,381, forward strand.
TAAATTTATTATTTAATCACCTTTTTAAGCCTAATCTTTTTATTTAAATCTTCTAAAATATTGAGGGAGATTTCGAATTTAGGGAATAACCCACCCTTTAATTAATACTTGTAGGTATTTATACATTCATTCAATTTTTTTTCCTTTTAATTCATCACTTAATTTCTCTTAATTTGGTTTCACCCACTTTATCAATAACCATTTTGAATTCAATGGTCCAACCATCCAATGTTAACTAACTAATTAAGAAGAGAAGTAACTCAATAAGAACTATCTTTTTTTTCTTCTTCTTAATTAATAAAATAAATTAACATCGAGAAATTTACTTACACAAATAAATAATTACATTACAATGAAAAAGAGATAAAAAAATTTACAAATAAGTAACCATTGAACCAGTGATGTGACTGATAGAAATGGATTTTCTTTAATGTATTTCTTTTGTCAACGAATTATTATGTAGTCAAAATCAAATCGGAACAGTTGAATCAAATTTTTTAATTTTATTTATTTTAAATTTTAAATAATTTTTAATTAATTCAATCAGATCGAAGAACTAATGATCTGATTGATTCAACCACCGATCTAATTTAAAAAACATTGATTAACTAATTCGAATAAATATTATATATATATAAGAACTTTAAAATTTAGAAGATGTGTTAGTAGGACTCATGTTAATTACTTGCATTACCCAAACAAGCATGGATAATTGATATGGTTGTTTGCCTCAATTGTGTTATAATTGAGTATTTTTGGCCTATAGACCATCCTAAAAAGATTCCTAATTTCATATTGTAAAAAAAAAAAAACTATACATTATTCTTTTTAATGTGAAATTGACTTAACATTGTTGGATTTGTTTATTAACAATTTGGTCATGGTCAAAAAAATGATTAATTAGGCTATTTTTGTTGAATATAAGTTTTCACCAAAAGGAGAGAAGGTGCATTAATGAAATTTACTTTACCATACCATTTGCTTTGTCCATACAAGTTGGATATTCTATCTACATTTCTCCAATAATAATTATCCGAATTTAATTGAGTTTGAATACAAATATTTTATTTTATTGTATTTTATTCACAATAAAATGTGATTCTTTACTTTCTTTTTTTTTAACGGGAAAAAAATATTTTCCTCATTTTCGTGAGATCTTTTAATAATTACATTGGATTTCAATTAAATTTTGAGTTGAGTTGGATTGGATTTTTAAATAAAGGTAAAGTTCTACTAACATAATTTTTTCCATGCACAATAAAAGATAAAAGTGTTTTGAGTTGGACTTTTAAACAGAGGTAAAGTTCTACCAACGTAGTTTTTTCCATTCACAATAAAAGATAAAAGTGTTTTTCTCATTTTGGTCATTAGATTTTAACTAAATCTCAAGTTGAGTTGTGTTGAACTTTTAAACAGAGGTAAAGTTCTATCAACGTAGTTTTTCATTCACAATAAAAGACAAAAGTATTTTTCTCATTTTGGTCAAATCTTTCAATAATTACGTTAGATTTTAACTAAATCTTGAGTTTAGTTGGGGTGGACTTTTAAATAGAGGTAAAATTCTACTAACATAGTTTTTTTATTCACAATAAAAGTGTTTTTCTCATTTTGATAAAATCCTTCAATAATTACATTAGATTTCAACTAAATCTAAAGTTGAGTTGAATTAAACTTTTAAACAAAGGTAAATTCTACGGACGTAATTTTTTTCATTCACAATAAATTGAACTCGAAACTTTATCCAAGGAAAACTAGATTTTTTATCGTTGAAGTCAATAGAAATTGATAAAGCGTGAAAGTTAATTTAAGGGACATTGATGAGGTGTTTTACAAGTTTGGTTTTTGTATTGTTTTTTGCCCTTTTGACCCGCAAGAAGTGACTATGAAAATTTGGAACACTACAACGTTAAAAGTCTTGAAATGACATATTAACACAACCTTGGTTTTTAACACATGAATTGCTTAGGGGACAAGTTCAATGTTAACTCATGTCATTGCCTCACGACATTTGACAATTGACCAAAATTTTCCACACATAAATAACATTACATATAATGTAATAAATAATATGAAAATGAATACCCAATATGTAAGGTTCTCAAGCATGCATTTCCATAAGGATTAAATAGGGTGCTTCAATCCCACATTAAAGAGAGAGAGAAAAAAAAAAGGAAGAATGAGACTGCAATTTTACGGGTTGGATTGATAATTTTGAGTCGGGTTAATTTAGATTTTAAAATTTAAGATTATTTTTTGTTTAAAACATGAACAGATTTTTTTGGATTCATGTTATTCTATTTGAGATCCAATCATCGGGATTTAAGACTTGAATTCTTCATATTATATCATTATGAGATCAAATTATTTTAGGTTTAGGTCTTTCATGTTTAGGTTTTTTTTTTTAGTTCAAATTGTTTTTTGTTCAATTCAATTTGAGTTCAAGTTTGACTAAGGGTGGGTTTGGATGGGCAGTGGCGTGCGATGCGATAAGTTTAGCTTACTTTTTGTCTCATGTTACAGTATCTAATCTCACTGCCACCGCTATTTTTACACTAGCCACAGATAAACACATCGTCTATCCAAACTTACCCTAAATTTTAATTTGGATTTGGTTTAAATGCGTCTTATAATCAAATCGAGTTTAAATTCAAACCCATCTAATCAAGCTTTTAAATTTGATTCAGAATCAACATATCTCCTCAATTTTTATATAATTGGATTCAGAACTTTATTATTTGTGTTCAATTCCATTTTAAATCATATATATATAATTATTCAAGTTAAATTAATATGAACTAAAATAAGTTCAACATTTAGTTTTGTTATGCCTAATAAGGCCAAACAAAGCTCAATTAGATAAGCAATATGTCTTTATTAATAATATATCATCACCTTAGCAAAAAAAAAAAAACAAAAATTAGATAAGCAATATTCACATATGAAAGCAAAAAATATTTTTAGTGTATATTAAAAAATTATTTAAAATAAGATACATAACAAAATTTTAACTAGTTTTCTTTACTATTATATAAAATTATTTGGACTATAATATTTTGTATTATTTGTATTATTTAAAAGACATTTTTTTTATAATTTGTTATTTTGTATGTCAATTTTGGGGTGCTTGTCCAATTTGCTCACAACATTGGCAAATATAAGAAACCAACAAAATTTGGAAAAAATATGTTATTTTTGAGGAAAAAGTTATCCTCAAATTAAAGAGCAATTTGACTTTTTGTTCAATTAAATTGATTTCTTGTAATTGGTTAAATTTTTTTAATATTTGTTGTACTGATAGCATAAAATTTTATTAGCTGTTAGTAAATTAGATGATAATTTTTCAAAAAATAATATAAAATAAACCCACTTATCCTTACTTAAATTCTGTATTTAAATTTGTTTAATTTATTAAATAAGACTTTAATTCTTAATAATTTTTTTAAAATTTTTAAATAATATTTGAAGTGAATCTATTATCGATTTTTATTATTCAACCAATTCTAAATTTTATTGAAGAAGTGAAGCAAAATTTTAAAAACATGATAATGGCCTCGTGACACAAAGTGGGTTCCTCTATGAAAGCTAAGTTTGGAGTCATTATAATGAACGTAGTTCAATGATGCAATACTAGGCAATACCTATAAAAATCACTATTACTTAGTTTAAAGACTTATTGAAAATTTGTTGAAGTATTTTTTGACTTATTCGAAAAAAGTTTTCGAAGTGATGTTCATCTAGAATTGATAAATTCTCTAATAAATTGATATTATTTTCAATCAAAGTTTTATCTCTCAATTTTTTTATGAGTCTCAATGCCTGAGGCAACGAGTACAACAAAATGAGAGTGCCTCATCGGGTGCAGACTGCGTAAAGTGCACGACTACTTACCAAATAAATGTGAGAATTTGGGCTTTAAAAGGGTTTGAGCCATGTTGTATGGGGAACTATGGTATCACACGGGTAGTCCAAGTGGTAGCGACTGAAATTGCTCTATATACTATAGGGTATAGGCTCAAACCTTACAAAGTACAAACATGACACATAGTTTGACTTGACAAGGCACTTTCACTTGATTGAATCATTGCCTTAGGCAATCAGTCTCTCATTAGAGTCGAGGGATAAAACCTATTAAGAGGTCTTTTGCCTTCGAACAGATGACACTTCGAAGACTTCTCCTGAAGGAGTCAACCTCCCATTAACAAAAATATATAAATATGAACGTGTATATATATATAAATAACTTGTTTATGGCTTAGACCGAGTTGGATGCAATTGAAATAATAAAAACTTTAATCTACATAATTCATGTAATATCCTAAACTTGTATTGAAATTGTTATACTAACGCTAATAATGGCAATAGGAATTATCGCAAAGCAATAAAAAAGAAAATAAGAACACGCAAATTTTACGTGGAAAACTCTTATTGGAAAAAACCACGGCCAGAGGAGGAATAATCTCCACCTTGACACAAATTCTTGATGAGTAAGTTCTCCACCTCTTCCACAAAACCCTTAAGGGGTATTCTTCAATAATGAACACAAACCAAGTCCAAGCAATGATCAAACTTGGTTATAGGAAGTAACTTAGTCATCATATCTACAGGATTATCATAAGTGCTAAATTTGTTCAAAACAATATCACCACGAGCAATAATATGACGCACAAAATGATACCGAACATCAATGTGTTTAGTCTCTCATGAAACATTTTATCCTTTGTAAGAAAGATAACACTCTGACTATCACAAAACACTGTACTAATATGAAGGTTTTTATCGGGTTCACCAAAGATTCCCTTTAAACAAATAGCTTATTTACAAGCCTCTGTAATTGCCACGAACTCAACTTTAGTAATACACAAAGCAATTGTAGACTATAAAGTGGCTTTCCAATTGATGGCCCAACCTCCAATAGTAAAGACGTACCCTGTGAGAGACCTGATTTTATCAAGGTCTCCAGCAAAATAAGAATCAACGTACCCAATGACTCCATCTCTAGTTCTTCCAAACTGTAAGCAAACATCAGTAGTACCTCATAAGTATTTGAAAATCAACTGAACTATTTTCTAGTGTTCCTTATCGAGATGCACCATGTATTTGCTAACTGCATATGATAAATCTGAACGTGAGCAAGCCATAGCATACATAAAAGATCCCACTGCACTAGAATATAGAACCCATGGCATGTAATCAATCTCATCATCTAATAGCGAAGACAAGGTCAATGAAAGTCTGAAGTGGGTTGTTAATAGAGTACTAACAGGCTTAGCACTCTGCATATTGAACTTGCAAAGAACTTTCTCAATATACCCTTTCTGACTTAGGTACAATTTACATATTTTTCTATATCTAAGAATCTTTATTTAAAGTATATTCTTTGTGTAGAAGCCCAAATTTGCCGGGCCTAGTGCCAAAAATAAAACAAAATAGATAAAATGCCACAGTCCATTAAAGCAGGCCAATATGGCCTAAATCAGAAAATAAAATACCCAGGCCCATACCAGTAAGACAAACCCAAAATTCAACCCACTACCTAGCCCAATAGCAGAAACCCTAGCCCAAATAAAAAAACAAAATGTTTGCAGCAGAAAACCCTAGGCGCAGCATGCCTAGGGCGCGCCGCTCCAGCCTCTGCCCAACCCCTCGCACGCCTCTGCTCCGCGCCAGCCTCCACGACACCCATACCGTCTGACACCCCACCACTGTCGGCCACGGTCACCTGCAAAGCCAAGAAGCAGGCGCAACAACAAAGAAAATAATGTAAAAAAGGAAAATAATTCGGTTATAAAAACTGAAAATCTCACTACACCAAAGGGGGATTTTTCTTAAAAAAAACGCATATCAGAGAAAAAATAAAAAAACAAAAGGAAAAAAGAAAAAGGGGGAACGCATCTTTGAATAGCAGAAATAAGAACAACAAAGGTTGATATTTTTTTAGTCTATTGACTTATCGTTTTCGTTTTATTTCTATTTTTATTTTGTTTCACGAATCTGTTAAATAAAAAGAAAGCAATGAAAAAAGGGGAGGGAGGAAACGAACCCTAATCCCCCGCATGTACCGTCGTCGGAATCCTTCGGGTCACCCAAATCGGGCCGCAACGGGTGGCGTTTGGGTTTCTTTCCCGCGACTTTAGGGCCATGAAGGTTCAGGCTTCATCGGTCGTTAGAAAAGAGGTTAAAAACCCACCTTCGGCCACTGCTCGTTCGCCATGACTGTGGCATGGTCCGTCGATCGGAGAGAAAATGGGGGGAGTAGGAGAGTTTTAGTTTTTTTAGGTTTCGTAACAGAACTGAATTTTCATTCTATTTCTTTTCTCTTAAAAATTTTTTTTCTAAATTTATAAGATATTGAAACGGCGCCGTTTACCCCTCAGACCCGTATGCGCGACCCGACCCGCTGAGGGTCCACGCATTCCTGTTAAAGGGGACATTTGCGCATTAAGTCCCCGGTTCTTCTAGGCGCACTCAATGTAGTTTTTTTATTCTTGCGATTTTGGCTTTAAATTCTGCCCATGTTTTGATCTGGTCTTTTGACCACATGTGGTTCTTCGAGTTGAAACGCTGCGTTCTGGACTTGGGCATATTTCCCCAATCGGTCCTCCACATTTTGCGCGTGCTTCACTTCGGCCCTCGAACCTTTTATTTGCGAATTTGGCCCCAAATTATTGGCCTGATTCCAATTCGATCCTCGACCCTTTTTTTTACTTTAAGTTTTTTATTTATTTATTTATTTTATTTCTTATAAATATGCATGCTTAAAAATCAGTTTTATTTAATATTTTACTTAATGCTATACATATATATATAAAAAAAATTTCAGATTTCGTCATATACATGTACATGCATGCTTCTTAATACGTACATATTTTTACAATCAATATATATACATACTTATATTTTTATATGCTACAATCTATATGGTCTTTTTATTTTCATATATACACGTATATACACATTTTTTTTATAATATACATGCGCACACATTTTATGTTATAGATTTGTACATACACGTGTTTTATATTTTATAACTCCTACATATGTATAAACATATATTCCTCTTTTTGTGTATATTTTATAATCTAAAAAAAATAAGTATACCTATATACATTTTTAAGTGTACATATGCCCATACTTACATTTTTATTTTATAATACTTACAGTTTTTATATACGTATATATTTATATACGTTTTCATACTCTATAATTTATATGCATTTCGTACTCTCATGGCTTATAATTATACATGCATACACATTGTTACATAATTGTGTTTATTGTCATCATTGTTATTTGGTGTTTGTTTCTTTATTCATGAACACTTTCACTCTTTAAATGTTAGTTCTATTTATTTATTTGTATGCTTTGTTTATGTAATCGCCTCGTCATTTCATTTTGCCTATTGCATTGTTGTTACTCACTTTACTTTGCTCACCTTGTCGTATTCGTTATTGTTTTGTCAAGCATTGACACTAAACACCAAAAGGAAAATTTTTCTAAATAAGGCAATATTTCGCGTTTGGAAACTCGAGAAAACGTGCCCTAACGTGCTGGGTTTCGATTTCTCGTTTGACTAAATAGCCAAATATCCTCTTAAAGCTTCAAAGTATGGTTTCATTAAACTATAAGGTGACCTTGGTTTCGATGGTTTAGAGTATCGTGTCCTAACGTGCTGGATGTGATATTCCTTCGGAACAAGAGAATCTTATGTTTCAATTCACGATATCAGATTTTCTTTTAAGGATCGTATTTTTAAAACTCTTCAAATTTTCAATTTTCGACACTAAGACACTAATTAATCAACTAGGTATCAATTTTGGGCGTATCGAGGGTGCTAATCCTTCCTCGTGCGTAACCGGCTCCCGAACTCATTTTTCTGAATTTCGTAGACCAAAATCGTTGTTTTAATAAAATTAAATCATTTATTAAAAACAACCACTTTTTGAGGTGACCCGATCACACCTCGTCAAAAAAAGGATTGGTGGCGACTCCCGTTTTCATTCTTTTTTAAATCCAAGTCGACCCCGTTTCCATCAAAAAAATGGTGTCAACAGCTTGGCGACTCCGCTGGGGACGTTTAAATCAGAGAGTCAAGCCACGAGTTGATTGCTTTTTGTCTTTGTGTCAAAATTGAAAACTTGCTTTTTGCCTTTATTTTGGCTTTTATTATTTGTTTATAATTACTGCTTTGTTTAGAGTTTAGGTGTATATTTCTGCACATTCCATTGCATGACCGTTGGTCACACCTTTTAAGTGGGAGTGAGAAACTACGCCTTCGTGAGGTTTTCACCTCCGCATGGGATAGTGAATCGCTTCCGGGATACATCCGTACCTATGTCTTCGTGAGATTTTCATCTCCGCATGGCCATAGGGAAATGTATTCCCCTGAACTGAACTCGGTCCATATGAACCTATAATGGGTGAGGATCGAGGAATCTGCTGGTTCAGGTACCCTTACTTTAGAACCAAACCACACATAGCGAGCCATAAGAACCCACCGAGATAGAGCTATTCCAGACCCTAGTGTTTACCGAATAGATGCTTTATTTATTACTGTTTACTTTAAATCCTAGCTCTAATTTGCTTTGTTTGTGATTGCATGGCATTTTCATTTCAAAAGAGGTGTTGATTCACGTTCAGTATGGATAGAAAGCTTATCATGGAAAAGAGGTTTCTTGATAAAGTAGAAGACAATGCAGCTGTACGATTATGGGCTGAGACGATGTGGAGAGAGAAAGGCGATAGTCTTGCAGAAGGGTACGTATCAGAGTTATGGGACTTCACCCGTATCAGCGTAATCCAAAATGATCTTCGAGAAATTAAGGAAATATGGGATCAATGGGACGACGGGACCAAGCAGATGTTTTACTGTGATTACGGGGACTTGCCTCACCTACTTGGTGTCAAGGTGGACAAGCATTTATTCCGAGCCCTAGCCCAGTTTTGGAATCCTGCTTACAGTTGTTTCACTTTTGGAAAAGTGGACTTGGTTCCCACCGTGGAAGAATATACGACCCTGCTTCGGTGTCCAAAGATTCAAATTGACAAGGCCTATTCTAGAGCTGCTAGTGTCCCGACATTATTAAAAAAATTGATGAGCATTACAGGGATGAGCGAACAGTGGGTCGCTGCCCGAATCCAGCAGAAAGGAGACAGTAAATGCGTTCATTGGAAAAGCTTGCGAGATTTAGTATTAGCACACCCTGATGTGAAGAAAAGAGTGGATGTCTTCGCTTTAGGTATCTATGGATTGGTAATTTTCCCTAGAGCTTTAGGGCACATAGATGAGGCTGTCTCTGATTTGTTCGATCGGCTTAGTAAAGGAGTCACGCCCATCCCGGCAATCTTAGCAGAAACCTTCAGATCTCTAAGCGCATGTCGAAGAGCAGGGGAAGGAAGGTTCATTGGATGCACACAGCTACTATTGGTGTGGTTCCATAGTCACTTTTGGAAGGTGGAAAATGTCTCTTATCGAGTCTTCTCAGAAGGTTATTCCCCATTGAAGGAACAGGTTGCTACACCAAGACGAGACGACATCACGGAAGAGAAGTGGATGACAATTCTCCAAAATCTTCAGGAGGACGACGTTGAATGGAAAGCTCCTTGGATGGTACCCGACGAGATCCTGTATCGATGTGGTGATTTCGACTGGGTCCCTTTACTCGGAATTTGGGGAGCTATCGGTTATGCCCTTTTACTCGTATTAAGACAATATAGATCGAGACAGTTCATACCAGCAACACAAGGGCTGGCTCAATGTGAGTTTTCTTATAAGGATGAAAACTACAAGAGAAAAACTCGAGAAATATCTAACGCTTGGAAACAGGTTCACCGAATGAAAAGATTTACCGTAGGAGCGATGACAACTCCCGAATATTATGGGTGGTGGAGTAAAAGAGTCAATGACAACATCCCTAAGCCGAGGGAAGATTGCGTTCAGTCTATAGAGGAGCATCTACAAGTAGTTCCGTCAGAATTAGAGATCATCAAACGAGACTTTGAGAAAAGAAATTCTGAGTTGGGAAAGAGGATAGAACAGTTAGAAGAAGAAAGAATGCATTTGGGATTAGACATCGATATCCACAAGCTAGAAGCTGAGAAATTAAGGAAGGGAAAGAACAAAGCTGAAGAGGATTTGGAAAGTCTAAAAACAGATTACAAGAAGCTGCGATTGTCGATGAGAACTGTCGGTCTGGGCAAAACGTCAGAGCAGTGGCGACAAGAGATCAGTGGGAAAAGAAATTTCAAGATGCTCGAGCTCGAGAAAACGCTTTGGAAAGGAGTTTGTTAGAGTGCCGAAATGAGAAGGCAGGATTAAAGGCCAAGGTGGCAGAGCTAGAAAAGTCACTTCACTCGTACCGTAGTCGCAACTCCATGATCGAATTAAGAGCAAGCTTAAATAAGATTGAAGAACTGAAAGGAAAGGTAGAGGAGCTTGAGGACGCATTACACAATTCTGAGCTACGAATGGAGCTTCTTGAGAGGAGTAATGATCAATGGCAAGAGCAATTCCACCATTCTCAAAGGCAGATTAGAGATAGAGATTACGTTATGGGCGAAGCTGTGACTCAAGTGCGGGAAGTGGCTGATCATCTGCAAACATTAGCAGTTCAGGCCGATGTATTGAGTTTAAAATATGAGTCAGAATCAAGCCGAGGTCGAGATTTAGCTTGGCTTCTTAGGAAGGTTAAGGCCTTGGGTATAAAGGCGAAGCCGTATATGTAATTTATTTTATGTAAAGAAATTTGCTTTCTAGTTGAGTTTTCTAATGAAATTGAATTCGAATCAATGCCTCTTTTTTGCATTCATCTCATACATTTGCATTACATCTCATAAAATGACCCTAATAAAATTAAATTATGACAGTTACCCTGGAAACCAACAAAAATCTAATCAAATATCACTACGGTACTCGTCGCCAAACAAAAGCAATGGATCAAAGGTTGGAAAGATTGGAACGGTTGCAACAAGAGATGCAAGATCAGATGCATGAACGACTGGAAAAAATCCAGCAGGACATGTTAGAATCCCAGAACACTGTGATGAACCAATTAAAGCAGTTATTGGCTGGAGGAAATAACAAAGGAAAAGACCCCGTAGTTGATGCTGGGGAAGATCACGATGACCCTGTTTATCCTCCAGGTTTCACCCCAACTAACATCCAAGCACAACCAGAGGTGTACCCACAGAGGGTACCGGTTACCATTAGACCTCAATATCTGGCTGTGCCTCGGTACCATTGCATTTTCAAATGGGCTCGGGTTCTAATCCCGGGGATAATCCCACTAATCCTGTGGTCCCGGACCTCGATGACGTGGCAGAAACAGAAAAAACAAGAATGAACCTGGCAAAACAACTAGAGGACCGATGTAGATGGTTAGAGGAAAAATTTAGAGTCATGGAGAACATCGACTATCATCGCGGGGTTGACGCCAAGGATCTGAGTTTGGTCCCTGATTTAGTACTCCCACCTAAGTTCAAAATGCCGGAATTCGAAAAATATAATGGGACTAGTTGTCCTGAAGCTCATATAACTATGTTCTGTCGAAGAATGACAGGATACGTCAACAACGATCAGCTGTTAATCCACTGCTTCCAGGACAGTTTGATCGGATCTGCAGCCAAATGGTACAACCAACTGAGTCGTGCTAAAGTTAGTTCATGGAGAGACTTGGCGCAAGCTTTTATGAAGCAATACAGTCATGTAACGGATATAACCCCCGATCGAATTACGTTACAAAACATGGAGAAAAAGCCTAGCGAGAATTTCAGGCAGTACGCCCAGCGATGGAGAGAAGTGGCAACACAAGTCCAGCCACCCCTTTTGGAAAAAGAGGTCACCATGTTGTTTATCAACACTTTGAAAGCCCCGTTCATCAACCACATGTTGGGGAGTGCTACCAAGAGCTTCTCGGATATGGTAATGTCCGATGAAATGATTGAGAACGCGGTAAGGAGCGGTAAAATCGACACGGGGGAAAACTTCAAAAGACCAGCCCCAAGGAAAAAAGAGGGCGAAGTAAACAACGTAAGCACATATAGCAAGAGCCATTCAAAACCGATTACCGTTGGCCCTCCAAAAATGATAACCACTAGTCACCAAGCCCCCTCGAGGCAGGAACCCAACACAAGGCCCAACACAAGGACTAACACAGAGAGACTTCAATTCACGCCCATTCCAATAACATACGGGGAACTGTATCAGAAGCTATTTGATGCACACATAGTATCTCCATTTTATCTCGAGCCCATGCAACCTCCATATCCCAAGTGGTATGACACGAATGCCCAATGTGAATACCATGCAGGGATACCAGGACACTCAATTGAGAACTGCACTGGGTTTAAAAAGGCGGTGGAAAGGTTCATAAAGATGGGGATTGTGAAGTTTGACAACCCATTAGGACCCAACGTAGCAGCGAATCCGTTACCCAACCATGCTGATAAAGGGGTAAACGCAATAATCGAAGGTGAGGAAAAGAGAATCAAAACCGACATTGCAGAGATAAAAACCCCATTGAGTTGGGTCTGGAGACAAATGATAGAAGGAGGTCTCATCAAACAAGATTCAAAAGAAAGGCCCGAAGGAACGAAGACGTACTGCGAGTTTCATGCTGAAGAAGACCATGACATTCAAAACTGCACTGAATTCAAGGCCATGGTGCAGAATCTGATGAACAACAAAGAGCTAGAATTTTATGAAGAGATCAAAGGACTTGAAAATGGAGAAGTTTATGCCTCGGAGGAGGGGCCTACGGGAAAGGCCCCAAATCACCCAGTGGTGATTATTTCAAGGCCAATGAGTACAGGATCTGGAATACAACTGGCGCCAAGGGTCATAATCCAAAAAACCTGTAGCCTTTCCTTACAAGGATAGCAAAAAGGTTCCTTGGAATTACGACTGCAATGTGATGATCACGGGAGAAGAGAACCCGATAAATGCTTCAGAAGAGGGTAATGACGCAGGTTTCTATACGCGTAGTGGAAAACGTTACGACCTGGGAAATACAAAAAGGGAACCTATAAAAGGAAAAGCCTTGGCGGTTGAACAAGATAAAACGAAGACGACCGGAATTGAACCACAAATTAACACACCGGTGACTGAAAATGAGGCTAGAGAATTCCTAAAATTCTTGAAGCATAGCGAGTATAGCGTGGTGGAACAATTGCATAAGCAACCCGCTCGCATCTCAGTGCTCGAGTTACTTCTAAGTTCAGAGATACATCGTAATGCGTTGGTAAAAGTGCTAAATGAGACTTATGTCGCTAAAGATATCTCAGTGAACAAATTGGATCGCCTGGTTAACAATATAAATGCCGATAATTTCATCTTCTTCAACGATGATGAGATCCCGCCAGGTGGTATGGGATCTACCAAGGCCTTGCACATCACTGCCCGTTGCAAGGGGTGTATACTACCGGCGGTACTCGTGGACAATGGATCGGCCCTGAATGTTTTACCCCTGTCCACATTAAACAGGTTACCTGTGGATAGTTCTCACATGAAATCATGCCAAAATATAGTGAGAGCATTTGATGGCACTGAGAGAAAAGTGATGGGGAGAATCGAGATACCTCTATTGATTGGTCCAAATACATACGAGGTGGACTTTTTGGTAATGGATATTAAACCATCTTACAATTGCCTATTGGGGAGGCCTTGGATCCATTCTGCAAGAGCTGTACCATCGTCACTTCACCAAAAGTTAAAGTTGGTGATAGAGGGTCGATTGGTGACTATAGGTGCAGAAGAAGACATCATTGCATCAGTCACCGATGATATGCCATACATAGAGGCTGATAGTGAAGTGATAGAATGTTCATTCCGATCATTGGAATTCGTAAATGCCACATTTGTCATCGAGATAAGCAAAATCCCAGAGCCTAAGATATCCAAAGCTACGTCAATGAGCTTACAGCTAACGATGGGAAAGGGAGCATTGCCTAGAAGAGGATTGGGAAAATACCTCCAGGGAAGGGTCGGAGTACCGATCCTAGTTAACAAACAGGACCGTTATGGTTTGGGATATAAGCCTAATGCGAGGGAAAGGAGGAAAGAGATGGAGAAAAAGCAAGAAAAGAGAAGAGCACATTTGGGCGGGATAGAAGTCAAGTGGGGGCCGATAACCTTTCCCCATATATCTAAGACTTTTGTTTCAAGGGGAATTGTCCACCCTGAAGAGAAGGAGGAGGTTACAGAAGGAAGGATTGAGAGGTTGGACATCAATGCCATATCCGCGGAAGAAAGGGTGGAAAGGAATTTATCGGGCATTCGTCCTTACGAACCTGGAAGTGTTTTGAATAACTGGACTGCAGAAGAGATCCCTGTAACATTTAGAACTAATTCAGAGTAATATTCAGAACACTTGTTGCCCTAAGCCTGGGGGTGATAAGAATCTTTTGTAAAAGGCACATGTCCAAAATCTAATTTCAGTGAAAACTTATCATTCAGTTTCATCTTGAGCAAATATTCTTTCATTCTTTTCATTCCCTTTATAATCATAGTATGCATACAAGTATTCTTAGATTCTTTTATTTGGGCCTCCATTTGTTCCAATAACAGGTCTTCAGATATCAACGAGATGAGCGACTCTGTTACTAATTCAGAGTCTCTATTTGAGCAAGACATGGGTATAGATAATCCTCAAGATTTTGAAGGTGACCAAGACAGCGTTTTATCTCCGGATTTGTTAAGAATGATGGAAGAAGAAGAAAAACAAATTCTACCCTATAAGGAATCAGTAGAAGTTGTGATCTTAGAAGAGGGCAGAGAGGTAAAAGTTGGCGCTTGCATTGCCAAGGAAATAAGGCGAGACCTTGTTGAGTTGCTTCAAGAGTTTAAAGATGTCTTCGCATGGTCCTACCAAGATATGCCAGGTTTAAGTACTGATATCGTGGTACACCGATTGCCTATAAAGGAAGAATGCAAACCAGTCCAACAAAAGCTTCGAAGGATGAGGCCTGATGTCTTGCTAAAAATAAAGGAAGAAGTCAAGAAGTAATTCGACGCTGGTTTCTTACAGGTGGTCAAGTACTCAGAATGGGTAGCCAATATAGTCCCTGTTCCTAAGAAAGATGGGAAGGTGCGAATGTGTGTGGACTACAGAGACTTGAACAAAGCCAGCCCAAAAGATAATTTCCCACTGCCTCATATCGATACCTTGGTAGACAACACGGCCGGATACTCACTGTTCTCTTTCATGGATGGTTTCTCCGGGTACAACCAAATTAAGATGCTTTCTGAAGACAAGGAAAAGACCACATTCATAACGATGTGGGGGACGTTTTGTTATAAAGTGATGCCTTTTGGATTGAAAAATGCGGGAGCAACGTATCAGAGAGCCATGGTAGCATTATTCCATGATATGATGCATAAAGAGATAGAAGTTTATGTTGATGACATGATCGCAAAATCTAGAACAGAAAAGGAACACGTGCAAGTTCTGAGAAAACTGTTTCTGAGGTTAAGGAAGTTCCAGCTAAAACTTAACCCAGCCAAGTGTACTTTCGGGGATAGATTAGGAAAACTGCTAGGATTCTTAGTCAGCGAAAAGGGAATTGAAATTGACCCAGACAAAGTTAAGGCCATACAAGAATTACCTCCGCCAAGTACTCAAAAAGAAGTTCGGGGTTTCCTAGGAAGACTAAATTACATCGCTCGATTCATTTCACAATTAACTGAGAAATGTGACCCCATATTCCGTCTTCTTAGGAAACACAATCCAGGTGTATGGGATGAGGAGTGCCAGAAAACTTTCGAAAGAGTTAAACATTACTTGTCCAACGCCCCAGTACTGATGCCACCTTGCCCTGACAAACCACTGATACTATACTTGGCAGTATTTGAGAATTCCATGGGGTGCGTGCTCGGCCAACATGATGAGTCAGGACGAAAAGAAAGAGCGATCTATTATCTCAGTAAGAAGTTCACTGAATGCGAAACGAGATATTCGCCAATTGAAAAATTATGTTGCGCATTGGTTTGGACTACTCGGAGATTGAGACAATACATGTTGTACCATACGACTTGGTTAATCTCAAAGTTAGACCCTCTAAAATACATGATGGAGTCAACTGCTCTAAACGGAAGGATGGCCCGATGGCAAATTCTACTATCTGAATTTGACATAACCTATGTGAATCAAAAGGCTGTAAAAGGGAGCGCGATAGCAGATTTTCTAGCAAGTAGAGCCCTGGACGATTATGAGCCTTTGAACTTTGACTTCCCAAATAAGGATCTGATGTATGTGGCAACTACTGAAGCGAGCACACAAGAAGGCAATACTTGGAAATTAAATTTTGACGGAGCCTCAAATGCCATGGGCAACGGGATTGGGGCAGTCTTGGTATCTCCAAACGGTAATCATTATCCTTTCACCAGTAAACTAGATTTTGATTGCACAAATAACATGGCAGAATATGAAGCATGTATCATGGGAATCCGCGTGGCTATGGAACGCAAAATCAAGGTACTTGAGGTATATGGGGATTCGGCATTGGTAATTTATCAGCTCAAAGGCGAATGGGAAACAAGAGACCCTAAATTGATTAGTTACCGAAGGATAGTCCTAGAATTGATTGAGGAGTTTGACGACATCACTTTTTGTTATCTCCCACGAGACGAGAATCAGATGGCCGACGCTTTAGCTACGTTGGCTTCCATGATCAAAGTAAATAGACCAGAGGATGTGAAGCCTATCCAAATGAGCATTTATGATGCTCCAGCCCACTGTTGTAATATTGACGAGGAAGAAGAAAAGGACGACAACCCTTGGTATCAGGACATATTGCGATACGTGAAAAATTGTGAATACCCAAACCAAGCAACTGAGAATGACAAGAGAATGTTGAGAAGGCTGGCCAGTGGTTACGTCTTAGATGGAGAAATCCTGTACAAAAGAGGAAAAGATCAGGTGTTGTAAAGATGTGTAGACGCTGTGGAGGCCAAGCAGATCTTGAAAGAAGTCCATGATGGTATTTGTGGAACACACGCTAACGGTTTCACAATGGCCAGACAGATCATGAGATTTGGATATTATTTGTCTACCATGGAAGGAGACTGCATCAAGTATGCTAAGAAGTGCCATAAATGCCAGATTTACGGAGACAAAATTCATGTGCCTCCATCACCTCTTCACGTCATGACTTCCCCATGGCCTTTCTCCATGTGGGGCATGGACGTCATTGGGCCAATATCGCCAAAGGCTTCAAACGGACATCGTTTCATTTTTGTAGTGATTGACTACTTTACTAAGTGGGTAGAGGCTACTTCTTACGCCAACGTCACAAAGACAGCTGTCAGCAAGTTTCTAAAGAAGGAAATCATATGTCGGTATGGAATGCCTGAAAGGATCATATCAGACAACGCATTGAATTTGAATAATAGCACGATAGCATAGGTTTGTAATCAATTCAAGATCAAGCACCACAACTCATCGCCATATCGTCCGAAGATGAATGGTGCGGTGGAGGCAGCCAATAAAAATATCAAAAAGATTGTGGGGAAAATGACTGAGACCTATAGAGATTGGCACGAGAAGTTGCCATTCGCCCTCTATGCTTATCGAACGTCCGTCAGGACTTCTACCGGGGCAACACCATTCTCTTTGGTTTATGGAATGGAGGCAGTGCTACCAATTGAGGTTGAAATTCCCTCTCTCCGAGTTTTTTCAGAACTAAAGTTAGACGAAGCAGAATGGGTCCAAGCCCGATATGATCAGCTGAACTTGATTGAAGAAAGGAGGTTAAGAGCTATCCGTCATGGTCAAATGTACCAGAAACGAATGATGCGAGCTTACAATAAGAAAGTTCGTCCTAGAAACTTCCATGAAGGGGACTTGGTACTGAAGAAGATCCTTCCCATACAAAAGGACTTCAGAGGAAAGTGGATGCCAAACTGGGAGGGACCTTATGTAGTAAAAAAGGCCTTTTCAGGAGGGGCATTAATTTTAACTGGGATGGATGGCAAAAGCTTGCCCAATCCTGTGAATTCGGATTCAGTGAAGAGGTACTTTGCCTAAAAAAAAAAAAAAAAAAAAAAAAAGGGAGAGGCCAAGGCGAAAACCCGCAAAGGGCACCTTGAGACCAAAGGGGCTTTGAATTGAAAACCCAGGAATGGGCAATTCAAATTTTCGATCAAAGATGAGGCATAGAGTAGTTTTGTCTTCTCCGAATTAACAAGAAGGAGAGATGCTACATCTTGGGGCATCAACAAAGTCTTTTAGGACTTCTAAACACAGAGTTTGTGCAGAGAAGCTCATGCTGCGATATCTGGGGCATCTTTTTTTTTATCTTATTTAAATCTTAGCAAAATTTGCTATTTGTTCATTTAAAGCTCTGCTCTCAATAAAGTTCCATCTTATTCATTGTGATAATCTTTTTCATCTTATTCATCTCGTATCTCAGCAAAATTTGCTATCTTGATTTGTTTGTTTAGAGATTTGCTCTCAACAAAATTTCATTTTGTCCATTTTGATAATCTTTTTCAAGCATTTTTCATTGAAATAACGATTAATGGACTGACAATACACATGCAGAAGGAGTTCTGCATATTACTCTAAAAGTTTCTAAATAATACGAGGACCTGAAACAGGACTATTGTTTAGAACTAACCAAACCTAAGGGTTGGAAACATTTGAGAAATGATAGTCTAAATAGCGTCTATTTCTTTAGGTTTTCTGTCAAAGGTACTGGCTGAACAAGAAGGCATCAGTGATGGAACCTTGATGAATAATGAGGAATGACAACCTAAGCATTAAAAATGGACCATTCTCATGACATTCTACAAATATCATTCATACACATCTAGTTAGGAGCATTTGATCCACTCTGATCATGTCATCCTAAACACTAAACGTAAATAGGTTCATAAAATTGATTTTATAGGTCAAAGGAACATATCCTATCTTCCTATATTAGTAGGAAGTGGATCAAAGATGCAGATCTTGTCTTCCCATATTGGTGGCGAAGTAGATCACAGAAAGCAGATCTTGTCTTCATGTATTGGCATGAAGTAGATCGAAGATAGCAGGTCCTATCTTCCTATATTGGTAGGAAGTGGATCGACGACGCAGATCTTGTCTTCCCATACTGGTGGCGAAGTAGATCGCAGAAAACAGATCTTATCTTCATGTATTGGCGTGAAGTAGATCGAAGATAGCAGGTCCTATCTTCCTATATTGGTAGGAAGTGGATCAAAGATGCAGATCTTGTCTTCCCCTACTGATGGCGAAGTAGATCGCAGAAAACAGATCTTGTCTTCATGTATTGGCGTGAAGTAGATCGAAGATAGCAAGTCCTATCTTCCTATATTGGTAGGAAGTGGATCAAAGATGCAGATCTTGTCTTCCCATACTGATGGCGAAGTAGATCGCAGAAAACAGATCTTGTCTTCATGTATTGGCGTGAAGTAGATCGAAGATAGCAGGTCCTATCTTTCTATATTGGTAGGAAGTGGATCGAAGACGCAGATCTTGTCTTCCCATACTGGTGGCGAAGTAGATCGCAGAAAACAGATCTTGTCTTCATGTATTGGCATGAAGTAAATCGAAGGTAGCAGATCCTATCTTCCTATATTGATAGGAAGTGGATCCAAGATACAGATCTTGTCTTCCCATACTGGTGGTGAAGTAGATCGAAGAAAGCAGATCGACGATGGCGGATTTTACCTCCCTGACTACAGTGGAGTACATTGAAGCCAATAACTCTATCTCCCTACATTCAACAGTGGAATAGAGTGAAGAGCACAAATCTTATCTCCCTAAGTAGTAATGGAGCAGACGAAGAAAACAACAAATCTCATCCCCATGGAGTTGCAGCAGAATAGATTTAAGTCACGTTTCTCCGGAGCGCAGTAAAGTGGATTGAAGCAACGAGACACAGCAGAACAGAATAAGACTACTTGAAGAAGATGAGCACCAAAAAGTCAAGCCTCGGCGAGACCAGGCAAATTTGGTCTTTCTTAGTCTTTGCTCTGTTCTCGTTACACGAAAACGAGCAAAGAGGGGCAACTGTAGAAGCCCAAATTTGCCGGGCCTAGTGCCAAAAATAAAACAAAATAGATAAAATGCCACAGTCCATTAAAGCAGGCCAATATGGCCTAAATCAGAAAATAAAATACCCAGGCCCATACCAGTAAGACAAACCCAAAATTCAACCCACTACCTAGCCCAATAGCAGAAACCCTAGCCCAAATAAAAAAAACAAAATGTTTGCAGCAGAAAACCCTAGGCGCAGCATGCCTAGGGCGCGCCGCTCCAGCCTCTGCCCAACCCCTCGCACGCCTCTGCTCCGCGCCAGCCTCCACGACACCCATACCGTCTGACACCCCACCACTGTCGGCCACGGTCACCTGCAAAGCCAAGAAGCAGGCGCAACAACAAAGAAAATAATGTAAAAAAGGAAAATAATTCGGTTATAAAAACCGAAAATCTCACTACACCAAAGGGGGATTTTTCTTAAAAAAAACGCATATCAGAGAAAAAATAAAAAAACAAAAGGAAAAAAGAAAAAGGGGGAACGCATCTTTGAATAGCAGAAATAAGAACAACAAAGGTTGATATTTTTTTGGTCTATTGACTTATCGTTTTCGTTTTATTTCTATTTTTATTTTGTTTCACGAATCTGTTAAATAAAAAGAAAGCAATGAAAAAAGGGGAGGGAGGAAACGAACCCTAATCCCCCGCATGTACCGTCGTCGGAATCCTTCGGGTCACCCAAATCGGGCCACAACGGGTGGCGTTTGGGTTTCTTTCCCGCGGCTTTAGGGCCATGAAGGTTCAGGCTTCATCGGTCGTTAGAAAAGAGGTTAAAAACCCACCTTCGGCCACTGCTCGTTCGCCATGACTGTGGCATAGTCCGTCGATCGGAGAGAAAATGGGGGGAGTAGGAGAGTTTTAGTTTTTTTAGGTTTCGTAACAGAACTGAATTTTCATTCTATTTCTTTTCTCTTAAAATTTTTTTTTCTAAATTTATAAGATATTGAAACGGCGCCGTTTACCCCTCAGACCCGTATGCGCGACCCGACCCGCTGAGGGTCCGCGCATTCCTGTTAAAGGGGACATTTGCGCATTAAGTCCCCGGTTCTTCTAGGCGCACTCAATGTAGTTTTTTTTATTCTTGCGATTTTGGCTTTAAATTCTGCCCATGTTTCGATCTGGTCTTTTGACCACATGTGATTCTTCGAGTTGAAACGCTGCGTTCTGGACTTGGGCATATTTCCCCAATCGGTCCTCCACATTTTGCGCGTGCTTCACTTCGGCCCTCGAACCTTTTATTTGCGAATTTGGCCCCAAATTATTGGCCTGATTCCAATTCGATCCTCGACCCTTTTTTTACTTTAAGTTTTTTTATTATTTATTTATTTTTATTTCTTATAAATATGCATGCTTAAAAATCAGTTTTATTTAATATTTTACTTAATGCTATACATATATATATAAAAAAAAATTTCAGATTTCGTCATATACATGTACATGCATGCTTCTTAATACGTACATATTTTTACAATCAATATATATACATACTTATATTTTTATATGCTACAATCTATATGGTCTTTTTATTTTCATATATACACGTATATACACATTTTTTTTATAATATACATACGCACACATTTTATGTTATAGATTTGTACATACACGTGTTTTATATTTTATAACTCCTACATATGTATAAACATATATTCCTCTTTTTGTGTATATTTTATAATCTAAAAAAAATAAGTATACCTATATACATTTTTAAGTGTACATATGCCCATACTTACATTTTTATTTTATAATACTTACAGTTTTTATATACGTATATATTTATATAGTTTTCATACTCTATAATTTATATGCATTTCGTACTCTCATGGCTTATAATTATACATGCATACACATTGTTACATAATTGTGTTTATTGTCATCATTGTTATTTGGTGTTTGTTTCTTTATTCATGAACACTTTCACTCTTTAAATGTTAGTTCTATTTATTTATTTGTATGCTTTGTTTATGTAATCGCCTCGTCATTTCATTTTGCCTATTGCATTGTTGTTACTCACTTTACTTTGCTCACCTTGTCGTATTCGTTATTGTTTTGTCAAGCATTGACACTAAACACCAAAAGGAAAATTTTTCTAAATAAGGCAATATTTCGCGTTTGGAAACTCGAGAAAACGTGCCCTAACGTGCTGGGTTTCGATTTCTCGTTTGACTAAATAGCCAAATATCCTCTTAAAGCTTCAAAGTATGGTTTCATTAAACTATAAGGTGACCTTGGTTTCGATGGTTTAGAGTATCGTGTCCTAACGTGCTGGATGTGATATTCCTTCGGAACAAGAGAATCTTATGTTTCAATTCACGATATCAGATTTTCTTTTAAGGATCGTATTTTTAAAACTCTTCAAATTTTCAATTTTCGACACTAAGACACTAATTAATCAACTAGGTATCAATTTTGGGCGTATCGAGGGTGCTAATCCTTCCTCGTGCGTAACCGGCTTCCGAACTCATTTTTCTGAATTTCGTAGACCAAAATCGTTGTTTTAATAAAATTAAATCATTTATTAAAAACAACCACTTTTTGAGGTAACCCGATCACACCTCGTCAAAAAAAGGATTGGTGGCGACTCCCGTTTTCATTCTTTTTTAAATCCAAGTCGACCCCGTTTCCATCAAAAAAATGGTGTCAACACTTTGCTGCTCCTAAATCTTTCATCCTAAATTATTTACTTAGTTGGGCTTTGACCTTTCTTATCTTTTATTTATCTTTGGTTTCTATCAACATGTCATCAACATAAAGAAGTAGATATATAGATGATCCAGCACTACTATTCTTAAAATAAACACAACTATCAAAACTGCTTCTTTCGAAATTATAAGTAGTAATAAATGAATCAAATCTCTTGTATCACTGTCTAGGTAACTATTTCAGATCATAAAGAGACTTTTTCAGCAAACAAACATAGTCCTCATTTCCTAAGACTATGAAACCCTTTGGTTGTTGCATATAAATGTCTTCTTCAACTTCTCCATGCAAGAATATTGTTTTCTCATCTAATTGTTCAAGCTCCAAATCATACATGACCACGATACCAAGCAAGGTTTGAATCGAACTATGCATCACAATTGAAGAAAACACATTTGTAAAGTCTACACTTGGAACCTGACTGTAACCTTTTACAACTAGCCTTGCTTTATACTTAGGTTTTTCAACTCCTAGAGTCCTTCTTTCTTCTTTAACACACATTTACACCGAACTGCCTTTTTACCCTTAGGAAGCTTCACTAGGTTCTATGTACTAATCTTATGAAGTGATTTCATCTCTTCTTACATAGTAATCATCCACTTTCCTGAATCTTTACAACTAATTGTCTCCAAATAAGTAAACGACTCTTAATTTGCATCTATATCTTTAGCCACATTTAAAGCATAAGCAACTAAATTAACCTCAGCGAACCTCTTTGGAGGTTTAATTTCTCTTCTAAGTGTATTCTTGACAATAGAATAATGTAGTGCTGATAGTGGTGAAAAAAAACTCTATTTTGAATTTCTGTACTAACCTGAGAAGTAGACTCTATTGTAGATCCTGGATCAATATGAAGCTCTACCTACTTCATATGTGTGTTTGATCTCTACAGATCTTTATCGGAAGAGTCTTTAAGAGGTAAGTTATCTACCATAACAGTCTCATAAAAAATATCATCTTTGTCAATTACAACTTTCCTAGTTTTATGACACAATAATTCATACCCTTTATCACTAGCCTTATATCCAAGAAAAATACACTTAATAGATTTATGCTCTAATTTACCATTATCAACATGAGCATACATGGGAAACCCAAAAATTTTCAAATCGGAATAATCAGCAGGAGCATTGTGAAGTCTTTTTCTCAATGAAAATGGACGGAGATCGGTTAATTAGAAAACATGCTGTCGAGGCCGCTTCAGCCCAAAATGACTTCGGTAAACAAGAATTTGACAACATGCATCAAACCTTTTCATTATTGTTCTATTCATTTGTTTCGCAATACCGTATTACTATGAAGTACAACGAACTGCTAAACATCCCACGATCCCTTCTGATTTGCACAATTCATTAAACTCACCAGAACAAATTTCTAATTATCTATTTAGAGGTGTTTTATTTGTTTTCCTCTCTACATCTCGATCATAGTCTTCCAATCCTTAAACGTCGGCAACACATCACTTTTTTGTTTCAGGAAGAATGCCCAAACTTTTCTAGAAAAATCATCAATAATCATTAGCATATAATTAGTGCCACCCCTAAAAGGCATTCTAGATGGTCCTTAGAGATTAGAATGAATATAATCTAGCATTCCCTTCATGTTATGGATTTTTCTGGTGAATCGAACTCTCTTTTATTTCCCAAAAATCCAGTGCTCATAGAATTTCAGTTTGCTAATGCCTTATCCATCAAAAAGTCGTCTTTTGTTTAATTTTGTCATGTCGTTCTCACTCATATGCCCCAAGCGCATATGCCAAAGTCTAGTAACATCATCATCTAATAAGGAAGAGGAAACAACGGTTGCATCACCTGTAACTGTTAATCCCTGCAAAACATAAAACTTGGCAGTCTTTCTTTACCCTTTCATCACGACGAGAGAACAATTGCTAATCTTTAGAAATCCACTTTTAGTTGTGTACTTGTACCCTTTTGCATCAAGAGTACTCAACGAAATCAGATTTCTCTTTAATTCTGGTACATGTCGTACGTCACCAAATGTTCTGACAACTCCATCAAACATCTTAATTTTGATTGTGCCAATACCTACAATTCTAAATGAAGTATTATTTCTCATCAAAACAACACCTTCAAATACTGTTTCATATGTTGTAAACCAATCCTGATTGAAACTCATACTGAAAATACAACTAGAATCGAGGATCCACGCCTCACTTACTTCTCGCTTACTTTAGAGTTGCCAATAGAGCAATTAAGAGTTCACTATCGCTGTAGTCTTCTACTCCATCAGCTTCATCGAATTTTTTTAGTTATTTTACCTTTTGATTCGCAGTCTCCCTTTTGATCTTATTCTACAACTTATAGTATTCAGACTTAATGTGCTATTTCTTTTTGCAAAAATTATAGGTTTTACCTTATTTGAAGATTTTGATCTACACTTAGATTTATTGCTAGGATTTCGTTTCTGTATCCTCCTATTATTATCACCAATATTTCGTTAGTCTCCTGTAAACAATGAGACCCTCTCCTTGAGAGTCGAATCCAGCCACAAGATGCTTCATCTTGTCATACGAGGCCAAGGTATCATTGACTTCATCAACTGTAAAAGATTCACGACTATACAAAATTGTATCTCTAAAGGTCGAACAAGATGGAGGCAACGAAAAAATCTGAATTAACCCTAAATCCTTTTTATCATACTGAACCTCTATGGCCTTTAAGTTTTAGACAATTTCTTTAGACACAATTAAGTGTTCTACCAAAGATGTACCTTCTTCCAAACGATGAGAACAACGGTGTTGCTTCATATGCAAGTTGCTAGTTAAGGTTTTCGACATGCATAATTGTTCCAACTTCACCCATAACACAGCGTTAGTCTTCTCCTTCAACATGTCCTGTAGAATTTTATTCGACAAATGCATATGTAATTGTAATAGGGTCTTTTGGTCCTTACGTTGCTTTTCTTCAAGCGTCAATGTCGAAGGCATCTTATCTACCCCTAGTAGGGCATCGTCTAAATCCATTTGCGCAAGAACTATCTGTATCATTACCTACCACAATAGAAATCTGTTGTTGCAATCCAATAGTAGAATAACATACTTCAATGTAGCCATTACCGTGACCGAGACAAGTAACCCGAAAGCTCTGATACCAGTTTGTTATACTAATGTCAATAATGGCAATAGGAATTATCGCAAAGCAATAAAATAAAAAAGAAAATAAAAACACACAGATTTTCCGTGTAAAACCCTTATCGGGAAAAACCAAGGGCAAATGAGGAGAAATTCACTAATGTTGAAAATTCATTATGATATATATAAAGGCGAACCTCAAATTTTTATTTAAGGGCCAAAATATAATTATAAAATTTTGGAGATGCCAAAGCTAAAAAATTTGGTTGAAACACCTTAAATTGCACTATTAATTTCTTTGAAGGGGCCAAAAATGCAATATTTTTCATTTATTCAAAAGCTAAAAGGCTTACATTTAATGAACTATATCCTCAGCTTTGTCATTGTGTTTGTGTATATCTATACTAATATTTAAAGTTCTAATTGAGTTGGTGTCACTCTCAACCGAGTCTCAACTCAATTGTGAATTTACAAAAACACCTTATTTTTATAAAAGGGTAAATATTATTTTGAGGGCATTTTTATCTTTTTATGTTTGTATATAAAATCTTAAAAAAAATACGTACACATAATAAAATTTAAACCCAAAATATTATAAATTCAATTATCTCAATATTCCCATCTCAACTAAAGATATATTTAGTATTTATATAAGTTTTTATAAAATTATTACTTGTTTTCACCAACATAGTAAGTGTTCCATAAATCTAGTATATATAAGATCTAAAACTAAAGTAATTTTAATTCAAAAGCCTCACAGATTTTGTTTTATGAAAATATATTTCACCCTCAAAGTTTTTCAATATAGATTGAAGTGATACGAAATTTCTCATTAAAGCTTCACATCCCCTTTAGCCCAACAAACAAATACAATTAGGATCACAATAAGGGTTGTGAATCTAAACGTGACTCCCATCGTGTACAAGGACGAATCCAAAAAAAATTCAGAGGAGACTGAAATTGAATTATAATTTTTTTAAGATATCAAAATATAATTTTACTATGTATTAACTTATAATTTCATTATTTTTAAGGGACTAAATAAATTTTTTTCATATTCAAGGTGTCAAATGTAATTTTACGATGAATTAATTTATAATTTTATTATTTCTAAAGAGGCTGAACTAATTTTTTTTCATTTTTAGGGGAGCTAAATCTATTGCTAACCCCCCTGATGTCGCCTTTGATCATGTAGCACTCATCTCTCCTGGCCGATGACTACTATGATACCATTCACGGAAATCTACACGCAACTAACGAATTATTATTCGTTTTGATTCAAGAGTCTCACAGCTTTATTAGGGGAGGCACTAGACGGATTGATAGTGCCTCAATCCCTTAAAATGTAAAATCTCACTTTCAGTTTTTTAAGTTTTATAATATTTTAATTTAATAAAAGATAAAATTACATTTTGACCCTCAAAATTATAAAATTTTAATTTAATTCTTCAAAAAATTATACAAATATAAGCTATTAAAATTATAAAATTACATTTTAACTCTAATAAAAAAACACAATTTAATTCGAGAGTTATAAATTTTTTTTCTTCACCCCTAGATTTTATCTTACAAAAACCACTTGACAATTACGAACTTACCTACACTTCAAGATAAGTAAAACTGTAAAACTGTGGAATCAAATCTAGTTGAGATTCAAAGCCGAGAAAATCCGAGATACAATGTAGAGTAGTGTGATGATAATAGGGTAAAACTGCACAGAGAAAGCTTTAACTTTTTTCCCCATTTTGATAGTGATGGCTAACCATCATCAGTGCCACACTGTGCCCTTTTGAATTTGCAGACTATACCCCTCAATCATCAATCAAATATCGGGCCACTCGATAGCGATCGATGGATGGCTTCGTAAATTAATCAAATGTATGTGGTCGAAAACCCAAAAAATAAAGCACAGTGATTCATCAATATCCTCCGTCGTTGAATGAATGTACTGGTTCTTTTTTCTTGATGAAACCCACGTTTTTCTTGTTGAAGTTGTTGGGGATTTTAAGGTTATATTTATGGTTCTCTATTTGGTTTTGCGAAAATCGAGGAATCTTTTGCATTGTATGTATATTTTTATTTATATTTTATGATGGATTATATAGTTTTTTTTCTTCGAAGTATTTATATTAAAAGTTAGATTTTATTTATTTATTTATATTGTTAAAAATTGACGTAATTTATATAATAATCAAATGACTATATATGGGTGTTATGTGTATCTCATTCTGACATATAGAGATTAGGATTTAATAATAGAAATTGATGAAATTTTTAACAAAAGGATTAATTTATTTTTTTATCTAATATACATGCATTAACTTACCCTTTTTTTAATTGATGGTAAAACACAATTTATCCTTTAATGTAAAAGCCTCTATAGTACTTTTATCTAATAGATTAATTTATAAGTCTAATTTTGATTTTAGTACATTTAACAAGTTTAAATTGATAATACTAGCAAGTAAAAGTGATAACATAATTTTTTTTTATTGTTATTGGTTCAAACGGTGATTGTCATGGGAAAATCTAATAACTCTTGTTATTTTTAATCTACATGTCAATTGAATAGACATCGGAGTTGCATTTTATTTATGGTTCTATGATATGATGTGGGAAACTTTTTACCATGTGAGTCGAAATGAGAATAAATTGAATAATTAATTGATCCATTTTTTAACTCGTTTTATTATGTTATGTTATGATATGATTATAAATGTATTTTTACGGGAATTGATTTTTAGAGTTGAATCCGGTTCGATTTGATTTTTCAATTTTTACATATTATTTGTTAATTTAGTTTCGTTGAATTCAATTTTTATTCTTTTAATGTTAATTTTAAGCTTTTGAGCTTTATTTTGTAAAAGTAAATTTCGATTTTTTTTCACCTTCACCGTCTATTTTATTTTCCATTTGTCTTCCGTACAACATTGCAATGGTCAATTCATTGGGAATCGAGCCGAACTTGCATACACAGCATTAGGTGCTAACCAATAAGAGTTTGACATTTGTCAATAACCTAGGTCAACAAATAATATCATTCCTACGAATTATTTTCAAAAGGTTAATTATTAAAAATTAAATTAAAGAATTTTAAAAGGTAAACAACACTGTCGAACTAAGTTATCACTAAGTTTATATTTTCATTATTCAATTTTAAAAAATTTATAAAATGATAATTGAATTATTTGAAAGTTTTCATTTAAGTTACTAAACTATTCAAATATTTTATTTAAGTTTGGCTAGTGAACTCCTAGCGATGATTTAACAATTGGTACGATGGATCAGTATTAATCGACGAATAGAAGAGCATACCTTAGATCCAAACCGATCTGATGACCAGTGTTGGAGATCATAGAAGAAAGTTGCTTAGATTTGGTTCGTAGAATGCAAGTAGTTCAAACAGAAA
The DNA here is from genome assembly GCF_007990345.1 of Gossypium hirsutum. Taxonomy (NCBI): domain Eukaryota; kingdom Viridiplantae; phylum Streptophyta; class Magnoliopsida; order Malvales; family Malvaceae; genus Gossypium; species Gossypium hirsutum. The sequence goes on from NC_053427.1 coordinate 88,555,614, forward strand.
AGGTCACACAATAATAATTTTAATAGTTCGGTGACTTAAATGAAAACTTTTAAATAGTTTAATATCTATTTTGTAACTTTTTGAAGTTGAGCAACCAAAATATAAACTTATTAATAGTTTTGTGAGCTTGAATATAATTTACTCTAATTTTTTAAATTAAATAGATATTAATTTAAAATTATTAAAAAAATAAGATGGTCCAACTACAAAGCTAACAATCAAGGAAAAGTGTAGGCTTTGTTGACATTCAATTACATTTAACAATTGAATTTTGTGCCATTGAAATAAATGCTACGAGGCTAAGGCAGTGGAGGACCATTAAAAATGAAATTGAGAAATTGAAAATCGTTTTGAATTATAGTATTTCATACTATTTTGATTTATAAATTAAAAAATTTATGATTATATGATTCGAATTAAATTATATTTTATTTTTATATAATGTTTATATAATTTTAACATTTTGTAAATATTTTATATTTAAAATGAGGAAAATAATTTTAAAACATTATATAAAGTTCAAAAGATATTATCTAAGAGTTGCTCATTATTCTTATTTACTTAAAAATTTATTTTTTTAGAAATACTTATGTTTTTCTTTTTTTGAAGTTTTAATGAATAATGATCAAAATTTATAAAATAAACTCTATTTTATCAAAATAAAATCCAAAACTCAAAATTACTATGATAAATAAAGTATCAAACCAAATGATCACGTACTGTTGGGGATTGACTTGTATAAATAAAGAAATAGAAATGTTAGAGAAAATTAAATACAAATTTTATGTGGAAAACTCTTTCGAAGAGGATAAAGTCCACGGAGAAGAAGGCTTCGACCTTTCACTAAATGAGTAAACAAACGAGAGTATAATATGGAGAAAATAAACTTAGATGTACTGAACATACAGACCAAAACCCCGAAAATAAAGCCCGAACTCTCATAGAGTTCTCTCAAAAGGGGTACAAAATTCTTTCCATAGTTACCACCAAAAGTCTCACCAAAATTCATCTACGACTACATCTTGTCACCCCCAAAAGAAAAGCCTCGTAGTACTACATCTTTAATTGCATCTTAATTGGTCTCTTAAAACAGGGATACAATGCCCCTTTAAATAAGCTAAGATTAGATCTAATCATACTAAAATATGTTTGGAGTAATCAAAGTTTAATTGGGAAAAGATAAAAAAGTTAACTGGGAGAAGAAACTCAATTTATGTGGGGAACACATCGCAACGTCCCCATTTGTGTCATCAAGATGTCGCCTGTCGTCGCAAAGCCGGGAAACTTCTCTTTGTGACATCGCTGTCTGTTCGGCTAAAAATATGAGAAACACCCCACACATACGGGTTAAAAAATCTTCAAAACCTAATGTAACCAAAATCAACCCTACCAATGGTAGATGGTAAATGACAAATCCCTTGTATTTATTTTGAGCTTAAGTCTTTTAAAAGTTTGAATTCGATTCATAATTTGAGGTTTGGAGTTTAATTTGAGCTTAATCGAAACTAATTTTCAAAACATAAACTTAATTCAAGATAAAAATTAAATTAATAAAACTACTCGATTTAGCTTCTTCTTCTTTTTTAGTAAAAATTGAGCTTCACTCGTATTTGAGTTCTTTAAAATATTTTTAAACCAGTTAGGAATAAGTATGCTTGATTAAACTCATGAACTACTTGAATTAAGTATTACTCAATTTTAACTCGATAATAACCGAGTGGAATTCAAGTTTTTTTAAGCCAAATCCAAATAGTAATTTTTAGTAAAATTGTTTTATTTACACCCATATTTTTTCCATAAATAAATTATTTTTTAAATAGAATGTTAATTCAAAGATTTATTTCGAAAAAAATTAAAGGTTACAAATTATTTTATTCGAAGTTTAAAATTAAAGCTTATTATTTTAGGTTATAGTTGTGTTTAGTTTCTCATAGTTTATAAAAATATAAAATAATATAATAATATATATTCAATAGTTATATTGGACCTCGATTAAATTTGTAATTAATCAACTTGAACTCTTAAATAAGGGGATAAATCTTTCCCAAAACTGTTTTTTCACCAATAATCTGCAAGATTTGGACCCGAGACCTTACTTAAGAGAGATTGAAATCTTTACCATTTGATCCAATAGGCATCGATAAATCTCAAAACTATGCATGAATTTTGGTCTAATGTGTAATTTTATACATAAAATTTTGATTTGATCAAGTTCTCACAAATTATTAACACAATTATTGACATAACATTATTTTATGTTTATATATTACATACACAAATAATTATATTTATCCGATATAAGAATGATTTTATGTATTTATTTCTTCAAATGTGTATAATTGAATCAAAATGAAAGTTTCATATATATATTTGAACCACAATAATCAAAATTTCATGTATATAATTCCACCAAATCAACGTTCATGTATAATTTTGAGATTTATCCCTATACGTATTTATATCATGTTATACTAGTTTTATATTATATATTATTTTATTTTGTATGTTAAATCTTGCTATTAATCCGTGTACTATGCGTAAGTTATGAATTTAATTTTTGTACTTTTAATTTTGGAATTTGTAGGCCATTCACTTTTTAAATTTTGAAATTTCAATCATAACCATATGGTAGCTATTAAATTTATAAAGTTATACTATTTTTCAAAAATTTATGCGACAAACATATTATCACATTTGCAATGTCACACCAGCTTACTATTTCCACGTATTATTAAAAAAAATGTCATCCAATGGATTTAAATGTTATCGTTTGCATCAAGACTGAAATTTTAAATTTGAAAAAGTATACACATAATACAAGACTGATAGTAAAATTTAATGAGGAGGATTTAACTGTTAGTATTTAAGTCAATTCTAAATTTTTAAAATTCGAAAGGTACAAGAAATTACATGGACTAAATTTCATTAAAACGAAAATAAAAGTACTAAATTTACAATTTATGCATAATATATGGATTAATAACAAAATTTTAAAATATGTGGACTATTTTCCAAAGTGCAAAATCAAATGTCAGATTTCATTACCATTTTAAGGCAGGCAACATCAACGTCAACCATGATGACACGTGGACCTTATTCCATTTTTGGATACTTTCTCTTTAAGAAAATCACGTTTAGTGGGGTTATTTAAAGGGCAGGTCGTATCAAGCAGCTGGCCTACTTTTATTTATTTATTTATTTATTATTATTATTTTTTATTATTATTATTTTCATTATTTTCATTAAATTCCGGCATTACAATCAAGCATTATAATTAAGTAGGATTGCTAATTAATTCAAATAACTCGATTCTATTTTTTCAGATCAAATTTAAAATTTAAAATTTTTATTAATGTTTTTTAAAATAGATCAATGATCAAACAGATAAGATTATTGGTTTTTAATTTTATCATTCTGACCTGTTTGAGCAATTCTAAAGACAATAAATTATTAAAATTATCAAAATCAATTTTAACACCATTCAAACCATTCGCGAGTCAATCGATTTTATATCACTCATCGGATAGACTACAATTATTTTTATTATTACCCATACTCTCAAAATCTTAAAGCGGAGGATAATAAACACATAAACACGTTTAAACTCACGTTTTTCCTTATTATTGTAACAGCAATTATATCCTTTAAACTTTTTAAAACGTAAAATGTAATCAACATAACTTAAACCCAAATCTAAAATAACACAAATTAGGACCACATTTATCTTTAGTTCTAAGTGCACTATTTTGATACTCTTCTTTGGTTATGGGCGGTGCTAAGTGGAACAACCATTTTTGGTTTGGATTTCTTTTGTCTTTCGTGTTCATCATCGTTGTTTTCTTATATAAAATCCAACAATCTTATTCACCAAATAAATAATTATTATCATACAATATAAATAATTTTATTTATATAATATAAGTTACGAATGTGTTAAATACTTCAAATGATAAAATATACAAATGCATGAATTATTAAATATAATTGTAATTTCAATAAATTCAATCAAGGGAAAACACTCATTTCACATTTATTGAATTCGTGCAAATTAAAATCAAATATAAAAAAAAATATTTATGATGATATATACTATGTATATTTATCTATGCTTGAATTGTCGAACATATAATTAAGTTGGAGTGACATTTAGGTTACGTTATGTCCGGCGAGGCTGTCACTCAATTTATGAATAAATGTAGTGAGCAATTATCTATTGCACTATGAAACATGGACACCTCTGTATTAAGAGTGTGTGAGTATCATACACGTGTTTGTTTGTTCGACATAGCAAAATATTACATATAGAGAACGGGCAAATCTCGAAAAAATAAAATTAGAATCAGACATGATTAAAAACATGATCAAAACATAATCAAATATTTTCATACAAATTCAAAAACACGTAGGATAAAGTTTTTAATAAAAATATATAATATTTTAATATATTTCACATTCATGTCTGAATATGTATCGAAAATCGGAGTGGTCCAAGTAACACACCATTAAACTTGAATTTATGATCTTTCATGGGCATGAAAGTATGAAAGTGAATTAATTTATTCAACTTTCTCATCAATAATGCTTACTTTTAAGACAAAAATTTCTCAACTACCGCACATGGGAAAAGCCAGAAAGTAACAATGACACTCACACTTTTTTCAGTTATTAGTCCTTGTACTCGTATAGAATTTTAGTTTTGGTCCCTATATTTTAAAATTTTCAATTTAAAAATTTCAGTCCAATTATTATCGTGTTGGTAGTTTCTGTCAAATTTTATCAATTTAAAATATTTCCTTTCTATCTGTTCATATGACGTAATAGTCTAATCAAAATTCTAAATTAACAAATTTTGACAGAAAATACTTACGAATTTAATAATTGAACTGAGATTTTTAAATAAGAAAAGTAAGAAGACTTAATTTTTATATGATAACGTAATATATTCGTAATTTCAAAAGAATATGTACATATATTTATAGACTAAAAAAAGAAACTCTTTAATATTGGATTATTGCCAAATTTGTTAATAAACCCAATTTAAAATAATGATATATTTATTTAGTTTGATCCAAAATGAAGATGGGAGAGAGGTAATTAAATTGTTCAATCTTAAAGGACCAAATTTGGACATTATATTTTGATCTATTTAAGGTTAAACAATTTGGTCCTAAATTGGATCTGAAAAACATATGATTTGATGAAAACATTAAGCAATGTTTATACATCATTTATGTGAACACATGAAGTTCTAAACATGTCCCTGGTCGGGTTTGGTTCGGCAGCTGTAAAAATAATTATAATAATTATATATTTAAGTAATTAATACTTTTTATTGAATGTATAATGATAAATCGAGCCCTCAATATTTACATTTTTTTAATTTGGTTTTATTTTATTTTAGATAAATTTAATCATTAACCTTTTAAAAATAATTAAATTATTTTTTTAAAGGAGATACAGATTAAAATATTAAAATTTTTTAACGATTTGGCATTACAATCCACGTTTACTTCTTACTGACGTGACATTATTTGTTTTATATGCTACATTAACAAATAATTTAAAATTTATAAAAATATTAAAAAATTTTAAAATTAAAATAATTATAAAAAAATAGTATGAAGTACACATGGATTGCCATGTCAGTTGCCATATTTAAATAATTAACATTTTAGTAAATAATTCACTTAAAAAATAATGATTCGACTCTTTTCGAAAGGTTGATGATAAAAATTGACTATTTTTAAAGTGTTGAGAGCCAAATTTAACATAAAAACGAATTAAAACCAAATTGACAAAAGACATAATGTTAAAATTAGGCTAAATTTTGTCAATATAAATCTCTAATTAAATATAGTATTTTGTGGCTCAATCAAAAACAAAATTTATTTATAAAAAAATCTACCCACAATTAAGCAAATATCCCTTAAAAATGTTTTATTTTAATTTTTTAATAAAAAATAATGGTGTTTTAAATGAAAATATCAAAATTATTGGGGTGACAAAATTTACTATTTTATTTCTTATAATTGAAAAAAAAATTGTTTAATTATTAAGCTTTTAAGCGTAAGAGCCCGGCCCATTCTGATATGCAAATATACACGTAGGAATATAATGGCTGGGCCTACTTTATATACAAATTAACAAGCCATAACATTTTCATTAAAAATAGGTTATATGGAAAAAAAGAAAAAAAACTAATTTTATGGCCGAATTAATCAAATCACTAATTTAATCAATTTATATAATTTAATTAAATAAATTATTAAAAATTTCATAAAATTAAAATAAATATTAAAAAATATAAAATCAGTTCAACCACATGTTCCAATTTATTAATCAAGAAGCTTAATATCTCTCCAAATCAAAATTTTGACAAATTTTCGATTTAACCGACCCGAATTACTAACCGGACTTGAAAAACATACAAAGAGCAGCGAGAATTTTTTAAATATCTACATACACACTAATTAGCTCACTAATTCCTTTTCTATTCAGATTGCAGTGTATATATATATATATAATATTAGCAGTAGCTAAAACTCTTAAACTCAGCTATGGCGGAGACTCAGTGAGTCAGTTCTCCATCACTCTTAAACCTTTCTTTGGCATTCAAAATAAAGGTGGTGGCCATGGAGTCCACGTTTTTATCTCCACGACCCCATGTTTCATTCGCGTAGCCATTGTGGTCGTAAAAGCTAGGTGACTTAAAGTAAGACACCGCCTTGTGTTGGTGGGAACTGGTTGGTTGCTTGGACATTACTGTTGGAACAATGGAATGGTTTGTCATGTTCTGAGCGCTGTTGGAGATCGTCGACGGTGAAACCTTTCGGGTTCCGGTGAAGAGTCGAGAGAAAGACTTGGGTAGTAGCTTGCTTTTGAGGAAACCTTTTTTCTTTTGAGTGGCTTCCATTGAATAGGTTTTTTTTTTCTTCAAAGCAAATAATAAACAAAGAAGATGATGAAGATGAAGAAATATGATGGTTTTTGGCTTGGATCGTACACAACAATGGATGTGTATTTATATACGAGGGTTGTGTTGTGGGCTTCAATGAAGCAGTGCAAGGAAGCATCCAAATGGGACTTTAGAATTTATGCCAAATAGAAAGATGTTTCTTTTGTCTGACCAGAAAAAGTGGCTTTTGCTGGACTTACCTACACCAGCCAACCCAAATACGATTTCATATTTTCCTACTTACTATAATAATGAAAACTAAAATTTATGTAATAAATATATTGAAAAATACTTCAAATTTTATATAATTGAATTGAAATTTGAAAAGATGTGTTGAGTACAGCTATAAAAAAAGCTTAATTAAACTTTAAAATTATATTCGTTAAAAGAGATAGTAAACTCCGAATAAATTAATTTTTATGAATAAATATTTTCAACATAAGTTCATATGAGTATGGATATGAAGTAGAATATGATCCCTAGAATTTTATTAAAATAACATTTATATTAAGCATAATCTGTATTCGACACTCACTCAAATCCGAGTAATATATGAGGGGTAGATGTTTTGAATCGCGTTTGGGGATATATGGTCAGCTGCTTATCTTGGATACTTCTTGCACACCCACCTTGTGAAAACTAAAAGATACCCTTTCCCTTTCTCTCTTTTGGTTTCATTCATGGACTGTGATATGTTTATATTCTTTCTAAAGCAAAAGCAATGAACTTCATAGAAAGTCCCCAAGCAAATAAAAAATTTGAAGAGTGACCCCCTATTTTTCTCTTTTTATAAAAAAAAAGAAATTCCATTTGAACGTTCCAAACCTTTAATCCAGCTCGGTGGTGTAGTATATTCCAATATCATAATTTCTTCTATGCTTCGTTTAGGATATGAAATTTAGAATTTAGATTTGGATTTAATTTATTATTTAAAGTGTAATAATGAGATGTATATGTTTTGGATAAATTAGTTGAGATTTAATGTAATGTATATTAAAAAAGTATAAAAATACGTCGACCGAATTTTAGTTCGATTGACATCAGTGTTGTTGTTAACGGAGGAGTACGTGGGCTCTTGGCATTGTAACAAAAAGAGCAGATATGATAATAATCTATAATGACATTTTTAAATAGTTTACTACTCAATTTATATATATTTTGTGGGTGAATTACAATAGAAGGGCAAAGTCCTAACAACAACGCGACTAGCGTGACTCAAACCTAGACCACACTTGGGGTAGTGAACACCCTGTCCATCAGACCAATACACGGGGTTCTAATTTACACAATTTTTTAAATCTAAATCCAAATTCTATTTTTATGTATAAAACAAACATTTAATACCTAAATTGATAGTTGAGGAAAAGACTTAATTGATATAATACTAATATTTTAAAGATCCAATATGATTTTGAGCGCGCTTATACATGTTATTGTTTTTTATTTAAAGATTAAAGAATTTATGAATAAAGGTAATCATTGCATTAAAATAACTTAAAAATATTTTAAAAAAATTAACTCCTTTATATATTTTTCATATCTATTTTATAATTTATATTCCAAATTTATTCCACGAAATTAACTCTTATACCGTAAACTTTCTTTGTAATATGAAACCATATACATATACATGAATCTTCAAGTATAAAACTTTAATTTCATAAGTTTCCAAATAGTTCATAATTGCTCCTCGATAATATAGATTACTATACCATAACTTCCTCTTTATTTTTCTCAGCAATACTACAACTTTGAGTGTTGTTCATGATAGAATACACATATATACGTGCATGCAGTGTTTTTCATGTATATATAAAGTGTGTACATGTAGAAGAAATATACTTCAGGATGGATAAAAACTAAAAAAGATTACCCATCACTTGAAGTATAAATCCATGTTTCTTTATACATATAAATATATATTATATAATCAGTAGCCTAAAACTCTGAAACTCAGCCATGGCGGAGACTCAGTGAGTCAGTTCTCCATCACTCTTAAACTTTTCTTTGGCATTCAAAATAAAGGTGGTAGCCATGGAATCCACATTTTTATCTCCACGACCCCAAGTTTCATTTGCATAGCCATTGTGATCGTAAAAGCTAGGAGACTTAAAGTAAGACACCGCCTTCTGTTGGTGGGAACCGGTTGGTTGCTTGGACATTACTGTTGGAACAGTGGAATGGTTAGTCATGTTCTGAGCGGTGTTGGATATCGTCGACGGTGAAACCTTTCGGGTTCCGGTGAACAGTCGAGAGAAAGACTTCGGTAGTAGCTTGCTTTTGAAGGAACCTTTCTTCTTTTGAGTAGTTTCCATTGAAAAGGGGTTTTTTTTCTTCTTTTGGCTTGGATTGTACTCAACAATGGATGTGTGTATATATATGTGTGTGTGTGTGTGTGTGTGTGTGTGTTGTGGGTTTCAATGAAGCAGTGCTGGGAAGCATCCAGATGGGACCTTCGAATTTATGCCAAATAGAAAGAGATTTTCCTTTGTCTGACCAGCAAAAATGAATTTTCCTAGACACCCCTGGCTTTCGGTTTGTGCTCTTCATTTGGAAAATTGTTTGATTCGCCGTTGGTAGAATTTTTAGATTGGAATAATATAATTTTTATGCTAAATTTAATATTAAGTAAATTGATTGTTGTAAAAAAATTGAATTTAACTGAATTTTATTAATTTCTAAAGATAATTATTTATTGCGTTAATTTATTCTATTAATTGTGCATAATTGTATAATATGAACTAAATTTATTAAATTAAGATCAAATTAGCAGAATATATGAATATTGTGAGTTAAATTTATTAAATTAAGGCCAAGTTGATAAAATACGTAAACTTTGAGGACAAAATTTGTTATTAACCCAATAAAAAACGTTATTGCTATGATAGATTACTTGAAGTGAGTAAAGTATGATTCTTCAATTTTTTTATAAATAATATTTATATCGAACATAATATGTATTCGATATTTACTCAAATTCAAGTAACAAATTAGGGATTCTTCAATTTTTTTTAAAAATAATATTTATATCGAATATAATATATATTCTATATTCACTCAAATGGGATATGGTCTGTTGCTTGGATTCCATACTTTCGTGAAAACTTCATAGAAAATTCATGGACTGTGATATGTTTTTATTCTTTCTAAAGCAAAAGCCATGAATTTCATACAAAATTCCCAATCAAAATCAAAATTTGAAGATTGACCACTTTCTTTCTTTCTTTTTTAAAAAGGAATCAGTTTGAACGTATTGCTACAGCTCGATGGCATGGTATATTCCAATATCATAATTTTCTTTCTCCTTCAATTTTTATAAGAAAAGAATTTTCTGCATCTAAGAACTAGGGTTGATATATAATTAACTGTTTGATTTTAATGAATTTGAGTCGATTTTAGGTTTGGTTTATAAATTTAATTCTATTTTTGTTTATATATGTTTATCTTTGATTCATGTGTATTAAATATTCTTTATAATTTCATTAGGGTAGAAATGGATAATTGCAACTTCGTTACATTATAAATTATTAAATTATAAATTTATATATAATAAAATTGTATTTTAGTCTTCTTAAAAGGAAAAAAAATTGTTTAGTTCTTTTTAAAAATAAATAAAATTATAAATTAATATTTGATAAATTATATTTTGATCTTTCAAAAATTTATAATTCAATTTCGACCCCTCGAAAAAGATTTTCTATATTCATCCATGATCATGCTTACCATTAAAGGAATGAATGATTTCATTTGCAATCATAACTCCATAGAAAAGTTGTCAATTAGGGGTGAACGTTTGATTGAATTGAGTTGAATCAAGTGAAAATATTTTGAGTTAATCGATTTGATGAGTCATATTTTATCATCCTAATTTGATTTGAAAATTTTTTCAAATCGAGTAGTGTGAAATGAAATTCAAGTCGAGTCGAATCGAATCGAATCAAGTGAAATTAGTTGAGTTAAATTAAAAAATTAAACATGTAAAATTAAAATCTTGTTACAGTATAATTAATTTCATATTAGAGCAAATAAATTTGAAACCGTATATATTTGAAAAAAAAATTCAAAGTAAAATAAGAAAAACAAAAGTAATACTTTAGTATGATAAACTTAAATAATTAATTAACTTATTTAGGTCTCTAAAATTATTATTTTAGAAAATTTTAAAATTTCTTTATATATTTTTATAATTTTTTAAATTTTATAAACATTTAAATTTTTGCCAATTATTTTGAATTATTTTAATTTTTTTGAGAGAGATCAATTTGTTTATTTTCAAAATTAGGAACTAAAGGGGTATTTACACCAATTTGATATTCGAATAATTCGAGTTATTTGAATTGTAAAATTCAACTCGAACTGAGTTTGACTCGAAAAAATCGAATAACTTTATTCAATTAACTCAAAATTCAAAAAAAAATATTTCAATTTTTTCTAATCGAATTAAATTTTGCTTACCCTTATTATCAATGAGACCTTTAAGGTTGAAGCTTTGGGAACTTTAAGATCAATCCCATTGTATGTAAATGTGCAAGTTCGCTTTCAAATTTATTCCCGTTAGCTAGACATTAAATTAGTTATTGAATTAATTATTCAATTTAATGCTTATAATTAAAAACTAAACCATTTATTTAAAGAACATTAATGCTAAAAATTCATATCAAAAGGGATCTGTGTAAAATTTTTACACACATTCATTATTTTTTATACAAGTTAATATTTTAACAATACAACGACGATATTCCATATTTTATTCACATAAATCATACGGGTTGAATTGAATAAATTAAAAATATTTATTTACAGTTATGAGAACTTCCAACCCATGTTGTATCTTTTTAATCTTCCAAATAACATGACTACAATGAGAATAGTTTTGCCTGCATCACTCCATCTCCCCACAAATCCATACCATTTGTCCTCACAATTAGCCCCATCTTTTAATCTTAGCTTGCAATTATAACCCATTGTGTATCCCACATTACCATATGCACTGCACAAGCCATTCAGATAAAATCAATTTATATTCTAAATAAGTGTAATACAAAATTGAGTTATATTTATTTTTCCTATAAAAAATTAATTAGTATTTATATATAAGTATCTCTTAATTTATATTTAAAAATTTAATAAATAAATACATTGTTAACACTGTTAAAATTATTTTGTTAAATTCAAATTCATTACAATGTTATTTTTTTTATTTACAATATTACCAAGTGGATATTTTTCTTATTTCAAAAGGTCACATCAATAAATTTAATAAAAAAATTAACGGTATTAACAATTAAATTTGAATTTTAAAATATTTGAAAATAAAAATATAGAAACTAAATTCTGAATTTGTGAAAAATAAATAAACTTACGGCATATTTTAACAGAAAAAATAGACAGAATTAAAGAGGTGTGCTTACCTGATCACCTCAAACACAATATTGAAGGGAGTGAAATTAAGGGGATCTTCTTTCATACTTTTCCTCTCTGTTATGCAAATAAGAATTACAAAAATGGAAATATAAGCAAGTTGTGATAATAATTTCTTTGCAATTTTTCTTTTTCTCTTTTGTTGTTGATGTTGCTCTTCCTCATCATTTACAAATGGGAAGGATGTATAAGGAGGAAGATACCTGTTCAATAATAAAACAAAGGGGCAAAGAAATTTTTTCAGGGTCAGAATTGAGTTTTAAATTTTTAAAGGGTTAAAATGTTATTTTACCATTGTTATTGTCTATAGTCTTACAAATTTTAGAGGGACTATATATGAAAATTTTCATTGGGGGAGGAAGGTTCATACTTGCTCTGCATTAGAGTATAATCACAAATTATATATGTTTAAATAATTAAAAATAGAATTAATTAAATCAATATAGAATACAGGCGAGTAGAAAATTAGAAATTATTGGAACCCAGACAAAGATAAATTTGGACAGCGCCACTCATAATGAGATTTAAACCCATAATAAATTTGGGAGAGAATTAATGCATGGTGAGACTCGAACATGAGACAATAGTATTCTTAATACCGCAACATTACCATTATTAATAAATGATCAATTTTAAAACTATACATGAACTTTGGTTTAATATGCAATTTTATACATGAAATTTTGATTTAATCTAATTCTCACAAATTATCAACACAATTGTTGATATAACATTATTTTATAGTTATATATTTCATACACAAATAATTATATTTATCCAATGTAAAAATAAACTGATTTATTTATTTCTTTAAATGTATATGACTGAATCAAAATTAAAGTTTCATGTATACATTTGAATCATAATCAAAGTTTCACGTGTGTAATTGTACCAAATCAAAATTTATGTATAATTTTAAGATCTGGCCCTATTAATAAATATAAATGTATAGTTATGGATGAAAATTTATTTGTTTTAAATATGTTATAATTAAAAAAAAGTAAATTAATATAAAATATTAATAATATGTATATGTTTAAATAAATAAAAATATCTTTTTAAAAGAAAAACATTTATTAATTTTAAAAAAATTAATTTCTATGAACAGTAAAAAAAACATGAAATATTAAAACCAAACTATTCACTCACATCCAAAAACTCTTTTAAGAAAACCTTACAATTATTAATTTTGATATTATAAAAATATATTAAGTGATCCATTTTAATAATTTGGAATTATAAAATTAACAACCAAATAATTCTGATTCCATTTTAATTTATAAAACTAACACCCACATGATATAGAAATAAGACTGGCAACCATAATTTTATTTTATTCATAGAAATAAGACTGGCAACCATAATTTTATTTTATTCAATCATTGACAAAGGTTTTCAATTTAAGTCGGATTTTATTTTCCGATTAAATCTTAATTCAATTGATATATGCATTATTGTTAATGTAAGAGGACGTGGATTTGAATGCGTTAAAACGCATTATCCTCCTATTTATGAGTTAAGGAGGGACTATAGGTAATTCTAAATATTAGGTCAAAAACAATGTATAAAACAAAATATTAATTTTTAATCTCCATAAAACTGACAAGTACATCTTAGCTAAAGAAATGGTTAAAATATCTAGGAGATCCCTGTATTATAGGGCTAAATCAAATTTAATCCAGTCCATATGATACAAGACCTTTTAGTTACATTCACCCTCTCCAATCTCTCTTAATTTTAAAATTAAACAAATTAATCTTTCTCAAAAAATATTGGAGCAAATTAATTCATGTCGATTTTGAAAGTGAGCAATTAAGGCATTAATATCTTTCGTCAAATTGTACCAATTTTACTAAGTTTATTAAATCATGACCAAATTGATAGAATGTATAAATTATGATTATTTAAATTTATTATTATACCAGTCAAATTTATGTAAAATTGACAAAAAAATTAATACTGTGATTAATTGTCTTTAGTTGCATACTTTCAAAACTAACATAGATTAAATTATTCTGATTTTTTTAAATATATCAATTTACTTTATATTGAAATTGAGAGGGATTAAAGAGGTATTTTTTATAAAAGAAAAATGCAAGGGCATGTGAAGTGAGAGAGAGAGACTCACATGATGACGGTGATAACAATCAGTATGACGGTGGACATCGCCGGCAGGTTAACGATTGTTTCACCGGCTTGTCTCGTATTCACACTTTGAAACAACACCCCAATTGTTTTCTCGTAAGGATTCAACCCCTTCAACGATTTCGTGTTCCATTCCATGACAAAAAACAACACAACCTGAATCACCACAAACCCAAAAGCTGTGCCGACCAAACAAAACGAGCACCGTGTCGAAACCAAGTGATGGAACCCAATTTCCTTTGTGTTTTTCAACAAATAATCACAATAATCCCTCACTTTATTCACACATTTCCCTAAAACCCATATTGAAAATCTCAAACACGTAGGGAATAATGTGTTACCTAGAATAACAAAAGGGATTATTACAAGGAAGAGACCTGGGTTTTTGTTGAAGACCAACATGTTCTCATTTGTAGGAATGAAACCACAATTGGTGAAACTTGAAATAGTGGTGAAAATTGAGAATGTGAATAGGTTTAGTCCTTTGCTTTTTAGTGTCCTATGAGCATTTGAAACAAGGGATATATAAAGAAAAACCATGGCTATACCTAATAGGTTAATCACTAAAAGATAACCCAAAATGATAAAGCTTAAAAACATGATCGAATGGTGCAACAAATGTTCATCATTATTGAATGTGTTTTGAGCAATGAAAAGTCCAACCATGGAAGTGAATACCTCCCCACCTATGAACATCAAAATGCTCACTACAATGAGTTGGGGATTTGAAAGAATCTCCATTTCAATGGTGGACATACTCGATAATGTGGTTGCCGATACGGAGGTGAAAAAAAGATCAAGATTTCGAAGTTTAGAAAAATTTGTTCTCGGTTTCAAAACATTGAGACCCCAGAAACCCAGCAAAGAAATGATAAGAAGATAAAAATTACGAGTCCAAAATGGATTCACACTAAGGATGTGGCATACTCTATTGAGCTTTGATGAACTACAACCTAAGGGAGCTCTAAAATTTGACATCTTTTTTTGAAAACAAGAAGAGTGGTTCATCTTGATATATCACATTTGGGGAATTTTTTTTTTTTTTGGAAAAAGAGCAAAGAAACTTGTTAGTAAAGATGACAGCTACCCATATTTTATGTTATTAATTGAAATGTTCATCAATCAATACTTTAAATAAGATGTGTAGGTGTTTTTTTGTGAGGAGTTTATTTGTTTATGTCACAGATTATTTTATATTAATAAAATATAAGCAAGGGGGAGCCCAAGTTTGAAAGGTAATTTGGAGGTTTTTTTGATTAATTTATAGTGGTTAGTGCATGAGTTTTATGTATTGTAAAATTAAATGTTAATAACTTTATTTAAATATAAATTCGATATTCAAAACTCAATATAAATTTTGAATTCTAAACTCAAACTACTACCTTGAGAAAAAGGATTGTATGAAACTGTGATTTCACGTCATCCCTATCCGTTTCTAATAGAAGAATGCCAAATCAAAATCTTTCCAAACTTGAAACTCAATATCAACTCTCAACTCAACTCAAAATTCAAGAAAAATATAATAATTATAATTAATATTTAATTATTTTAAAATAAAATTAGTAGTATTTATCTAAATTAAAAATAAAAAAAATATGAAGATCTAGACAAAAATAAATTTAGATAGCATCCTAATATGATGAAATTTTAACCCATAATAAATATGAAAGAGCAATCATGCATGACCAGATTCAAGCATGAGACTACAAAATTATCAAAACCTCAATTTTGCTATTTCAATCATGGCCTCATTAGTTTAAATAAATAAGATTTTTTTTTTAAAAAAAACTATTTTTTTATAAATTAAATGGGGTAAAAAAATGAATAATTGTTTAATTTATTAATTTTAATTACATTTTAACTTATACAAATATTTTTTTTTTGTATTTCTAGAAAAAAGCCACAGAATATTAATGGTGATATTATAAATTGATATTAAATGATTCCACTTTAATCATTTTGATTTATAAAATTACCATAAAAAATAATTCTGATTCCATTTTAACTTATAAAAGTACCACCACCGACATGATATAGAAATAAGATTGGCCCACATAAATTTTGTTTTCAATTTTATTCATAAATTACTAAATCAATTATTAATATATATATTCCGTGCATAAATAATTATATTTATTTAAAATAAGATAAATCAATTTATTAATTTCTTTAAATATATAGGGTTGAATTAATATCAAATTTTTATGTATATTTTTAAACACAATCAAAGTTTCGTGAGTATAATTGTATTAAATCAGGGTTCATGTATTAAATTTCACGTTGAATCAAAGTTTATGTATAATGTTATGATTTGTCGATCTAAGCATCCAATGTTGAGATATCAAGTGAGACAGTGATCATGATTTTTTTTAAAATTCAAACCTAGACTCAGTTTGACTCACACATCCAAATAATCTATTTTATTATTTTAAAAAGGTATAATAATTAATTTAGTTCTTAACGTTTATATTTTTTGTCAATTTAGCTTTTAACCTTTCAAAAAGAGTCAAATCGTTTTTTTAAGGGAAATGTTGACTAAAACATTAAATTTTTAATGATGTTTGAGAGGCAACCTGTGTGGTAGGCTATGTGTATTTTATGATAACATAACACTATTTATTTTATGTTTTACGTCAATAAATAATTTTAACATTTTAGTTCGAATTTCCGTTAAAAAAATTCGATTTTAGTCTTTTTAAAATGTCAATGATCAACTTTAGCTAAAAAAAAAGTCAAATTGACAGAATATCATATATCTACTGTTATAGGCCAAATTTGGGCCGTTTTAAACTACTCAGCCCAGTTACATTTCCAAATTAAACCTAAAACTACCTATTTAACAACCCCATGCCCAAAACCCAAATACAACATAAACCCAACCTTAACCCATCAGACCCAATACAACAAACTCAATAACTAAACCTACCCAATACCTATTAGCCCAACTAAACCCAACACCCAATAGAAGCCCAAGACCCCAAACCCTAGCCTCTCTTTACCTAACCCTATGTTCGGCGCCGCACCAACCTTCTGCCATCTGACCAGCGCCGCACCAACACCAACCCTCTGCCACTGTCACCTCCACCATCCCTCTGTACCTGCAAGAAGGCAGAAAAGAAACAGCAGACAACACGAAATAGGAAAAGTTTGTATTTCATTCGGCTATAAAGCCATCAAAAGAAAATGTAAAAAGGGTTCTAGGAGAAAAAGTTCAATCAAAGAGACAAAGAAAAACCATTCGATTTTTAGCAAATATTACATTCATCAGCATTTAAATACAATAACATCATCAAATCAGAGATTGAAGAAACAAAAAGAAAAAACCTAAGGTAATTCTTTATTTTTAATCATTGTTTTGTTTTTTCTTCCCTACACATAAATACTAAAAACGTTACAAACATATATAGAAAAAATATAAAATAAATAAAAATAAAAAATTAGAAATTTTACCTCTCCGGCCATCGTGTACAGTGGCCGGCGCGGGTGCCGGAGAGGCTCCGGTGACCGGACCCTTGGCCGGAGTCCCACCGGAAATTGCTCTGCCCTCTCTCTCTCTTCTTTTTTTTTTCTTTCCCAACCCCAAATGACTTTTTTTTTATTTAAAGGCTATTTATAGCCCTTGAAAACGGCACCGTTTTGGGTTTAAAACCCAGGGCATAAAACGACGTCGTTTTGCCCTGGGTCGGACCGACCCGACCCAACCCGCTAGGATCCGCGTGTTTTTTTAAGGGAGGGGTTATTTTCGCGTTTAACCCCTCCGCTTTTGTCATAATTTGCAATTAAATCTTTTGTATTTTTTTAATTTGGCCCTGAAGGTTTCCTTGTTTTACAATCTAACCCCTGTTAACGCGCAGCGTTTTGACCAAGGGTAATATTTCAGTTTTGGTCCCTTCAAATCTCTAGCGTGTTCAAATAAGCCCTCTCCTTTCTTTTTATTTTCAAATTCGCCCAAGATTTCGTTTTCATTTCAAATTGAGTCCTTTTTATATTTAAATTCATTTTCATATCATTTTTGTTATTTTTTATATTATTACTGTTTATTATTCCTATTATTATTTATTATCAATGTATTATTATAGCTAATGTCATTATTTCTAATATATATATGTATGACGTACATTTTTAAAATATTATAATATATTTGTACAATATTGTTAGTAAGTTTTTTATATTTTTTTATATTAGGTATACATTATGTATTTATTTTAATAATACATCATATACATACCCTTTTATATTATTCTATATATATATGTTATTAATATCATAATTTGTTGTTATGTATATATTTTAATATTGTTAGATATATATATTTTGTAATATTGTATGTATATTTCTAATACCATTATTTATTATAACATCATTATATATATACGAATCTATATAGTGTACGAATAGTTTTTTTATTATCATTTCTAGTATAAATATATATACATAAATCATATAAGTTTATATACATATCATACATGTTTCCTTATTTTTATTTTTATTAATTATATATATTATTACTATTTTATGTATATATTTTCATCTTTATTACTATTGTTGTTAATCTTAGTATATGTTTTCTGTATGTATGTATATATTTCTTGTATATATATATATAGGTATATATCTATGTAGTATCGTAATAGGTTTTTTATTATTATTCTCAATGTGTATATACTCTGTAAATGTTTTAGTACTATAATATATATATATGTTTTTATTATATATATACATTACGTATACGTATCTTTTCAATATTATATCTTCATATACGTCATATATATTTCTCATGCTATATTACATTTTACATATTATCTTATAAATACATGTATATATATTATTTTTAACTATCTTATGCACATTATTTTTAACTTACATTATGTATGTATCTCTCATATCATTAGTTGTATATATTTTTTATGTTACCTTATATACATATTATCTTATATTATTATTACTAAGTGTATTTTGTATTTGTTCATGATTTGTCTTTATTTCTTTCATATCATTATTATTGTTTTTCTAATGTTCTAGTATTCCATGTTAACATTTTTCATTAATAATGTCATTGTTTGCATCTTCGATTTATTTTAAATTCTTACATTATAAATATATATTTTTTCATGATTTAATTAATAATTAAGGCAATATACCGATTCAACATTAAGCCATCGAATCTCATCGCTATGTTGGATAGAATTTGACGACTCGTGTTAAAACGGTATACCCTTCTCAAAAAATGAAAATATTAAAATTTCTCGTCTTTTCAATTGAATTACGACTGAATGTTATATTGAACTCGTATTTTTTGAAAATCAAGACAACACGTGTTTATAAGATACCAATTTTGGGCGTCGCGAGGGTGCTAATACCTTCCTCGCGCGTAACCGACTCCCGAACCCTAATTTTTCTCTGGATTTTAACGTAGACCTAAACTCAGCCTTTATTTGTTTTAATAAGAGATCTAATAGGTGTCCGATCACACCTAGGAAAAAGGATCGGTGGCGACTCCCTGTTTATTTCAAAAATCAAACGTCAAATCTCAAACTTTTTTTCAATAAATTGCCACAATTAGCGACCAAGCTAAGCCAAAATTTTTACGTCGCTACATCTGGCGACTCCACTGGGGAACCGTATTTTTGAGAGTCGAGTCGAATTAAACGTGTGTTGTCAAAATTTTCAAAATTCCTTGTTCAAATTAATATTTAGTAGTGATCCTAAAATTGTGTTTTTGAAAAATCATGCATTTGCATCGTGTTGTATATATTCTTTTAACTTGTTTTGTCCGGTTGTTTTAAAGCTTTAAATTCTTATGGTTTTAGTTTTGGTTTAGTTTTTAAATAAAACGTAAAGGTTTGTGAGTTTCTCCCCACACACCATGCACGTGCATTCTTGCATAACATGAGCTCTATACCCGGGCTCCGTCCATTTAAGTGAAAGTAAACGCTATGTCTTCGTGAGTTAACTCGTCCCTCCGCACAAGCTAGTGAATACTTTCGGGTTACATATGACTTATGCTTTCGTGAGTTAACTTGTCCCTCCGCAGAGGCATTAGTAAATGTAATCCATCGAATTAAACTCGTGAGCCTGTGATGGGCTACGACTGAGGTTTCATACTAATCTTAGTAGATGACAGTACGGACAATTCGAGTACCTATCTAGAACCGAAACCGCATATAGTGAACAGTACGAGTCACCTAACTAGAGCCATGTCGAACCTTCGTCCGTTAATGGTCACCAAAATAAGTACACGGGAGAAACGCCTCTTGTCTTTCATTTTCTTAACATTTACACCGTTTATGCAAAGGAACTGAATCAGGTAGCTTAATTTGTTTCTCAATTTATAATTGTTGTGGTTACTAACCAAGTTTGTTTGTTTTCATTCTTATTTTACATCATGCATTATAGGCATCATATTAGGAAGGTGTTGACTAGAGATTTGGTTGCCAAAAAATGAGTTTCTAATGGAAGAGTTAATTATACAAACAACCGAGAAGAATGCTGTGGTTCGGGACTAGTTTCTAAAAACTCAGAAAGGAAAAGGGGATAGTCTAGTGGAGGGATGTATTGCTAATCTGCCCGAGCACATAACTGTGAATGTTCGCCAGAAAAACCTTGAAGATTTGGTTCGGGTTTGGAATCAGTGGGACTCGAACACTAGGGGTATCCTCACCGAGAGATATGGAGACATAGCCAATTTGATTGCTGTCAACGTAGACGAACGATTGATTTAAGCCATGGTCAAATTTTGGGATCCGGCTTACCAATGTTTTACCTTCAATCTAGAAGATATGACTCCGACTATAGAGGAGTACGTTGCTTTGCTTCGTGTTGAAAATGCGCAATTCTATAAAGTATAAGTGAAAGAGCCTAAGCCGATGACCTTCAAGAAAAAGTTAGTGAGATTGACAACATGACTGACACATGGGCCAAAAACAGATAAAGAAGAAGAATGAAACCATTTGCATTCCATGGTCTTCCCTACGAGAATTGGTTCTGAACCATCCCGACATGTTGAAAAGAGTGAACCTATTTGCTTTGGCCATTTACGGTTTGATCATCTTCCCAAAAGTCCTTGGACACATAGAAGTTGCGGTGGTAGATTTTTTTGAAAAATTAAAGCAAGGAATCAACCCTGTCCCGACTATCTTAGCCGAGACCTTCAGATCCTTAAACAATTGTAGGAAATTAGGGAAGGAACGTTTTATCGGATGCGCGCAGTTACTCAATGTCTGGATTTTGAGCCATTTCTGGAAAGTAGAGCGCACACCATACCACATGTTTTCAAAAACTTTCGTCCCGTTGGAAGCCTATCTTGAGAGAGAATAGCCAAAGGATGTCACCGAAGAGCATTAGGTTTCAATTTTTCAGAATCTTCGAGCTGAAGATGTAACCTAGAGAGCACCATGGATCCGCCCTTCGGTTCTGTTATACAAGGTTGGAATTCAAGATTGGGTACCACTACTCGGGTTATGAAGAGGAGTTGGATATGCTCCGCTATTAGTCCAAAGGCAATTTTCTTCGCGATAATTCATACCCGCAACTGGAGGATTAGCACAGTCCGAGTTCGCTTTCGCGGGTGAAGGGTATATGAAGAGGATCCGAGACACTGTAAAGTCTTGGAAGAAAATTCATCTCATGGAATTAGCCTTATATGCTGATAACCTTACCCAAGATTACGACATATGGAGAAAGCAATGGGTGAACAGTCAGCAAATCTCGTCAATGAACTACACCGTCTAGAATCCTTTCTCGGAGGAAATACCGTCTGAGCTAGAAATGACAAGACAAGAATTTGAATAAGAAAAGGCTAAGATGTCTCGGGACCTTAGTGCTCTTCAAGAGGAAAACTACCAATTGAAGATCGGCGTTCATATTGAAAGATCTAGAACCGAGAAAGTGCAAAAAGAAGTTAAAGTCGTGAGAAATGACTTAAGGGACCTCCATCTGGAAAATAAAAAGTTAAGAGGCACAAAAAAAATAGTGGGCTGGGCAAGTCGTCGGCAGAATGGAAAGAAGAAATAAGCAACATTAAAGGCGGGATGGAATTTTGGAAAGGAAAAGCGAAGAAAGAGGAGGAAAAGGCTGCGCGGGTTATGATAGAACTAAGGAAGAAGAACGCTGAATATGAAGCTGTGTCTGCTGAGGTAATGACTAGTCGATCTAAACGTCAAGAACTAAAAGAGAGGATACGAGAGTTAGAAAATATGCTGCAAGATCGTCAACAACAGCTAGATACTCTCTTGAAGGCTTTGGAAGAAAAGAATAGTCAATAAGATAGAGACATTCGTGCTTACGAAGAGGGCCTCCAAGAAAAAGAAATGCAACTTAGCTTTTTGATAAATGAAATTCGTGGGGTAGCCATGCACGTAGTACAATTATCGAAAGAAGCTGAAATTCTCATTTGCTAATTCCCTCCAAGTCAAATATCAAACATCTCAGAGTTCTTAGCACGAGTAAAGAAATACGGCGATATAGCTAGGAAGTTTGTGTAATGGCTGAATCAAAAATGGAAAAATATTTTGTAATGAACTCTTTTTATTAACGAAATGCCTAAATAGGGGCTATCTTGAAATCAACACCAATTTCTTGCATTTCCTTCATGATTGGCATTCATTTATGCATTCATTCATTCATTCATTCATTGCATATCCCATAATCATTCGCTAAGGTTAAAATATACAATTCGCAGTTGTAATACCACAAGCCTGGAACCACATCATTCGTATAAAACGCGTCGACAAGCTAGGACAATGGAGGCAGAATTCAATGAAAGAATCGAAAGAATGGAAAGAATCCAAAGGAAATTACAAGAGCAGTTGGCCAAGTCGCAACAAGAGACAAGAGATTTAATGGTGAGATCTCGAGAAGAATCACTCGAACAGAAGGATCAAATGGCCAAGATGATGGAAATGATGTCAGCTTTAGTTAAGGGAAAGGGACCCATGCAGAGCCCTGACGTCGAGGAACCTCGGTCAAGAGTTAATCACAGTCAAGATCCGCTCTATCCCCCAGGATTAACTCCGCCGCACGCCCACGCAACACAAAGAGGGTACACGTAAGGGGAACCCACAGACTTAGAGCAACGGGCGGTGCCACCTGCTCACATAGGGCAAGAAATATTTGTATCCAACCTGGGGGCTAGTCCTGCTAATCCACTCGTTCCAGATTTGGACGATCCAGCAGAAATAGGCAAATTGAAAATCGGTGATCACGAGGTTTAAGAGAAGTATAGGAGCTTAGAGGAAAGACTTAAAGCAATAGAGGGTACTGAAGCATTCTCTGCACTGAGTGCCAAAGAGCTCAGTTTGGTGCCCGTTCTGGTTCTGCCTCCGAAATTTAAAGTACTAGATTTCAAAAAATACGATGGCACGAGATGTCCAAAGGCGTATCTTGTCATGTTTTACCGAAAAATGACTGGTTACATGAATGAAGACAAACTACTCATACATTGTTTTCAAGATAGTCTAGTAGGATCGGCTCTTCGGTGGTACAACCAGCTTAGTAGGGAAAATATCCGATCTTGGAAAGACTTGGCGTCAGCCTTCTGTGAGTAGTACAAGCATGTATCAGATATGGTGCCTGATCGAATGACCCTACAAATGATGGAAAAGAAACCAGCAGAAACCTTTAGACAGTACGCACAAAGGTGGAGAGATATCTCGGCCCAAGTGGAGCCTCCACTGGCTAAGACTGAGATAATAGTCCTTTTCATCAATACTCTGATAGCACTATTCTATGACAAGCTGGTGGGAAGTGCCACGAAGGAATTTGCGGATATTGTAATATCCGGTGAGCTTATAGAGAATGTCGTCAAGAGAGGTAGAATGGAAGGTCAAGAAAGTTCAAGAAGGGTAGTGCCCATGAAAAAGAAAGAACCAGAAGCCCATATGGTGGGAATGGGAAGCCGTTATGCCCCTAATCCATATCCATACCAACCCCGACCCCGAAATTATCCTCCTCCGAATTTCTATTATCCTCCTCAGACCCCTTACTACCAAGCATCACCTTATTCCTACCCTGTATACGCCATGAACAACCAAAGGCTTGTCACTACATTCCCACAAAACACTCTACCCACTCAAAGCCAACCCAGAAATGAACCAAGACCAACAAGGCCCAATCTTGAAAGACCGTAATTCACCCCTATTCCTGTTTCATATGGGGAACTGTACCCAAAACTCCTGGAGAAACAATTAATATCTCCCCATTACATGGCACCCCTTAAACCTCCATACCCGAAATGGTACGATTCAAATGCTAATTGTGCATACCATGCCGGGGACCAAGGGCATTCTACGGAGAATTGCCTTGCCTTCAAAAGGAGAGTTCAAGGACTCATCGATGCGGGCATTCTGCGATTTGATGGTACTGGCAGTACATCTAGAAACCCATTCCCAAGCCACACCGAAGGGAATGTGAGCGCAGTGGGAAAGGAGGACAGATGACAAAGTAGAAGATGGGTTTCTGAAATAAGAACACTTCTGCAGAAAATCTGGGAGGTGCTAGTTGAAAAGGGGTTGCTCTGTCATCTTAACAGAGTATTCGAGGGAAGGAATACAAAAGATCAAAGTTTTTGCGAATTCTATGGTATTGAGGGGCACGATATTCAATCCTACCAAGAGTTCAGAAGATTACTGCAAAATATGATGGACAATAAGGAGATTAGGATTTTTTTATAAAGGCGAAGAGGCCGATAGAGGAGAAATATGAGCCTCTGACCATCAATCGTCAGGTTTCCCGTATAGCACCGACCGACCGTTAATAATTTTTTATGACGCTAAGAAGGAGCCGGTGAAACCAAAAGTGATAATCGATGTACCATCTCATTTCCCCTACAATGATAATAAAACAGTACCATGGAAATATGACGTTAATATCGTCACACCTGAAAATGAAAAACCTAAAGCCATGACTGTAAGCGTTGGGGAAGTAGGTCATTTCACTCGTAGTGGAAGATGTTATTCGAAAGAGGTCGAACCAGTGAAGAAGAACAGTGACTTAAAACAGAAAGGAAAAGCATCGATGCACGCGACCGAAGATGAGTATAAAATTATGCCTGAACAAGCACAGGAATTCTCAAAATTTATCAAGCACAGTGAGTACAACGTGGTAGAACAATTGAGTAAGCAGTTAGCGTGAATCTCGGTATTATCTCTACTGTTGAATTCAGAACCACACCGGAACGCTCTGCTGAAAGTGTTAAATCAAGCTTATGTGGGAAACAATATATCCATTGAAAAACTGAATAGGTGGGTGAACAACCTGAATACGGATAATTTCATTTCTTTTAGTGATGATGAAATACCGCCCAATGGTAGAGGTTCAGAGAAAGCATTGCATATCACAACCCGTTGCAAGGGTTATATAATACCGAACATGCTCATCGACATTGGATCGGCACTCAATGTCATGCTTTTGGCCACATTTTCCAGGATTCTGATGGATTTGTCCTATCTAAGGCCCTGCCATTCTACGGTAAGGGCATTCGATGGAACAAGACGAGAAGTCATGGGAAAAATCGAGATCCCTCTGGAAGTGGGTCCCTATATATACGATGTTGAGTTTCAAGTTATGGACATTACACCATCATACAATTGTCTCTTGGGAAAACCTTGGATCCATTCTGCTGGAGCAGTCCCATCATCCCTCCATCAAAAGGTGAAATTCATCATGGATGGCTGTTTGGTCACCGTCGAGGGAGAAGAAGATATTGTAGCATCTATTTCTACCGACATACTATACATTGAAGTGAGTAAAGATGCTTTAGAATGTTCCTTCCGATCCCTTGAATTTGTCAATGCCACATTCGTTGCTGAGGGAAACAGAATTCCCGCGCCAAAACTGTCAAGAAATACCAGGATAAGTGTCAAGCTGACTGTAAGAAGGGGAGCTCGAGCGAGAAAAGGTTTAGGGAGATATCTGCAATGTATAATCAGGGTTCTAAAGCCAGTACACCACAAGGCCCGATACGGTTTGGAGTTCCAGCCAGACATACGTCAAAGAAGAAAATAATGGAAGAAGGACCAAGAAAGAAGGATCGTAAGAACCTTAGGCCGAGAATTGGAATGGGAGCCCATAACGTACCCTCCTTTGTCAAAAACATTTACATCTGCAGGGATGATATAACCCGGACAGGATAATACACGAAGCACGCTGTTATTAATTGAAAGGGGTCTTCAGAATGTTAGTATAAATGTCATTGACAAATGGAGTAGGGCAATTAAAGATGTTTCAACGATATGCCCTTGTCCTCCTGGTTTCATGTTGAACAATTGGACTGCCGAGGACCTTCTAGTAGTTTATAAGTCTTCAGAGTAATGCTCAAACATTAACCCTCTATTGTGTCCTTAGATATAATAGAATTCTTTTGTAAGAGCTTCCATTCGCTCTTTATCATTTAAATGAATATCAATGAAGATGTATTTTGTCACGATCTTTCGTATTATCACTAATTTCATGATCATTTTCTCATTTTATAGCCTATCTGTACATTTGCCTCATACCATGCCATAACATTTCGTTTGTTGGTTCCAATACTGGGATGCCCCTCTATAGTTTCCTTTTCCATTCAACTTTCAGGTGCTCAGATATCAACAGCATGAACAAACCCGTTACGAGTCCTGAAATCAATTTTGAGAAGGCTATTTGTTTAGGAGAATTCGAAGCCGAAGAAAATGTTGAAAACTATGTCTCGTCTCCTGACTTGCTAAGAATGGTGGAACAAGAGGATAAACAAATTTTGCCTCAAGAATCTGTTGAAACAAAAAATTTAGGAACCGAAGAAAGGAAGCAAGAGGTGAAGATTGGGACCTCCATTTCAGGGGGTACCAGGCATAATTTGATTGCTTTGCTCATCGAGTACAAAGATGTATTCGCATGGTCATATCAAGACATGCCAGGATTGGATGAAGATGTAGCAGTCCATAAACTCCAATTAAAGCCAGAATGCAAACCTATTCAACAAAAGCTACGACGGATGAGATCTGAGATGTTGTTGAAAATAAAAGAGGAAGTCAAGAAGCAATTTGATGCTGGCTTCCTACAAGCCTCCAAATATCCATAATGGGTGGCTAATATAGTCCCGGTACCAAAGAAAGACGGCAAAGTAAGAATGTGCGTGGATTATCGTGACCTGAACCGAGCAAGTCCTAAAGATAATTTTCCCTTACCACACATTGACACGTTGGTGGATGACACAACAAAACATTCATTGTTTTCTTTTATGGATGAATTCTCGGGGTATAATCAGATCAAGATGGCCCCTGAGGATATGGAGAAAACTACCTTCGTAATAATGTGGGGAACATTCTGCTACAAGGTGATGCCGTTCGGATTAAAGAATGCTGGGGCAACGTATCAGAGGGCTATGGTAACATTATTCCATGACATGATGCATAAAGAAATAGAGGTCTACGTCGACGATATGATTGCTAAGTCCCGAGGGGAAGAAGAGCATGTAGCAAACCTGAAGAAGTTGTTCGACAGACTGAGAAAGTTTCAGCTAAAGCTCAATCCAGCCAAATGTACGTTTGGGGTTACTTCGGGAAAGTTGCTAGGCTTCATTGTCAGCAAGAGAGGTATCGAGGTTGATAAAGATAAAATAAAAGCCATTTAAGAGTTACCACCCCTAGGCAGTCAGAGGATTTTTAGGGAGATTAAACTACATCGCCCGATTTATCGCTTAACTTACCAACCAATGCGACCCAATCTTTCGACTCCTTCAAAAACATAATCTCGGAGAATGGAACGAGGAGTGCCAAGTGGCTTTTGACAAGATAAAACAGTATTTGTCTAATCCTCTAGTGCTAGTACCATAAATGCCAAGAAGACCATTGATATTGTATTTAACTGTGTTCGAGAATTCAATGGGTTGCGTACTGGGGCAACATGAAGAGTCAGGAAAGAAAGAAAAGGCAATCTACTACCTCAGAAAAAAGTTCACTGAATATGAGGCAAAGTATTCGTCCATAGAAAAATACTGTTGCACACTGGTTTGGGTAGCTCGGAGACTCAGGTAATATATGTTGTATCATACGACATGGCTAATTTCAAAATTGGACCCAATAAAGTACATAATGGAATCACCTGCACTCTTAGGAAGAATGGCACGATGACAGATCTTACTATCAGAATACGACATCGTCTATGTGAGCCGAAAGTTGATAAAAGGGAGCGCAATAGCTGACTTCTTAGCAACTCGAACAACAGAGGAATACGAGCCATTGAGATTTGATTTCCTAGATGAAGACTTGATGTGCATTACAGAAAAAGAATGTGAATCATCAAAAGAAAAGTCATGGAAGATGAGCTTTGATGGTGTATCGAATGCATTGGGGCATGGGATTGGAGCAGTCTTAGTATCACTAGAAGGGAACCATTATCCGTTCACTGCTAGGCTGAACTTCTTCTACACCAATAACATAGCGGAATATGAGGTTTGCATCATGGAACTGCGTGTAGCAATTGAACGAAACATCCAAACTTTAGAGGTATACGGAGACTCAGCATTGGTGATTTATCAAATCCGTGGAGATTGAGAAGTGAGGGATTCAAAATTAGTCAAATACAGTGATCTCGTGGCAGGGTTGATTAAAGAATTCAATGAAATAACTTTTAATTACTTCCCACGAGAAGAAAACCAGTTAGCTGATGCCCTGGCCACTTTGGCTTCAATATTCAAAGCAAACAGAGAAACAGAAATAATGGCTCTTCAAATGAGCATATATGAAGTCCCTGCACATTGTTTCAGCATTGAAAAAGAGCCAGATGGACGGTCATGGTTTCATGATATCTTAGAACACATCAAGAATCAAAGGTATCCCGAGCAAGCAAATGAGAACGACAAAAGGACAATTAGAAGAATGGCAACGGGATTTGTTCTTGATGGGGATATCCTGTATAAAAGAGGAAAAGATCAAGTGCTCTTGAGATGCGTGGATGCTATTGAAGCCAAAAAAATACTTGAAGATGTCCATGAGGGAATCTGTAGGACACATGCCAATGGTTTCACTATGGCCAGGAAGATTATGTGACTAGGTTATTACTGGTTGACAATGGAAAGCGACTGCATTAGTTTTGTAAGAAAATGCCACAAATGTCAAATTTATGGCGATAGGATTCATGTAGCCCCTTCGCCCCTTCATGTCATGACTTCTCCGTGGCCTTTTTCTATGTGGGGCATGGACGTTATAGGGCCAATCTCCCCAAAAGCTTCTAATGGACACCGGTTCATTTTTGTGGTCATTGATTACTTCACAAAATGGATAGAAGCCGCTTCGTTTGCCAATGTGACAAAGACTGCAGTTTACAGGTTTTTGAAAAAGGAAATCATTTGTCGATATGGTTTGCCTAAAATAATCATTTCAGATAACGCCATGAATCTGAACAACAAGATGATGAAGGAGGTGTGTGAACAATTATAAATAAAGTATCATAACTCATCACCCTATCACCCGAAAATGAACGGAGTTGTTGAAGCGGCCAATAAGAATATTAAGAAGATTATTGGGAAAATGACCGAGACATATAAAGACTGTCACGATAAGCTACCATTTGCTTTGTATGCATATCGCACATTTGTGCGGACATCTACGGGAGCAACTCCTTTCTCTCTGGTCTATGGGATGGAAGCTATGCTACCTATCGAAGTTGAGATCCCCTCTCTACGAGTCTTAATAGAGTCGAAATTAGAAGAAGCAGAATGGGTTCGAGCTCGATATGACCAGTTAAACCTCATTGAAGAAAAACGTTTAAAGGCAATCTGTCATGGACAGATGTACCAGAAGAGAATGATCGCAGCCCATGATAAGAAAGTACGGCCAAGAGAATTCCATGAAGGAGAACTTGTACTGAGAAAGATTCTCCCAATATAAAAAGATCTGCGAGGAAAATGGGCACCAAATTGGGAAGGACCATACGTCGTGAAGAAAGCATTCTCGGGTGGAGCTTTGATTCTCACAGAGATGGATGGGAAAGAGTTACCGAATCCAGTGAACTCAGATGCTGTGAAGAAATATTATGCTTAAAAAAGAAAATCAAGATGAAAACTCAAAAAGGGCATCTAAAAAAAAGGATGATCAAGGTGAAAACCCGAAAAGAGCGTCTTGATTAACATAAAAGATTAGGATGAAAACCCGAAAGGGCGTTCTAATAAAGAAAACCCAGGCTTAAAAAAGCAAGGCGTTTTGAACAGTGGGGCAAACAACGAGATTACGGTATTTGAAGCATTTATGAAAGCTCAAAATCTTCTACGCAAGAAGCCATGCTCGAAAAGATTCTTGATAAAGGAACGTGGAAGAGTTCATGCATTGAATATATAGAGCATTTGTATTCGGTGAAATGCGACCCATTCTCTCTTTATGACACTTTTTACTATTCGTTGTTAACTTTCTTTGTTTGTTACCGTTGAAATAAATGAATGTGAGGTATCCTTTTTATCCCTACCAGACTATTTTCATGCATCTCATTGTGTGTTTCATTTACATGATAAATAGTGAAATGACATAATCTAAACAAAAGAATTTGATAAGTACAAGAGCCTCAGAGCAAGGACAGAGTTCAACCAGGGGCAAAAGAGTGATATCTGAGAAACGCAGATTATTCGTGAAACTTGGAGACGGGTACAAAGCCTGAAGAGAAAGTCAAGAGTCAAAGCAATAAACGCAGATCCAAAAAAAAAATCGTGACGAAAAAGGGGCATACGACAAACATGCCTAAGGCGCATTGCATAATCATGTAGGCATAAAGGCATTTAAGACAAACATGTGCATATCATGATAACATCATGCATGACATATACAGGTACTCCAGCAGAGCAAGAAGATATGATAATAGCTACACTGAATCAAAGGAAAAAACGCCTGAGTTCTACCAAATGACAAGTTTTGGTATTTTGATGTTTTAATTTCTATTTTTCAAAAATCAACTTATATTGCAAGAGGTGAGTTAAGCCTTTTAATTTCTGTTTTTCAAAAATCAACACATATTGCGAGAGGTGAGTTGAGCCTCGAGACATATTGAGGTATTTTCAGTTTTTATTTTTCAAAAATCAACTCATATTGCGAGAGGTGAGCTGAGCTTTGGCTCACGTGTTGAGCTACTTTCAATTTCCGTTTTTAAGGTCTGTTTTCAACTCATATTGCGAGAGGTGAGTTGAGCCTCAGGATACGCTGAGGTTTTTTCAAATTCTGTTTTTTCAGTTTATATTTTTTTCAAAAATCAACTCATATTGAGAGAGGTGAGTTGAGCCCTGGGTCACATGCCAAGGTATTTTCAAATTCTGACTTTCAAATTCTGTTTTTAATTTCTACTTGTCAAAAATCAACTCATATTGCGAGAGGTGAGTTGAGTCTCAGGACACGCTGAGGTATTTTAAATTTCTGTTTGTCAAAAATCAACTCATATTGCAAGCGGTGAGTTGAGCCTTGGCTCACGTGTTGAGCCACTTTCAATTTCTGTTTTTAATGTCTGTTTTTAAATCAACTCATATTGCGAGAGGTGAGTTAAGCCTCGGGTCACACATCGAGGTATTTTCAAAATCTGCTTTTAAGTTTCAAAAGCTAACTCATATTGCGAGAGGTGAGTTAAGCTTTGGCTCATGTGTTGAGCTATTTTTAATTTCTATTTTTACTTTCTATTTTAAAGAATCAATTCATATTGCGAGAAATGGGTTGAGCTCAAGATCATGCTGAGTAAAGAATAAAGATTGAAGTTGATTGAAGACGCCAGATTTGGCCTCTTTGAAGTTGCAGTGGAGCAGAAAACAAGACCACAAACCCTATTTCACTGAAGCGATAGAGAAGCGGATCGAAGATGTAGACCTGATCTTTATGAAGCTGCATGGAAGCAGATCGAAGCCACAAATATCATATTCTTAAAGTTACACTGGAGAAGATCGAAGCTACAAGGCGTATATCAGAAGGTGCAATGGGTTGAACCAAAGCTACAATATGCAGTGGACTGAAAGGAGAATATCTGAACAAGAAGAGCACCAATGAAGTCAAGACTCAGCAAGACTGGGCAAAATTGGCCTTTCTTTGTGTCTTTGCTCTATTCTCGTTACACGACAATGAGCAAAGAGGGGCAGCTGTTATAGGCCAATTTTGGGCCGTTTTAAACTATTCAGCCCAATTACATTTCCAAATTAAACCTAAAACTACACATTTAACAACCCCATGCCCAAAACCTAAATACAACATAAACCCAACCTTAACCCATCAGACCCAATACAACAAACTCAATAACTAAACCTACCCAATACCCATTAGCCCAACTAAACCCAACACCCAACAGAAGCCCAAGACCCCAAACCCTAGCCTCTCTTTACCTAACCCTATGTTTGGCGCCGCACCAACCTTCTGCCATCTGACCAGCGCCGCACCAACCCTCTGCCACTGTCACTTCCACAATCAAAGAGACAAAGAAAAACCATTCGATTTTTAGCAAATATTACATTCATCAGCATTTAAATACAATAACATCATCAAATCAGAGATTGAAGAAACAAAAAGAAAAAACCTAAGGTAATTCTTTATTTTTAATCATTGTTTTGTTTTTTTTTCCCTACACATAAATACTAAAAACGTTACAAACATATATAGAAAAAAATATAAAATAAATAAAAAGAAAAAATCAGAAAATTTACCTCTCCGGCCACCGTGTACGGTGGCCGACGTCGGCGCCGGCGAGGCTCCGGTGACGGGACCCCTGGTCGGAGTCCCATCGAAAATTGCTCTGCCCTCACTCTCTCTTCTTTTTTTTTTCTTTCCCAGCCCCAAATGACTTTTTTTCTGATTTAAAGGCTATTTATAGCCCTTGAAAACGGCACCGTTTTGGGTTTAAAACCCAGGGCATAAAATGACGTCGTTTTGCCCTGGGTCGGACCGACCCGACCCGACTCGTTAGGATCCGCGTGTTTTTTTAAGGGAGGGGTTATTTGCGCGTTTAACCCCTCCCCTTTTGTCATAATTTGAAATTAAATCTTTCGTATTTTTTTTAATTTGGCCCTGAAGGTTTCCTTGTTTTACAATCTAACCCCTGTTAACGCGCAGCGTTTTGACCAAGGGTAATATTTCAGTTTTGGTCCCTTCAAATCTCTAGCGTGTTCAAATAAGCCCTCTCCTTTCTTTTTATTTTCAAATTCGCCCAAGATTTCGTTTTCATTTCAAATTGAGTCCTTTTTATATTTAAATTTATTTTCATATCATTTTTGTTATTTTTTTATATTATTACTGTTTATTATTCCTATTATTATTTATTATCAATGTATTATTATAGCTAATGTCATTATTTCTAATATATATATGTATGACGTACATTTTTAAAATATTATAATATATTTGTGCAATATTGTCAGTAAGTTTTTATATTTTTTTATATTAGGTATACATTATGTATTTATTTTAATAATACATCATATACATACCCTTTTATATTATTCTATATATATGTTATTAATATCATACTTTTGTTGTTATGTATATATTTTAATATTTTTAGATATATATATTTTGTAATATTGTATATATATTTCTAATACCATTATATATTATAACATCATTATATATGTACGAATCTATATAGTATACGAATAGTTTTTTTATTATCATTTCTAGTATAAATATATATACATATATCATATAAGTTTATATACATATCATACATGTTTCCTTATTTTTATTTTTATTAATTATATATATTATTACTATTTTATGTATATATTTTCATCTTTATTACTATTGTTGTTAATCTTAGTATATGTTTTCTGTATGTATGTATATATTTCTTGTATATATATAGGTATATATCTCTGTAGTATCGTAATAGGTTTTTTATTATTATTCTCAATGTGTATATACTATGTAAATGTTTTAGTACTATAATATATATGTTTTTATTATATATATACATTACGTATACGTATCTTTTTAATATTATATCTTCATATACGTCATATATATTTCTCATGCTATATTACATTTTACATATTATCTTATAAATACATGTATATATATTATTTTTAACTATCTTATGCACATTATTTTTAACTTACATTATGTATGTATCTCTCATATCATTAGTTGTATATATTTTTTATGTTACCTTATATACATATTATCTTATATTATTATTACTAAGTGTATTTTGTATTTGTTCATGATTTGTCTTTATTTCTTTCATATCATTATTATTGTTTTTCTAATGTTCTAGTATTCCATGTTAACATTTTTCATTAATAATGTCATTGTTTGCATCTTCGATTTATTTTAAATTCTTACTTTATAAATATATATTTTTTTCATGATTTAATTAATAATTAAGGCAATATACCGATTCAACATTAAGCCATCGAATCTCATCGCTATGTTGGATAGAATTTGACGGCTCGTGTTAAAACGGTATACCCTTCTCAAAAAAATGAAAAAATTAAAATTTCTCGTCTTTTCAATTGGATTACGACTGAATGTTATATTGAACTCGTATTTTTTGAAAATCAAGACAACACGTGTTTATAAGATACCAATTTTGGGCGTCGCGAGGGTGCTAATACCTTCCTCGCGCGTAACCGACTCCCGAACCCTAATTTTTCTCTGGATTTTAACGTAGACCTAAACTCAGCCTTTATTTGTTTTAATAAGAGATCTAATAGGTGCCCGATCACACCTAGGAAAAAGGATCGGTGGCGACTCCCTGTTTATTTCAAAAATCAAATGTCAAATCTCAAACTTTTTTTCAATAAATAGCCACAATTAGCGACCAAGCTAAGCCAAAATTTTTACGTCGCTACATCTACTATTGGATAAGAAGATGAAGGAGGAGGAAGAAGAGAAAGAGTAGAAGAATG
Source organism: Gossypium hirsutum (assembly GCF_007990345.1). Taxonomy (NCBI): domain Eukaryota; kingdom Viridiplantae; phylum Streptophyta; class Magnoliopsida; order Malvales; family Malvaceae; genus Gossypium; species Gossypium hirsutum. Next base: position 88,590,968 of record NC_053427.1, read on the forward strand.
ATAGAATTTTAAAAATATACTTATTTATTTATTTATTAAGCCATTTTTAATAAAAAGTTAATTAACTTATTTTATGAAATGAAAAATTTAAAACACATGGCAAGATATAATTGGTTGATTTTTCTTAAACAACAGTTAAGTTTTGGACTAAAAAACGTAACAATACGATACTTTAAGTACCGAATTGAGATAAAAGAAGTTTAAGTAATAAAATGAAAAACCAAGTACACTTTAAGGGCTAAATTATAAATTAAACCATTTAAAAACTAGACAATTAAATTTAGAAAACATTAATGCTAATGATTCATTAGAAGAGGGATCTACATGTAAAATATCTTTAATTTTACATTCTCATAATTTTTCTTTTGATCAATTAGACGATGATATTTCATGTTTTATTCAGGTAAATCATGCGTACTAAATATAATAAATTTAAAATATCTATATATACAATTAAGAAAACTTCCAAACCATGTTGTATCTCTTTAGTCTACCAAGCATCATCACTACAATGAGAACAGTTTTCCCAGCATCACTCCATCTTCCCACAAATCCATACGATTTGTCCACACAATTAGCCTCATCTTTTAGTCGTAGCTTGCAACTATAACCCATTGAGTATCCCACGTTACCATATGCACTGCACAAGCCGTCCATATCAAACCAAATTATTTTCTAAAACTATATATAATACAAAATTTATTACAAAGTGTTTATTAAATTATATTTATAAATAACTAGATACATGTCATTAGAGGTATTCATGGTCCGAGTTCGGTCAAGTATGGATCTGACTTATGATATTAACACAATTTATATTTGTTCAAGTCTGGTCCAATCTAAAATTTTATCTAAATTTATCCATATTTATAAATGATTATTCCAAACCCATTTAAAGTTTGCCCATATTGTTTTCTAAAATCAATTTATTAAAATTATATATTAATTATAGATTTAATTTTTGCATATGTTATAATTTACATAGTATATATAAATAATATAAAACATTAAAAACTTGAAAAAAGGTCAGGTTAGGATTGAGTTTTGAATATTTAAATTTAAGCTCGACCCATATTTTAAATGGGCCTATTTTTTACCCTAACCCATTTTTTGTGCCTAACATTTTTGCCCAAACTTTTCAATAGCTTAAGTCGACTTTCAAGCTTAGACAGATAACTTAGCCCATAATCAATTTTACATGTCATTATCTTAACCATACTTCAATAGGTAGAAATTGAAGTGATTTGCTTACCTTACCACCTCAAATAGAAAATTGAAGGGAGTGAAGTTAAAGGGATCTTCTTTCATATTTTTCCTCTCTGTTATGCAAATAAGAAACACAAAAATACAAATAGAAGCAAGTTGTGTGAGTAATTCCTTTGCTGTTTTTCCTTTTCTCTTTTCTTGATTTTGTTGCTCTTTCTTCTCATCTTTTACAAAAGGGATGGATGTATAAGGAGGAAAATACCTGTTCAATCATTAAAAAAAATTTATGGAGATCTAATCAATTATAATTTAATTAATAATAGGAGGAAGTAAAATAAGAAGACATAAAAATAAATTTAGTCCTTAATGTTTACTCATTTTGTCATTTTGACTCTTATTCTTCTTTTTGGGTCATTTTGATCCTCAGCTTTTGAAAATTAGTCAAATTGCTTGCTTCCGGATGTAAAAACTGACTGAACTGTTAAAATTTTAAAGGCATTGATGTGGCCACTAGTGTAGTAGTACACGTATAATATGTACAACAGTAATCATGTTCATTCTAATTAATAAGTTCTTTTTTAAAAAAAAAAAGTTTATGAGTACATTCATACGTGCTTGAATAATTATAAGGTATGATGATAAGATTCATTAAAACATTAAATTTTAAATAAAAATCAAATTGGTAAAAGATGTAAATTTGTCATTATGCCTAATTATAACTATAATCAAATCAGTACAATAAAGATACAAGAATAAATCTAGACAATATTGAGACTATATATATATATATATAATTACTTTTACACATAACTCTTCCAATCCTTTAATTGAAGGGAAAACGCGTTCAAGTGCACTTAATCCCATTTTTTTCTAATTATTATAATAATAATATTGTCCTTTCAGCTAAAGTTCATTACAGTTGCGGAGCTAAGGAGAGTAGGCAGGGGCCTGGTCTCCCCTAAAATAGAAAATTTTTCATTGAAGCCCTTTATAATTTATAAAATTTTAAATTAGTAATGGTAAAATTACAATTTAACCCCAAAAAATAATAATAATTTGATTTAATCCTTTAAAAATTATAAAATATAGTCTATTAAAATGAGAAAATTGTATTTTTACTATCGTAAAAATATACAATTTAATTCCGTCCTCCAAAAAAATTTTCTAGTTCTACCACTATTCATTATCGGTAAATATAAGTATATAGTTTATAGATGGAGTTTCATTTATTTTAATAAATTAAGGGGTTTCAAAAACAATTTTTTATTTCGATGTTTGAATTTAAATATGTGAAAATTTAAAAAGGAATCAAAACGAATAATTGATTGTACGATTGTCCCTCCATTTTGACCTCCTCATCTTTTAGGGATTATTTAATTTATTAAGAGTTATGATCCTATGGAACTTGAGGGGTCAAAATGCAGGTACAATCATGTAATCTATTATTAACTTTGATTCCATTTTATTTTATAAAATATTTTTTTCCTATCGGTATAAACTGAAAAAAAGAGATAAATATCAAAATTATATACTAATTTTGGTTTAATGTATAATTTGATACATAAATTTTGATTTAATGTAAATATATATACATGAAACTTTAATTGTAATCAGGGGTAAAGCCAAAAACAAATTTAGGGGCCAAAATTAAATCGTAATTTTTAAAGAATTAAGTCAAAATTTTATCATTTTTGAGAGGCTAAAGTGTAATTTTACCTAATCAACCCCCTAGATTCACCCGATTGCAGTTCAAATATATAAATGAAGCTTTAATTTTGATTCAACTGTACATATATGAAGAAATAAACACATCAATCAAAAATGAAGTTATATTGATAATTATCTTAATGATTTGTGAAAATCGAATTAAATATAAAAATTTAATTTATGAAATTGTACAAAATAAAAATTTATATATAGTATTACACATCGAATCAGAATTCACGAATAATTTTAATTCTAAAAAAACAGAATTATTAATTTAGATATTAAAAAAATGATATTAAATTATTTAAATTTAATCATTTTGATTTATAAAAATAACAACCAAATAGTTCTGATTCCATTTTAATTTATAAAAGTAACATCACATGACAAAGGAATAAGACTGGCCCAAATAATTATTTTTAAAGGTTCAATTAATTTATTTTATTTTATCCAATCATTTATAAAAATTTTCAACATAACAGTCAGATTTTATTCAATATAGTAATGGCCGGAGAAGAAAAGCACAAATTATTAATGATGGATAATGATCCATATAATATACACATACTAATTTTAAATCACCATTAAGATCTATAACTATTAATAAATGTAGTTACCATCTATACTATTAATTTAGAGTTTAATTGAGTTGATATCATTTATCAATCGGATTTTAATTCAGTTGTGAAATTATCAAAATTTTATTATTTTTTATAAAATGAAAGATATTATTTTATAAAATCTAGAAAAATAGATATAGGTAGTGAAATTTAAACTCAAAATATTATAATTTATATATATTTTTTTTATAAATTTATTCTAATTTTTTTCACTCATATGTTCTTAAGCGATATTTAAAAGAGACGTGTGGCAAAATCTCAATCCCGTTTGTGGAATAAAAACTTTTCACCATTTGTGTAGTAAATTTCACAATTATTATTTAATTATTTTTAATATATTAAGATGGGTGATGATGATTGTCATTGATGATCCTAAATGGATAAAGCACCAAATAATAACTAGAAAAATAAGGAATAAAAAAAAATTAACTAAGCAATCAATAAGTGTTGGGTACGTACGAGGTATATGTACCGTCTATGTATAATTATCTAATTATTTTATTAACTACACAGTTTAAGAATAAAAATATATGAAATTTTTAACAAAAAGAATTAATTTATTTTTTATCTATTATACAATAATCAATTTATTTATTTTTTAAATATAAAAAATAAAATAAAATTGAATTTATAATACATGATGTTTTTATCATCGATATATTGCATTTCCAAAAAAGAATTGAAGTTAAAACAAAGGAGTGGCATTACTGAAAAAAAATAATTAGAGGCCCGAAATATTAATGTCTAAAACCGAAAAAGAAATGAATAAAAAATAACTAGGAAGTGAGTGAGAGAGAGACTCACATGATGATGGTGATAACAACCAGTATGACGGTGGACATCGCCGGCAAGTTAACGATTGTTTCGCCGGCTTGGCTTGTATTCACACTTTGAAACAAGACCCCAATTGTTCTCTCAAAAGGATTCAACTCTTTCAAGGATGCCGAGTTCCATTCCATGGCGAAAAACAACAAGGCTTGAACCACCACGAACACCAAAGCTGTGCCGACCACACAACACGACCGCCGTGTCGTAAACAAGTGATGAAACCCAATTTCCCTTGTGTTTTTCAACAAATAATCACAATAATCTCCCACTTTATTCACACATTTCCCCATAACCCATATTGAAAATCTCAAGCACATAGGGAATAATGGGTTCCCTAAAAGAGCTAAAGCAATTATGACTAAGAGGAGACCTGAGTTTTTGTTAAACACCACCATGTTTTCATTTGTAGGAATGAAACCACAATTGGTGAAACTTGAAATAGTGGTGAAAATTGAGAATGTGAATAGGTTTAGTCCTTTGCTTTTTAACGTGCTTCGAGCACTTGAAACAAAGGATACATAAAGAAAAACCATGGCTGAACCTAATATATTAACGATTAAAAGATAACCCAAAATGACAAAACCTAAAAACATGATGGAATGGTACAACAGATGTTCACCATTGTTGAAGGCTTCACCTTGGTTTTGAGCAAGTTGTTCTGGGTTTAGGTTCTCAGGTTTACGGTTTCCCAACTCGATTTCACCATCGTCAATAACATTGTTTTTTTCTGAAATGAAGTTACTGAAGAAAAGGCCAGCCATGGAAGTGAAAACCTCGCCACCTATGAACATCAAAATGGTCATTATAATGAGTTGGGGGTTAGAAAGAATCTCCATTTCGACAGTGGACATGCTCGACACGGTGGTTGCCGACACGGAGGTGAAAAACAAGTCAAATTTCCGAGGTTTAAAAGAATCGGTTCTTGGTTCCAAGACATTGAGACCCCAAAAACCTAACAAAGAAAGGAAAATAAAGTACAAAATGCGAGTCCAAAATGGATTCACACTAAGGACATGGCATAGCCTAGTAAGCTTTGATGAACTATAGCTCAAGGAAACTAGAAATTTTGGCATCTTTTTATGAAAACAAGAACAATATTGGTTCATCTTCATACACCACATTTGTGGAAACATTTTTTTTCTAGGAAAAGGAGCAAAGAAACAAAAGAAAGTGTTTTCCTTTGTTAACAAAGGTGGCAACAAATCATATTCTGTGTTACTAATGTTCATGAATCAAGACTTTAAATAGTGTCTAGATTTTGCCAAAAAAAATTTAAATTAAATTATATAAAAGTATACTTGAATAAAGTGATGGTTAAAATTTTCTGTCAAAACCTATTTTCCATATGTAAGAAAGGTATTACCCTATCTTCTACCCCTAATATTATATCAAAAAAATAAAGTAGAGATTATATTCATGAATCATATTACCTCGTTTTCTACCCCTAATATATATCGTAAAAAAAATAAAGTAGAGATCATATTCATGAATCATATATTTGGAATTAGCTAAAATTAGCTATCTAACAATTTATATGCAATATATATAAACAAATATCAACGGTTTAAATTAACGTGTTCATCAACAACTTGATTAATTTTTCAACTTTTGTTAAGTACAAAGATTAAATTATGATAATGTTAATGAATGGAAAGAAAAACCCTAAAAAATTCTCTCTTTTTCTCCAAGCCTTTACTTATCTTTTGTTTTGCTCAACAGGGGTGCCAACCTTTTTCTGCCTCCCACCAACCCTTTTTTTCTTTCTTTTTCTCATTCACTCCACATGTTTTCTCTCTTTTCAATTTGTAGATCTATTTTGTGAGTATCTTTGTTATCTTCACAAGTTGTGATGAACAAATGACAACACCTGTCATTCGTTAAAACTCCACTGGTCACCAATTGTTTTTCTTAAAAAATGGGTGGCTCTTCGTCAGGTTCTTAATATTTTTATGTTTTGAGTTGTTTTTTTTTCGCAACATTCACACTGCTCTGTTAATAGTAACAGAGCAGAGTAGTATCCAAATAAAAATACAGAAAAATTAAAGCATAGTTCCAGCAGCATTAAAGTACTAAACAAAGCAAAAATCACCACCAAGCTTTAAACAATTGAGTCCGATTTACCCCAGCCAAAGCCAATGAGAACGTCAGGTCGTTTCTATTCCTATCTGTTAGAATTAAGTGACCAAAATTCTTATTTAAATAAAATGCGATGGAAAATAAAATAAAAGTAAAATCCATATAGAACTAGACTTCTTTTATTTTATTTTAGAATAAGGTTTTTTAAACCTTATTAAACTTCATCTATTTTATATTGATTAGGATAAGGTGTTTCAATCCTACTAGAATATAGCGTTACAAGCCTATAAATAGACATAGTCTATTCCTCTTGTATTGATTCAATTTTTCGACATAGTGAATTTTCTTCTCCTCTGCCCGTGGTTTTTTCCCGAAAGGGTTTCCACGTAAAATTTGTGTGTTCTTTATTTTTATTTTATTTTATTTTATTTTTTCTCAAATTGGTATCCGAGCTTCCGGGTTATTCATCTCGATCACGGTAATGGCGTCTTTGAAGTATGAAATTCCACTGTTGGATCGCAACACCAGATTTGCGTTGTGGCAAATTAAGATGCAAGCAGTTCTTGCACAAATGAATCTGGAGGATGCCCTACTAGGGATAGATAAGATGCCTTCGACATTAACAGATGAAGAGAAGAAGCGTAAGGATCGAAAGGTGTTAACACAATTACATCTGCATTTGTCCAACGAAATTTTACAGGATGTGATGAAAGAGAAAACTGCCGCTGCATTATGGAAGAGGCTAGAACAAATATGTATGTCGAAAACTCTAACAAGCAAGTTGCATATGAAGCAGCGTCTTTATGCTCATCGTTTGGAGGAAGGTGCGTCTGTATAAAGGTGCGTCTGTACACGAACACTTAACAGTGTTTAAAGAAATTCTATCAAACTTGGAGGCCATGGAGGTTCAGTATGATAAGGAAGATCTAGGGTTGATTCTATTTTGTTCGTTGCCCCCGTCTTATTCAACCTTTAGAGACACGATTTTATATAGCCGCGAGTCTCTCACAGTTGATGAGGTTTATGATTCTTTAACCTCGTATGATAAGATGAAGCATCTTGTGGTTAAACCCGACTCTCAGGGAGAGGGTCTCATTGTTCGTGGGAGACAAGATCGGAATACTGATGATGATCGTGGTAGGACACAAGAACGGAATCCTCGTGGTAAATCTAAATGTAGATCGAAGTCTTCAAACAGAGGTAAAACTTGTAACTTCTGCAAGAAGAAAAGGCACATTAAATCTGAGTGCTATAAGCTACAAAATAAGATTCAAAGAGAGGCTGCGAATCAAAAGGGAAAACAACCAGAAAATTTCGGTGAAGCTGATGTTGTAGAAGATTACAGCAATGGTGAACTTCTAGTTGCTTCTATCAATGATTCTAAAGTAAGCGAGGAATGGATACTTGATTCAAGCTACACCTTCCACATGAGTCCCAATCGGGATTGGTTTACAACTTACGAAACAGTATCTGAAGGTTTTGTTTTGATGGGAAATGATGCTTCGTGTAAAATCGTAGGTGTTGGAACAGTTAAAGTTAAGATGTTTGATAGAGTTGTCAGAACACTTAGTGAGGTACGACATGTTCCAGAATTGAAGAGAAATTTAATTTCTTTGAGTACTCTTGATTCAAAAGGGTACAGATATACAGCTGAAAGTGGGATTTTAAAGATTTCCAAAGGTTCCCTTGTTGTGATGAAAGGGCAAAGAAAAACTTCCAAGTTATATGTTTTGCAGGGTTCTACTGTTACTAATGATGCAGCTGTCGCTTCCTCTTTCTTGTCAGATGATAATATTACTAAACTTTGGCATATGCGCCTAGGGCATATGAGTGACAATGGCATGGTAGAATTGAGTAAAAGATGACTTCTTGATGGGCAATGAATTTGCAAACTAAATTTCTGTGAGCACTGTGTTTTTGGGAAGCAAAAGAGAGTTCGATTCACTAGAGGAATCCATAACATGAAGGGAATATTGGAGTATATTCATTCTGATCTGTGGGGGCCATCCAGAGTGCCTTCGAGAGGTGGAGCTAATTATATGCTAACCTTTATTGATGATTTTTCCAGAAAAGTTTGGGCGTTCTTCCTGAAGCAGAAAAATGATGTGTTTTCCGCATTTAAGTCTTGGAAAATTATGATTGAAAAACAGACGGGAAAACAGATAAAATACCTCCGCACAGACAATGGCTTAGAGTTCTGTTCTGATGAGTTTAATAGATTGTGCAAGTCAGAAGGGATCATGAGACACTTGACAGTTCGTCATACTCCACAGCAAAACGGCGTTGCAGAACGAATGAACAGAACGGTCATGGAGAAGGTTCAATGTATGTTGTCAAATGCCAACTTATCGAAGTCATTTTTGGCAGAAGCAGCCTCTACTGCATGTTTTTTAATCAACCGATCTCCATCCATTGCCATTGAGAAAAAGACTCCACAAGAGGTATGGTCTAGTAATCCTGCTAATTATTCTGATTTAAAGATTTTTGAGTGTCCTGCGTATGCTCATGTTGATAATGGAAAATTGGAACCGAATTCCATTAAATGCGTTTTTCTTGGTTATAAAGCTGGTGTAAAAGGGTATAAGTTATGGTGTCCTGAAAATAGAAAAGTTGTGATTAGCAGAGATGTTGTTTTTGATGAAACTGCTATGCTACCTATCTTATCTCTTAAAGAATCTTCCAATAAAGAAAATCAAAAGCAGGTGGAGCATCAGATTAATACAGAGTCAACTCCTCAAGCCAGAACAAAAGTTGAGAATAGAGTTGCTTCTTCACCACAATACTCTATCGCCAAAAACAGAACTAGAAGAGAAATTAAACCTCCAAAGAAGTATGCCGAGGCTGGTCTAGTTGCTTATGCTTTAAATGTGGCTGAAGATATAGATACGAATCAAAAGCCATCTAATTATTCTGAGGCGGTTAGCTGTGAAGACTCAGAAAAGTGAATGTTTGCTATGCAAGAAGAAATGGAATCACTCCACAAAAATAGAACATGGGACCTTGTGAAACTTCCTAAAGGTAAAAAGGCTTTTCGTTGTAAATGGGTGTTTAAAAGGAAAGAAGGGACTGCAGGAGTTGAAGAACCCAGATATAAAGCAAGGCTTGTTGTAAAGGGTTACAGTCAAATTCCAGGAGTGGACTTCACAGATGTGTTCTCTCCAGTTGTTAAGCATAGTTCGATTCGAGCTTTGCTTGGTATTGTGGCCATGCATGATTTGGAGCTTGAGCAGTTAGATGTAAAAACTGTATTTCTGCATGGAGAACTTGAGGAGGATATTTACATGCAACAACCAAAGGGTTTTATAGTCTCAGAAAAAGAGGACTATGTTTGCTTGCTGAAAAAGTCCTTTTACAGTTTGAAACAGTCACCAAGACAGTGGTACAAGAGGTTTGATTCCTTTATGACTTCTCATGATTTCAAAAGAAGTAGTTTTGACAGTTGTGTTTACTTTAAGAAAAACTGTGATGGTTTTTTTGTGTATCTACTTCTTTATGTTGATGACATATTGATAGCAGCAAAAGATAAAGGATAGATAAGAAATGTCAAAACCCAACTAAGTAAAAATTTTGAGATGAAAGATTTAGGACCAGCAAAGAAGATACTTGGAATGGAGATTCTCAGAGATAGAAAAACAAGTAAATTGTACCTAAGTCAGAAGGGGTACATTGATAAAGTTCTTTGCAGGTTTAATATGCAAAGTGCTAAGACTGTTAGTGCTCCTTTAGCAGTCCATTTCAGACTTTCATCAGTTTTGTCTCCACAATCAGATGATGAGATTGAGTACATGTCACATGTTCCATACTCTAGTGTAGTGGGATCTCTCATGTATGCTATGGTTTGTTCACATCCAGATTTATCATATGCAGTCAGTGTAGTTAGTAGATACATGGCGAATCCCGGTAAAGAACACTGGAAAGCAGTTGAGTGGATTCTAAGATACTTACGAAGTACTACTGATGTTTGCTTACAATTTGGAAGAACTAGAGATGGAGTCATAGGGTATGTTGATGCTGATTTTGCTGGAGACCTTAATAAAAAAATATCTCTCACAGGTTATGTCTTTACAATCGGAGGTTGTGCAATCAGTTGGAAAGCCACTTTGCAGTCTACAGTCGCTTTGTCTACCACTGAAGTTGAATACATGGCGATTATTGAGGCTTGTAAAGAAGCTATTTGGTTGAAGGGACTCTTTAGTGAACTCAATGAAGACCTTCAAATCAGCACAGTATTTTGTGACAGTCAGAGTGCCATCTTTCTTACAAAAGATCAAATGTTTCATGAGAGAACAAAACACATTGATGTTCGGTGCCATTTTGTTCGTGATATTATTGCTCGTGGTGATATTGTTGTGAGTAAAATTAGTACTCATGAAAATCCTACAGATATGATGACTAAGTCACTTCCTATAACCAAGTTTGAGCATTGCTTAGACTTGGTTGGTGTTCATTGTTGAAGTTAAACCATTAAGGGGTTTTATGGAAGAGGTGAAGAACTTGTTTATTGAAAGTTCGCGATGAAGAACTTGTTCATTGAGAATTTGTGTCAAGGTAGAGATTGTTAGAATTAAGTGACCCAAATTCTTATTTAAATAAAATACGATGGAAAATAAAATAAAAGTAAAATCCATATAGAACTAGACTTCTTTTATTTTATTTTAGAATAAGGTTTATTAAACCTTATTAAACTTCATCTATTTTATATTGATTAGGATAAGGTGTTTCAATCCTACTAGAATATGGCTTTACAAGCTTATAAATAGACATAGTCTATTCCTCTTGTATTGATTCAATTTTTCGACATAGTGAATTTTCTTCTCTTCTGCCCTTGGTTTTTTCCCGAAAGGGTTTCCACGTAAAATTTGTGTGTTCTTTATTTTTATTTTATTTTATTTTATTTTTTCTCACTATCCACCAAAGAGAAGACAATGGATCCAGCCTTGCTTGGTTTATTCAATTTCTGAAAAAATTGCCTGAAGCGACCAAGGTCTTAGCCCCTTGTTGATACACCAAGAAAACACCACAGCGGAGCCTACTTCAATTACCAGTGAATTAGAACACTTCCAGCTTTTCGATTCAAACACTTCGAGAGCAATTTTCACCGCTTCAATCTCATCTTCCTCAGCAACATTTGTCCATGCAGCACCAGAGAATATCCCTCTTGCCATCCCCTCCAAATCTCTCAAAATTCCTCCACAGCCGGCTTTATCCTCTTTAGCTACACCACAAACATTGAATTTTAATCATCCATATGGAGGGGGTCTCCAAAAGGAAACAGTTGAGTTGAGTTTGTGGGACACCACTCGACATCTTTGTGGAGCAAACCACCAAAACTTCTCCTGTATCATAAGTTCATTATGAGCTGATCTAATCCATAACAATGCCCTCATCTTAGTTTGGAAAACTAAATTTTCCATTTTTACTTTTAACAAAGCTAATTGTTAATATTCCATAATGTTTTATTGATGCTGAGACTAAAGCTTTTGTTATGTTGATAGAGCTTGTCTTTCACCATTTACGACAAGTATTTATTATTTTTTCCCCTGAATTGAATGGTTCGATTCATTGAATGGATTAATAAAATTAAATTCTAATAATTTTTTTAGATTGAATTCTAATATAATTTTTATTAATAAAATATAAGGAATGGGCGGTCTAAGTAGTTGGGTAAGGTGTTTGGAATTAGTTTATTAGAATCATGGTTAAATGTAAGTGCAATCATGCAATCACTGAACATAATTGCTTATTTTATTGTATTTAATAAAAAATTGTCAATAATGTTAAATTTTAAATGATGAAAATAGAAATCTATGTATGATGACTAGTGGCCACCGTTTACAATCAAACTTTTAGTATAATAAAATAAAACTAATAACAATATTATTTATATTCTTTTTTGACCAAATATTATTTATATTCTTAATCATAGTAAATTAAGTCTTTCCGTAATTTTATTTTTTTATTATAAAAATTTATTTTATGTTAATGATATGAACCAAGTGTCCCCTTGTGAGTCGATTTAAATCATGCTTATAAACATTTTTAATTTATTTTTTACTAAATTATACAAAAGAGTCTATTCATATGTTTACTCACAAGGCCGACTAATATTTATATCCAATCCATTTGGGTAACAAATATTTTTTATACAATTTGTCTTTATATTGACTAGCAAGCTAATTTAATACTCTTAACGTAGTCGATTGAGTCTTAGTTCGATTGACATTAGTATTGTTGCTAATGCAGGAGGGCGTTGATTTGAGTGTGCTGAAGCGCATTATCCTCCTATTTATGAGTTGGGGAGAGACTATGAGTACTTCTAGGCATTTTGTTAAAAAAATTTAACATATCGCATGAATTTCATGTTCGGGGGACTTATAAATAAATATTGATAACTTTACTTAAACATAATTAAATAATCCTAGAACTCTAAATTCGAGACAATAAGCATTAAACCCATGATCCTTAAACTTAGAACCCAATTCCGAAAATTATTAATATTTATTATTAAATATTATTTTATTGCATTAAATGGATGTCCATCAAAATCAAGATAAGTATTATATACATTAGTACTCTAATGCTCTCCTAACTTTATTGTTCTTTTACTCTTTTTATTATTTATTTCATATCATAAATAAAATTATTAGTACTTAATTACAAGTCCTCCAAAGGTGAAGGCAAGGGCCCTAGCCTTTCCAAAAATGGAAACTTTTAAGTTAATAAATGATAAAATTATAGTTTGACATCCTAAAAATGACAAATTTTAATTTAGTCATTCTAATAATTCAATGATGAAATATGTATTTTAGCTCTCATAAAAATATATAACTCAATCTCGCCCTCGAAAAAGAATTCTACTTCACCCTTGAAATCTCAAATTCTTATTAACTGATGGAACATACAACTCATAAATCGACAATACATAACCCATATATTATTATTATTTGAATAAAACAATAGCTATACAAATCAAAACAAAAAAAATAAAATCAAGGGATGCAGACAAAAACTAAACCCGAACCAATAAGCTTTTTCAATATATTCATACCCTAATGCTCATCCTTTAGAGAAACAACCGAAGTATCCAATAAATCAATACCAACTAAACGATGAGAATAAAATTACTCAAACAAAATTATGAGCCACCTTATTAACACTTCCAACCATCTAAATGAAAATAATAATAAAAAGGACAAACTTTTTTTTGGCCAGAAAAATGAGCACAAAGCAACAAAGTCAATGATACAATGTTGCATTTATTTAGTATAAAGTTCAAAACCTGACACGTGTTAATAATTCATCCTATTTATATATTAAACATAATAATAAATTAAGTCTTCAACGTTTATATATTTTATTAATTTGTCCCTTATCTTTCTTTAAATTAAATTTAGTCTTTCAAAAAGAGTTAACTTGTTATTTTTAACTAAAATATTGACTGAAACCTTAATTTTTTAAATACGACAACCCGCATTAAAACTCACGTGTACTCCATGCTTTTTTTTTATTATTTTGAATTTGTCGACGTGAAATATAAGATAAACAATATCATTTTAGCATTAAATACATATAAGCTGCTATGTATAAACAATATCGTTAAATAATTAATATTTTAGACAATATTTTAGTTAAAAAATAGTTTAACTCCTTTTAAAATGTCAAAAACTTAATAAGTCAAATTAATAAAAAAAAAATATTGAGAGATTACACCTTATTTTTATTCTAATTCTAATTTAAGAAACTCATCGTTTGATGGATCTCAATATAGTTTTTTGGGTATTAGGATTATGATCCTTGATCGTACTTTATTGTAAGGTATTATTGATCATACTTGATTGATTGTGATAATGTTTATAACTACAATAATGCAATTAAGGATTTAAATAATCATAATAATGCGATATTAAACATATATTTTTTAGGTCAAAAAACTCTTCATTTAATGGAATTTAATAGGTTTTTGTACTAGGTTTATGATTATTTATCCTACTTGATTGAATGTAATAATGTTTATAAAATATTAATAACTACAATAATGCAATGAGCAGGTCAGGTCAGCTAAAATATATAATATATAGTCCGTGTATTATCCGTGTATATAACGTACTTTTTTCTGACCAAAAATAATAATTTTCTGTGTACCAAGAAGTGGTTTTGGTTTACAGCCATATGTCTATTTAAAGGATAAATTATTATTTGGGTCCTCAACTTGATAACTATTTTCATATTAGGGTTTAATTTTTTTTTGTTCGAGTGAGGCTGTAACTTGGTAGTTGTTCTCACATTTATGTTTGAACTAGGCAACTGTTCCTACATTGGGGCTTAAATTTTTTTTTGCCCAAGTTGGTCCCTGAACTTTAGGGTTTTCAAAGAAATATTATGGACTAATTTGGGCAAAAAAAAAAGCTTAAGCCCCAATATAGTAACAATTGCCAAGTTTAGGGCCTAACTTGGACAAAAAAAATTCGAGCCCCAATGTGAGAACAATTGTCCAGTTTAGGGCCTAACTTGGACAGAAAAAAGTTCAGATCCTAAAAAGTTATTTAACTCATTTATTAATAGTAAGCTATTTCGATGTTTTTAGGATTGGTGATAAAATCGATCATATTACTTTTTTTGTTTGACCAATTTATTTAGTTTAATTGGTTTTTTCAGTGTAGTTCAACCAGTTCGTGAGTCAATTGATTTTTACCTCTCTTTAGATCGATATCCCAATTGATTCCTGTTCCAATTAGTTCAACAGACGGCTCTACTTTAATTTGGAAAACATTGAGTTATATTGCGAAAATTAGAGATAAAATTGAAGAGGAAAAACACTCTTGAAAGTTTTGAGAATTTTAAGGTTTTATTAGCAAATTAGGCCCTTAAATTATACTTGACTTTATGTAGGTATTTATAGTTTTTTTGTTAGAAGTGATATTTAAAATATTACAATATTATACAATTTGGTCTAAAAGTTAATATTGTTAAAAATAAAAATTGATACTTCTAACTAATAAAAACGTGACACGTAATATTTTTTTAACCATGTCAACATTAACACTATATCTATTTAGAAATTTGAATATGATTTCTTTTAAATAATCAACTTAAAATTTAAAACCTAAAATATTAATTATATTTTTACCCCTCATCATCTCCAACCTAGAATTAGATTCTCCTAAATATGCTATCATTTCTAAATTCTCAAAAACTCTTTACTTCCTTTTCTTTTTGCACTCTATTTTCCTAATCATGACTAGATTTATTATGCACTAAGTCAAGAGTGAAACAAGCTTTTTGAATGGGTCGAGCTCAAAATAAATTCGAGCTTGAATTTTTTTTGAAACTGAGCTGCAACTCAATCTATGGACAGATGTAATCATAAGTATTATCTTTCTTTAAGAATGTCACAATGATCACAACCATAAATAAAGGCCAACTAAACTACTTAACAAGGTGGTGGTGATGCAAGGTTAAACTAGAGTGGTTAAATTAGTTTATTTGTGTTTGCCACTTAATTAAATAAGTATCAACATGATGTCGTTTAATATTGTTGCTACGGTGTCGTTTAGTGTCAGTTATATAGAGTTACAGCTGAAGTCGTTTAGTTGGTTTCCGAAAAAAATATCTATTTTTATTTGTTATTTTCATTTCAAAAAATTATTTTCATTTTCTATTTTATTTTAAAAATTAGAAATCATGTTCAATAAATAAAAATAAAAAATTATTTTCAATAATGAAAGTACGAAACCATGTTTGGTACCTAATTTTTATAATAGAAACATGAGAAATAAAATAAAAAATTTTACATTTATATGTATTTGAACTAAGATATAAAATTTAATATTTGAAAAATTATTTAAAAAATATTTTAACTAGGGCCAATACATTTAAAGTTGAAAATTTTTATTTTTATCATTTTTAATTTTAATTAGATTTAAACAAATAACGAGACCCATAAACAATTTTATTTGTTAATCAATGTGTATAAATTGAAAAAGAGTAACGAGATTGTGTTGTTGTAGATTAGATAATTTTCCTATGGGTAACATGTTGCCAACTATATATAGACCTCACAAACGTTTACATGCACAACATGTGGGGTTCCTTTAGCCCACCTTGTCAAAGATAGGTGTTGGATTCCTCTTTGCGGGGATCTTAGGTAAGGTCCTACTTGGTCCATATCTCACATTGTACCATTTATGCATTTAAGTGGTGAGTTATGACAAAATAAATATGTAGCGCCCCAATTTCGGGAATTCGGTGAATGTTAGCATAGGTTTAATTATGTTAGTGGGCCTCTAGAAGGCCCAAGCTTAAGATAGAACCCGGCAATTTTAGTTAATTTTTGTTCCATAAGAAAAAGGGGGTGAAATTATGAAATAGAACCTATGTGAAAATGTTTGAAAATGCTATAGGCTAAATTGAAGTGGCCAAATAAATAGGAATGCAAAATAGGAGGATTAACAAACCTCCCATTTTACATGAAGTGGCCAGCCATCATGTTGTTGTAGATAATATGAGCACTTGATATCCATAATTCATGGTACAAATTGATAATGGGTTAGGTAAATGTTCCATGATAATGGATTAGGTAAATATTTCATGATAATGGGTTAGGTAAATGTTCCATGATAATGGGTTAGGTAAATGTTCCATGATGGGCATTTCATGTCTTTTGTATTAAAGAATTAAATGGATGAAATATGAAATTTTATTAAAAGAAAAAGGGGTGAAAAGAACAAAGTTTTGTCCATCTTTGTTCATCATAGCCTAAAGTTAGAGAAGAGAAAGGAGAGGAGAAAGCTCTTGAATGTTCGGTCACTTGGGGAAGAAAATTAAAGGTAAGTTCATGGTAGTTTGCTTCTATCTTGATGTTCATGAGTTCTTCTTGATTCTACCTTAACTCTTGAAGCATATTTTGATTTTTGGTTGTGCTGTGAGCATTTGGTCATGAATTAAAATGAAGGAAATGGTTGTTGTTTCATGTTCTTTTGATGAAAAATGGAAAATATGTGAAGTTGAGCCAAACAAATGAGCATGTATGTGCTTAGATGCTAAGGGGAAAAATCGGCTAATATGTTGTGCTTTAAAATGATGAAATGGAGATTATACTTAAGTAAAATCATAGATATGTGATGATTGATTGGTGATATACATGTTTAAAAAAAACATGCATGCAAGTTATGTGTGAAAGAGTGATTTGGTAATAAATCTGATTGGAACAGCAGCAGTAATGTGACTTTGGAAAATCACCATAAATTGTGAGAGATGAGTTAGAAGCTGCATAAATTATGTAATTAAAGCTTAATGAGTCTAGTTTCAAATGGAATAAACGAGAATATATTTTGAATTCTGTACAATGAGAAATTTGATTCGTAATGAAGAGTGGTTAGATTAGTCAAACAGTGAAACATGCGAAACTTTGAGAAAAATCTGGTATTGTTTGACCAAACCAAAAATTCTGAAAATTTTATGGATATAAGATATATGAGTCTATTTTCAGGAAAAATTAACGGCACTTGATTTGGAGTTTCGTAGCTCCAGTTATAAATGATTTAGTGACTGTTGCTCAGGAAGACAGCTTGCAGTGAAATTATGATTATGTGGTAAACATTGATAAAAATTTGTTAATGAGTTGCTTATTGATTTCTTATAAGCTTACTATGATCTGTAGGTGTGGTTGGCCGAATATTGTAAGGGATTAATACGTAGTTTGTATTTGAATAGTTAGATTAACGTGTTAGTAATCCAATTGTAGGCGGTTCGTGTGTGGATCTCATCAGCATATCGTCGCAAACAGGTGTGTAACTAACACCCTCTTTCTTAGTTTGGGTCGACAAAAGTCGAAAAGCCGAAATGCCAAAAACCGGTATTTTGTAGATTTGCGAGTGTGCGAATGCTCGTGAGGTAAATCGATTAATGTTTTTGGTAAGCTGCAAAATTTGGACTGCAAAGTGCATGATTTCTGTGCCCTCGATATTTTTGGGCTTAATAGGCCAAAATTGGAATGATGGGCCAACGGGCCCAATTCGATAAGAACCCTCGGTACGTGATTCTGTTAGTACGTGAAAAGTAGGAATATGCATGAAAAACCCTAAAATAGATAAATTACTAAAATACCTTTAAAAGTGGAAAATTTACAGTTTTACCCCTAAGAGATAAATTATCGAAATACCACTAGGGTTAAATTGACCTAAATGCATGTTTGACTGTTGTTATTTACTGCATGTCATGTCGTTATTATCTGATGCATGGGACTGGGATATTGACGGAGGAAGTACTGAAAGTGGCTTGTCCACGTACTGGAGGCTTTGCCTCAATTTACTGTTAACTGAGCAGCAAGGCTGCAACTGTGGAGTGTTGGGCTGGGTGGGTTGAGCTATTCCCCACATGGAGTGTATGGCTGGTACGGGTGGAGTGTAGTGGTTGGTAGGTTGAGTAGTCTCCCCAAATGGGCTTGCATATGTTATTGATGTTGCATGTATTTTGAAATGGGCCTATGGGCCATACTGTTATCTGAATAAGGGGCTAAGGCCCAGTTTATTGTAATCTGAAAAGGGCTCTGGCCCAGTACCACTGTTACCTGAATGGGCTTAGGCCCAATAGGCTTGAGCTGACTTGGGCTTTGAATGAGTTTTCCTTACACACTGAGTTTCCCCAAACTCACCCCTTTTATTTTCATCCACGCAGGAAATCCCCAACCATAGTGGGCTTGGAGCTGTGAGGGAATTCGGAGTGGCCACCCGTTCTGAAAGTTTGATTTTCTTCTGGTGAACTGGACATCCTTTTATTTACGTTTGAAGTTTTGGGTTTTTAAATGTAATAAGGCCGCTTAATTATTTTTAATGGTTTTAATATGTATTACTAGGATAGGTATTACTTATTTTAACTGTTGAAATTGGATAGCTTTAGGGCGCGTTTTCAAAAACAACAATTGATTTCAAAATAACACGACAACAAGTAAAGCTTCCGCAATGAAAGTATTTTCCAAAATTAATCACTTTTCCTAAAAACGACTTAATCAAATTGGTTTCCTAGAAATATCCATGACGTTAAGGTGTGGCAATGGCGGTATGCATGTCTAGGATTGGATCCGAATGGAGCTTGGTACTTAAGCAGTCCGATGGACTCACCACCTCTTTTCCGGTTTCCTACCTGGTGCACAACTTCCATTCACTTTAACCTATAATGAAATTATCTTTTAAAACACTAAGTAAGTTTTTCTGGATCAACAATATAAAATGTTTTGAACGCTTCGATGTGGCATGTCGGATCCGGTCATAACGTCTGGGCCGGGTTTTGGGTGCTACAAAATACGAGTCAAGTGATGATCATTTTCGCCTGTAAATATTAATTCTTAATCTTAAGAAATATCTTCTTTGACCAGGGGCAAAGTCAGGGGGCTGGCATGGGCCCCGGCCCCCCTAAAATGTAAAATTATTTTTTAGACTCTTAAATTTTTTTAAAAAAATTTTAAATTAGTAAAGATAAAATTGCACTTTGATCCCCCTTAAAATTATAAAAATTCAATTTAATCCCTTACAAATTATAAATATATAAACTATAAAAAATTAAAATTTCATCCGGCCCCCTAAAAAATTTTTCTGGTTTCTCCCCTGTCTCCGGCTCTCCACTTCTCATGCTCTATATACACATAATACATGAATCTTTCAAGTATAAATGAATTCATAGGTTTCCACATAGCTCAATTGGTTCTTCATAATATGGGTTACTATGTCACTCGTAACATCAGTTTGAGTGTACATACATACATACATAACACGTTTATAGGTAATAACTCGGGATTAAAACCAGCAATCCGTTTTCTTTTTTCAGATTGCAGTGATTACATGTTGTATATATAATAGAAGTGTATATTATATAGAAGAAGAAAATATACTTCAGGATGGATGAAAACCAAAAAAGATTACACATCACTTGAAGTATAAATCCTTGTTTATATATATACATATAATCAGTAACTAAAAACCAGAATATAAATATTAATTACTGAAAGAGCAAGTCTCTGAAATTCAGCCATGGCAGCGACTCAGTTCTCCATCAAACTTAAACCGTTTTTTGACATTCAAAATAAAGGTGGTGGCCATGGAATCCACGTTATCATCTCCACGACCCCATGTTTCGTTTGCGAAGCCATTGTGATCGTAAAAGCTAGGTGATTTATTAAAGTAAGACACCGCCTTGTGTTGATGGGATGAACCGGTTGGTTGCTTGGACATCAGTACCATTGGAATCCGTCGAATAGTTAGCCATGTTCTGGGCGGTGTTCGTTGGTGGTGAAACCATTCGGCTTCCTCCGCTACCGAGCTTGGCGATGGCTCGAGACAAAGACTTGGGTAGGACCTTGCTTTTGAAGAACCCTTTCTTCTTTTGAGTGGTCTCCATATTGAAAGTGTGTTTATCAAAGGAAATTAGTAACAAAGGCGTGGGAAATAATGGTTTTGTGGGTTTGGATTATTGTTGTTGTTGTTAAGGATAGGCAAATTCTACTATGTATATATATAGGTAAATGAACTTGAGAGTTTAAAATTATCAAATTAGTCCTTCTACAATTAAATGGGTCAATTCAGTTTTTATATAATTAAAAAAAATCAAATACTATCAAATTAGAATAGAATTAATGTTTATCATTAAAAAATATTATTTACTGTCTATCAAAGTTAATATTTTTAAAATTTTTATGGTTGTGTATATGAAATTATTTATTTGAAATTGAACTGTAATTAAAAATAATAATTTTTCACGCATTTTTTTATATAATAAATATTAAATTTATTACAATTTAAATTTATTTAATTCTTTTTAATAATATAAAGATTAAATTAATCTATTTAATAATAAAAAGATTAATTTGATTCAATCCACTTTCAATGTTAAAGGCTTGTGTTTCTGCCTTCTAACGAAGCATCGAAACAGGATTTGGAATTTACGTGGAATAAAATCCTACAGAAAGTAATATAAAATGGGTTTTTGCGTGACTTTTGCTTTTTGGACCAACATAAAATCTTCTTTGCCTTTCGGTTCGTACTAAGAAATATCATTATCTATTCTAAATAGTAAATTATTCGAGTTAAATTTAAAAAAAAATTAATGTAATTTAATAATTATTAAATTTAGTTTAAGCAATTCGAGTTATTAATCAAACCAAATTTAAACTTAATAATACTCAATGTTAATAGTTTTATTAAACTTTTCATTTTCAATACATATTTTAAATATATATTATTAACCCTAAACTTAATTTTTGAGCTATACTTGAGTACAAAAATTGATAAACAAGCTTAATATCGAGCTGACTATCAAGCTCTGAATTTCAAGTCGAAACATATTTTAAATATATATTATTGACTCAACTTGATTACACCCCTACTAATATTGTTCGGATATTGCAAATTTGAGTGGGCTTAATTGCATTTTTTTTTGTATAATCAACATATCTTCCATGTAACTTTTACAGTACATGATGACTAATTCTTTTGGAGTTCGTGATTATCCTTCTCAATAATATCATTTTTTATGTTTAAACCTAAGTTTTCTAACCCAACACTTGTTAATTAAGTAATGTCTTCTTGAAGTGAGTAATTAATTAAGGGTTTGGGATTAAAATTTCAAAAAATTTATAAAAGAAAAATTATATATTATCATCTTCGATTCAAACTGCACCTTAACTCATTAAATTATTAATAAATTTATATTTAATCATTCAATTTTTACAAATTACAAAATAATACTCGATTCAAGTTTCCACTTTGTTTGTATAATCCACGTAATAATCCCAAAGTAGGCAATGGATAATAATATTCGATGCTGCTCAAAGATATGCTTTTAACATTTTTATTCTTTTCAATTGAATTATTTTATGTTCTTTCTAAAGCAAAGCATTCAACTTCATAGAAAATTCCATTCAATTTCATACAAGATTCCTAACCCTAATTTGAATATTTGTTTTAAAAAAGAAATGCTAACTTTTTCTTTTATCAAAACATCAGTTTATTGCAAAATTTAAATTTTATAAAAGTTTTCGATTCTCAATTATCAAACCCGTCCAATCTGATTCTAATAATCATAATTTTAGTGCTTAATAATTAATATGAATAATTTTTTTAAATTGATTTTAATTATAATATTCAATTTAATTTCGGTTTAAATATTTTTTCTAATAGCATTGCATCATCTAATTTACTAAATATATACATAAAATATTAACCCTAAAATACTAATTTTTATACTTAATGGATAATTAACAACAATAAATAAAGTAAAAATAATAATTTTAAAACTAAGCATTTACTTGAACCTAACTTACCATCACTTGAAATTTACCTAATTGATTACTCTATGCAGCGTATAACTTGTGTGTTGTTCACGATAGAATATATTCCAAGCTGACATCCAAAACGTTACCTCATTCTTATAACGTAAGAATATATATATTGGTATTTTCTATCATTATTTTACTATTCATATTTGAGGTTGGTAATTATTTTTATCAACAATGTATTCTTAAAGTACAGACATGTATTCTTCTTTAAAAATATAACGTGTTTTACTACAACATTCAATACTTATTGATATACATAAAATAATATTTGCATCATCAGTTAATAAATTTCGTACATCAAGTATTATTCAATAATAACATGATACTTCATTATTGGGTAATACAAAAATAGTGAAAAAATAAAGAATTATTAATAACTTTTATCTCAACATATTTAATATTAATTATGATTTTTTTGGATTTCGAGTTTCTTGTTTATCTTGTGCTTTGAATTTATTGTTTACAGTTTAGATTTAAGATATATATATATATTAAGTTTCGGGTTTCAAATTTTAAGTTTATAGGTAACAATTGGGGATTAGAACCAATAATATGTGGGAAATTATTTTAAACTTCACAAATAAAGATAAACTTCACAAATAAAGATAGGGATTGACTGGATATAATAAAATATTAAAAAAAAACAGATGTAACTTTCTTTTAGTAAAAATTCTTAGTAAAATAAAAAATATATACAAACTACGTATGTAGAAGAATTAATGTACTTCCGGATGCATGAAAACTAAAGAGAGTACACATCACTTGAAGCATAAATCCTTGTTCTTTTATATATAGGTTATAGTTAATGAAGAACGAGTCAGTAAAACTCAGCCATGGCGGGTGGAGACTCAGTTGTCCAGCTAAGTCCTCCTAGCAGTTGAATCAAAACCCCCATCGAGCTCAAACCGTCGCCTGACATTGGAAATAAAGGTGGTGGCCATTGAATCCACATTATCGTCTCCACGACCCCAAGTTTCATTTGCATAGCCCTTGTGGTCGTAAAAGCTAGGTGACTTATTAAAGTAAGACACTACCTTGTGTTGATTGGAACAACCGGTTGGTTGCTTCGACACCACTGTAATAATTGTCGAATAGTTCGCCTTCACGATGTTCTGGCCGACGGTGCTACCGGAGTTGGTGACGTTGTCTCGAGAGAAAGACTTGGGTAGCACTAGCAGCTTGTTTTTGAAGAACCCTTTCTTCTTTTGAGTGGCGGTGGCCTCCATTAAAGTTGTTTCAAGTTAATAAAAAAAACAAAGCCCTGAGCCTACTAAAAACTGTTTAGAAAACACAAAGAAGAAGAAGATGAAGAAGCTGAGGAAATGAGTTTTTCCTTCTTTTTTTGGCTTGGGTTGTATCTTAACGATGGCCAAACTCTCCTATATATATATATAAATGAGTTTTGTTTGTGGGAGTGGCTTTTGCTTTTTAGATTCACATAGAAAAAACCCTGCACTTTCGGTACATGCGTAACTCATACATATACACACACAATCACTTTTAAAATAGTTTCAGTCTTCCATACAAAATAGGAACCGAATGATATGATTATATTTTCCAGGTGCGCGTATATAGT
This sequence comes from Gossypium hirsutum, assembly GCF_007990345.1. NCBI lineage: Eukaryota > Viridiplantae > Streptophyta > Magnoliopsida > Malvales > Malvaceae > Gossypium > Gossypium hirsutum. Next base: position 88,615,308 of record NC_053427.1, read on the forward strand.
GGTGCTTTGAAGCGTGTTTTAAGACACGGTCCGCCATTGGCAACTGCTCCGAACTTGCTCTGAATACTTCCACACTATTTCCTTGGGACTGTCTGATATGTTGAGATTCTAATATTCTATCTTCTTTCTAAAGCAAAGCATTCAACTTCATAGAAATTTCCTTTTATCAAAAATCCCGGGGAAGATTTTGGTAAAAGTATAGGACAAAAAAATAGACTTAGACAAAAATATAAGATCCGTTTTTTAAACGGGTTAAGTCTTGGGTAAAATTTTTTGCTCAAGTTCAATCTAGCCCAGCATAAATCAGTTGTTTTGCTGTCGTTTCGCTATTATATTGTTATTAGTTTGTTGTTATTATTTGGATATTATATAGCTATTATTTTATTGTTAATTTTGTTACTATTTTAAAGACATTTGCTTGCTAAGTTCGAAACTATATTAGTGTTATTTAAATATAAAGATTTTTTTAATGTATTTTCAATTTGTTGATATTTTAATATTCTATATTCTTTCTAAAGCAAAGCATTGAACTTCATAGAAATTCCCTTTTATCAAAAATCCCGAAAAAGTAGAAAGATTTTGGTAAAAGTATTGGACTAAAAAATAGATTTGGATAACAAATAATGTCAGTTTATTAAACTGATCAAGTCTCAAGTAAGATTTTTTCTCAAGTCCAGCTTGACCCGGCCAGAATCAGTTGTTTTTGTTGTTGTTTCGCTATTATATTGTTATTAGTTTGTTGTTATTGTTTAGATATTATATAGTTATTATTTTATTATTAATCTTGCTACTATTTTAGATATATTTATTTGTTAAGTTAAAACTAAATTAATGTTATTTAAGTATAAAGACTTTTTTAATGCATTTTCAATTGGTTGAGAAAATTTTATTTTAATGTTTTTAATGTATTTGATATATTATATTTTTTAAATTCATATAAAAAATTTTAAATGATTAATACATGTGAACTGAAATTAGTATTTTTAATTTGGATCGAACTTAAACAGATTTTAAACTCATTTTCAAGCTAAACAAACTCATACCTAAAAAAATATACCTAAAATTATACATTCCGCGTACTGAAGCACGGCCCGACTAATGATGAGGTCAAGCTCGATGGATTTACAAAGATCATAGTTTTTATTTTATTTATTTTTAATGTAAGGTGTTGATATTGTATACTAATAGTGGTAAGATTATGATACATTCCACATATTAATTTATAATTATATTAATTTTTAGAGATTTAACAGAATTTTTCTATTTTCAGAACGTGGAAATTTGATTTAATTATATATTAATTTATAATTTAAATATTTTTAAGAAGTTTATATCAATTTTTTTATATTTTTTAGAGTTAAAGTCGCTTCTTGCCGCTTAAATTTGCTCTAGGAAATTAATAAATAATTATTACGATATGAAATATAAGGAAAGATTTAGGTTTAAACTTTTAAGATTCTATTATTGGAAGATAATCACGAACTTCAAACATAAATAGTAAAATAGATACGGAGAATATAAAGTAAAAAACTTTAATAATTGGGGATTAAAACCCATAATATGCATTTTTTTTCTCTATTTTCAGATTGCAGTGTTTTTTCATATATAAGAACAGAAGTGTGTAAACAAACTACACATGTAGAAGAAGAAATATACTTCAGGATGCATGAAAACTAAAAACTTTACACTTCACTTGAAGTATAAATCAATGCCTAAAAACTAGTAGACTATAGTTACTAAGACCCGAGTCACTGAAACTTGGCTACCATGGGAAGCGGAGAGACTCAGTAGTTTTCCCCAGTAGAATCAACAACCCTATCAAGCTCAAACCGTCGCCTGACAGTGGAAATAAAGTCGGTGGCCATGGAATCCACGTTGTCGTCTCCACGACCCCAGGTTTTTTCGGCGTAGCACTTGTGGTCGTAAAAGCTAGGTGACTTATTAAAGTAAGACACCGGCTTCTGCATGGAGGATGAAAGATTTGAAACACTCATCTTTGGTTGCTTGGTGACTGAAGAGAAAGACTTGGGCAGCAGCTTGCTGCCTTTGAAGAACCCTTTCTTCTTCATTTGAGGACTGGTCTCCATTAAAACTATTATTATCAACCAAATAACAAAACAGAGCCTAGTAAATTACAGTTAAAGAAGAAGAAGAAGAAGAAGAAGCTGAGTAGATGATGTTTTGGCTTTGGGTTGTTCTTAAAAATGGCCGAACTCTCTTTATATATATAATGATAGAGGCTTTGTGTTGTGCCTTTCCAAGAAATGTACCCTTTTGGACTGATTTGGAATTTATGCAGAATATAAAACCTTAAAAAGAAACTAATATAAAATGAGTTTAGCAAAAGTTGGTGTGACTTTTGCTGTTTAGATTCACATTAAGAGACCCCTACCTTTCGGTACTCTATATTCCAACTCTTTCATTTTTCCTGTGATTACACAATCAGTCCCTCAAACTTTTAAAATTAGCAAAATAGTAACTTTAATCATTAATATTTATAATTATGTAATTTGATCTATTTTGTAGTTTTACTTTTCCTTTTTTCATGATATTACTTTTATGGGTAAATTACACTATTATTCCCATCAAATGTAATTTTTATTTTTATAAGAGATAAATCCTAAAACTATACATGAACTATAGTTTAATGTGTAATTTATATACATAAATTTTAGATTTGTGCAATCTTATACATGAAATTTTGATTTAATCCAATTTTTGTAAATTATTAACATAATTATTGATATAACATCATTTTATGTTTATATACTGTAAACATAAATAATTATATTTACCTAGTATAAAAATAAATTGATGTATTTATTTCTTTAAATTTATATGATTAAATCAAAATTAAAGTTTCAAGAATACATCCGAACCACAATTAAAATTTCACGTGTATAATTACACCAAATTAAAATTAAAATTAATGTATAATTTTAAGATTTATCCATTTTTATAATAATTTTAGTCTTTCAACAAAGTATGAAATTGACTCTATTCCAAACACATACATGTTTTTGAAGCGTGTTTGTAGATATGGTCCCCCATATTGAAATTTGGGTCTTCTTATAAAGAAGATTCTATATTCTATCTAAAAGCAAAGCACTCAACTTCATAGAAAATTCTTAAACCCTATTTTTTTAATAATTATTCGTTTTTTTATCTGTTTTACGATTTAAGATTAATAATTTTGTTGAGATCTAATATAATATTTACGTAAAATCCTCTTAATAAAGATGACTTCAAAATTTAAATTCAATTCAAATATTCTAAGAAAAAATCCATTATCACTCCTTTTTATCAAGTCGAACATTTCTCTTTTATGAAAAAAAAAAACCCAAGCATAATCTATATTTTAAACAGGCCTATTGTCATTGGTCCACTTTTTTAGCCTAATATTTTTTACTCAAACCTTCCTTAAATTCAAGCAAGCTTTCAAAGTTGGATAAATAGCTCCACCAAAAACAAATTTAATTTAGGCATTTCACTTAATGAAATGAGTTAGATCCTTTAAAACTTTAAATTTAAACTACATATAAACTTTGACCCAATATGCGTTATCGTCAATTTTAATTTTATAAAATTTTATACAAATATTTTAAATTTAATTCAATTTTCACAAACCACTAACATTATCAAATTATCATCATTTCTTTAAATATGAAAATAAATATATTTGTTCATTTCTTTAAATATGTACAATTGAATAAAATCAAAATTTCATATATATATATAAACCATAATTCAAGTTTCAAAGTATATAATTGCACCAAATCAAAATTTAAATATCAAATTGCATATTAAACCAAAATTCATGTATAAATTCGATATTTATCTCTAAATAAAATAAAAATTCAAAATTTTAGCATTTATTTAAGCCTAACTTATAATCTCTACAAAATTCAGTAACCACTACAATTTAACTTTAAAATTTGGCCTTAAAATTGCAGGTCGAGTCCTTCAAGGTTTTAAAATTTTTGGGTCTGAGTCATTGGAGGTTTTAAAATTTTCAAGTTGGTTTGAAGGGCAAGAGTCTTTTAAGACAACCTAAGACCTACCCAAAAAAAAAAAGGCCATCTCTATAAACATAAAATTGTAATTAAGTAGACACTTAAGATCTTTACTATTGTTGTCCACTCGATCCTCCCATTGGTGCATTTGTTGCGCTGCGAGTCCTTGTCAGAACAGAAAACAAACCACTCAGACCAGAAAACACTGTCCCGTTGTTGCCAACATTATTGGCACTTGATTCACCTAATTCCTGAAAAACCAGATATGTAATGTAACCATTGAAACCATAAAAGATACGATAAAAATACCATGAAAGGTCTTGTACTAGAAGTCAGATTCTATTTCTACTCTTTATTTAAAGAATAGGTAAATTAATCTATGTACGTTAAATCAAAAAGCAAATCAATTATTTCGGTTAAAAATTTCATCTATTTGTACTGTTTTAACCAGACATTACTGACGAAATAACTAAATCGTGGTACATGGTGTGCCATATGTATCTCATATTAATATACAGAGACAAATTTTTAATAGTAAAAATGAATAAAATTTTTAACAAAAGATCAATTTGCTCTTTGATCTAACCACAGGAACTACTTTGTCTTTTTTAATAGATGAGACAAAATATAATTCAACTCTTTCTACAGGGCCTCCATGATACTTTTACCTAAATGATACACTTGAGAGCAACAAGCAAAAAGGGGAAAACCTTAAGGCCTGAGGCAGAGATTACATGTTTAGGAGATCTCCGAACCTGTCAAAAGTCAAATAAAAGGATTTACTCGGAGAAAACGCTACCTTGAGTCTGAATGTCGAATATAATAAGTTCACTTTCCTTTTTCTAATTTTCCATGTATATGGAAGATCACATCTTCGTATTCATCTCCGAAAATGTTTCAAACAGTGCTAAACATGAAGAAAACCGAAATGTTTGAAGAACATAGATTCTGAAGACTGATTTAGCTTAACTACTTCAGTAATTTTCTGTTCTATTAATTCTAATAATTCAGGACTCTGTAAAGTCAACTAACCTTGGGAGTTCCATTAGAAGAACCAGAAGATGGAGACGGCGGTTCTACCGGTAAAATGGGAGGCAAAGACCCACTCTGCTTAAAACACAAAGAAAAAGACTTGTTAAAAAAGAATCGGCGGTTTCAACAACCAGGTTAGCACGAAGAGAATTTCAACATCATTCAAATAAACCGGACATGGAAAATAAGCAATGCATTGCATTCAATGTCAAATATCCATAAGATTTCTCATTCGCATGGCTGAGATTGACCAGCCCATATTTGGTTGAGCAAATTTGAAACAAACAAAGGCCAAAGCACAATATTTGATGGCATCTAGATAATGAAAAAACTCTAAAAAGGTCCAAACATAACAGCCGCTAAAGATATCATAAAGGCCCTTGTACCGAGAGTCAGATTGTATTTTGTCTCCTCTACTCTAAAAATGAATAAATTAGTCCTTGTACATTAGATCAAAGAGCAAACTAATCCTCTTGCTAAAATTTCATCCATTTCTACAATTAAAAACTGGTTCCTATATGTCAAAATAAGATACATGTGCCACATGTAACTATTTAGCTATTCGGTCAGCCACGCCAGTTATGGATAAAATTCTTAGAAATGACCAATTTGCTTTTTAATCTAATGTACAGGGACTACTTTGCTCATTTTTTTTAGTAAAGGGGTAGAATACAATCTGACTCTTAGTAGAAAGGCTTTTATGGTACTTTTACTCATAACAGCCTTGAAATTCTATCCTTAAAATACATGTTCCACAGTCCAAGTGTTCTTCCATTAGTTAATCATTCATCACACCATACATCAAAAAGAGAAGGAATCTGACCCTTGATGGTGTTTTCGTTGGGGCTTCAAGAGCTGGCCTGGAAGAGTTAGCTGGTAAAGCCTGCAAGAGTGAAATAACACTCAGCATGAAGAAACACGAGCATAGGAACCAAGCTGAAAGAAAACGTCTAAAATACATGGATCTAAAAAACAAAACAGTAAAACAATGATAGTAATCAACAGTGATCCAAAAGAAGAATCATCATCTGCTCTTACGGTTTTTGTTAGTGTTTAAGGACACCACAATCTTGACAAATAGATACCAATGAAACACAGATAAATAGATAACATACTATTAATTGCAGATCAGATACATAACATAAACAAACCTGAGTATGATCAGTGGGTCTATTTTGTTCTATGGTCTGGGCATAATCACACAACCAGTTGACTCCTTCATTTGTCATATCCTATGAAGATGATAGAAAACCACAGAAATTAACAAAAGCAATGACAATACTCATGAATCACGTTTATATTGCACCGTATGTTTTTGTTTAAAGTAAGAATTACCTGCTTCCCTTCTATCCTTTTTATCTTACTTTCCTGAGCATCGACACCAATAAAAAGAGAGAGAGTGGGTCGACTTAGTTTCACATCTAGAAAGTATAAAATAACCACAATACAGCAAAATCAAGTCTTCAAAAATGCTTACCAGAGTTTGAACTACATATCGAACGGATTGAACATTAGTGTTGAGCTTCTTTGATTGATCTTGTAGTAGAGTAACCTATACAATTCAATCAATTTTCAGTGAATAACAACGAAACCTCCTATAGATGAAACTTGCTACGAATACAACCTTACATCTCACCTCTTCATGTGTTGTAGCAGTAATATCTGCAATTTCATGTAGACGATTATCCACACCCTCAATTCTTGAGGATAGTTGCCGTTTGGTAGCCTAGAAGGGGACGAGAAAAAAATTAAAAAGGAAAGAGCCAGAGGAGATTTCAGTCAATTTACTAGGAAAAACATTGACATACATATGGAAACCAAAATCATGTAACTTGGTACTTGAAATCTTCATATACTGTGGCCATTCATGGATTTAGGTAATGTACGAACAAATTTAGTAAAAGAAAGACTTGCCGAGATTGACGAGTAAACACTCTCAAGCTGCTTAGCTATGGCATCACGTGCATCAGATAAACTACGCCTCGTTGCAAACATCATATTGGGAAGTCTCCAGCCCTGAAACCATTCAAGGAATATAACTTATAGCCAAGAGTAAAGATGCATATTTTAAGCAAAGAAACACACAAGAAATGACGTATAGCAGGTACATATATATTCAGAACAATAGTATAGGAACTCAATTGATCCATTTAATAGAAGAGGGACTAATTTGATCAGGTCCCTATTATAATAGATCGACCTCCGAGGTATATTCACCCATATATATAACAAGCAAACAAACTGAAAGCATAGAACAGGATTCTTGAACTTGGCAAAACTATCTACCACGGCCATTGAGAAAATGCAAATGTGCCAGAATTTTTTATCACAGAATTCAACCATCTTATCAGTTTGCTCCACAATAACCTACACACATAAATACACTATAAAGAATAAAAGTTCATTACCTTCCACCAAACGTAGCCATATCCAACAACGACAACAACAATGATTATGCTGTATTTACTAGTACCTGCATGTAACAAAAACATTCCCCAAAATAAAGCTCAGGAACTGGATAGTGTTGACTATAATTGATCAATATTGAAAGTTATAATTTCTCTTAAAAAATTAAGAATAGTAAGAAAACAGTATTTTCTTTTAAGTGTCAGAAGCTGATTATGAAAAGGGATACTCATTAATTTCTCATTCAAAAGGAACTATGGATCCATAGTAGTTGTGCATATTGCATAAAAGGATGACAGAATAAAATTTGGAAAAGTTTTGTTAAAAATTCTAGTTAGAATGAGTGTCATCGACATTTTCCCTTCAAACGTCAAAGGATGGAAACAATCATAACCTGTTCCTTGTCCGGTAACAATTGTAATTGGTCTATTTGATGCCAAGATTTGCAGTTCCTGCCTTAGGCTGTTAACCTGTAAATGAAAACAAGTTAAAACAAGATATAACCATACAAATTTAAATACTAAAGCAAGGATCAGAATAATAGGGAGTCATCATCACTGAAATGACAAGCATACAGAATTAATAACAAGAAGTATCATGAATGCTTAACGTTATCAATGATATATTCCTCAAGAAAGTAATAAAAGCATGAAAATACGTATAAATAAATATAAAACTTTATCCGCTAGCAGCATTGCCATGCAGCCACCATATTAAAATGTCATGATAAAACAGAGGTAATATCATTATTTGCAATCAACAATACCTGAAGATCACAAATACCTTTTCAACCATAAATTATTTAGTCAAGGATCTATCCATAAAGAAAAACAAGAGATAACTTCATAAAAAGCATTTCCATCATATTTCAATCATTTCAATTACCAAGCAAAACAATCAAACAAGCAAAAATAGCTCCAAATATCAGAAACAACAATAATCAGAATATTATTCACCACTCATAATGGAAATAGGAGATCATACAGACCTGAGCCACCAAATAGTCATTTCGCGGCTTGTTTGACGGAGTGGAATCATCATGCTTAAGTTGCCGAAAAGCAATCTGCAGCAGAAGACAAATTATCACCAAGTTAGGCAGAAAGTAAGAGGCTTCATAATCTAAAACTTACATATTTTAAGGAAAACAAAAAAACATCTTTAGTTTTAAGTCATGGCTAGAAAAATGGAAAATCACCTTGAAAGCACCAGAGACAAAATCAGAAACACCTGACATGCGTCCTTCTTTCGCAAGAATTGAACCAACAATACCTAAAAGACAAACAATAGATAATTTAAGTAGAAGGATAGTGAAATTCTTAGCTACCTCACTCCTCTAAAAGGGAGTACACATTAAAGTAATAACATCTTCAACCCCAAATATGGAGTACCCTACTTTCATGCAATTCACATGGTTCAACAAGCAAATGATATATCACGATCAAACTAATACAAAAAGAGGAACTTTTAGTTCTCGGATTTATTTTAGGCTATTCTATTTTGGAAGTCCAACAGCTATCTTAGAGCCCACCAGCCACAACATTTATACAAAGGATTACCTATGGGAAAATATTGAAACCATAGAAGTTCTAATTTTTAATGCCAAATGTCATGTTAACAAGAGGCAAAACCAAATTGGTAACTACATTACTCCTCCAAAGGGGAATACATATGAACAAATTATGTTTGAACATAGTCATCAATGCTATGATTCTTCTAATCGATTCATCCATTTAGAACCTGAAAAGATGCAAGCTCTGTCTAAGTTAGACTTCAAAATAGAACTCTGCTCCACAATCAGATTACTAAGTGATTGTTTTAAGGACATTCCATGTTGATACTGTACATGCTTACAATTCCATCGAATATCACTCAAGCCCACTAGCCTTTCAATTTATTTCTATCCTTCATATTTTGTAACAATTCCCATCAAGTGGATCACCTTCAGCTAAAACAAAAATCAAGATTCCATCTTTGCAATCCAATTCTTATATCCCAGCACCACAGCTATAATCCAGGTCCCAGTGCTAATACGGAATCATAAACTATAATCAATTACATCCATAGCACCAAAACTAGCACGCATTCCCTAAAGCTTCCCCAATCAATCCAAGTACTAAAAAACATTAATCCAAAAAAAAACTAAACCCTAATCCAAATCCGAGGTTTATCTAAAACCCTAAATTTACTTTCAACTAAACCAATCGATTCTCAAAAAACCCAAACAATAACCGATTCGTAAGTAAAAAGAAAATTAAAAAAAAATTGAAGAAGACCGATGATTGAACAGACCTGCACCAACGATGATAGATAACTTGCCAAGAGGAAGAGCCATTGCCAAATACGGTTTGGACCGTATATTTGTACGTTTGTGAGCGTATATACTGGGACAGTAGATAAAACAAACTACTGCTAGAGTACCATGAATCAAAAATTGCAGAACAATAAACGAATTTGGGTTTTTTAAAAATAATATATTAATTGGTATTTTCCATTGATTTATGGTTTTTTTTTTCGATTGCTTTATGGTTTGATTTTGAGGAATCGCTGAGAAAATTTATAGAAGACTATGGAGCTTAGATTACTTGGTTAGCATTTAGCACCGTAAAAGAACCCCCGTCGTCGGGTATTAGTTACCTACTAAACTATTTACTTTGTTGGTTAATTTGCCATAAGGGTCCTTGAATTTTTTTATATTAGTAAGCCATTAAACTATTTAGTATTTACTTAATTTTGTTGGTTAATTTCTCATAAAAGTCCTTTAGTTTTTTTATATCGCGAAAGTTAAAAAATCAATGGATAAACTACACCAAGGTCACTAAACTATTAGTAAACTTATGTTTTGGTCACTCAAATTCAAAGAGTTACAAAATGGTCACTAAACTATTCGAAAGTTTTTATTTAACCCACCATGCTATTAAGTTTCTTTTAAAAAGAGTTCGACTAGTGAGATTTAAATGATGATTTGATGATTGGTATGATGGATTAATACCCATTGAATTCAATGAGTAGAAGAACATACCTTAAATCTAAGTCGATCTGACGGTTAATGTCGAAGATTAGAGAAAAAAGTTGTTGGATTTTAGTTCACAGATTCATTACGTTCAAAGTTGTTTTATGAATAAAAAAATGAATTGTAAAAGAGAAGCGAAAAGAAACTTTAAATTTTGTATAGGTGATGCAAACAGATAATTTAAACTTATTAATAGTTTAACGAACTTGGATGTAATTTACCCTAAATCAATTGTCAATACTGTAGGTTCGGCTCGAAGTCACGTATCAATTCATTTTATTTTCCAAATAACAATAAATTAATAAATTTTTATATTAATATTTTCTATTTTAAATTTAAAAAAATAAAAATATTTTTATTTTTTTATTTGAAATCTGAGCTAATTTAGGTTATGTGCATTTTTCTTTTTTAAATTGCATCCCAATCCAACTCGACCCAACATAATATATTTATGCTCACAAGCCTTTTTTTTTACTTTAAATAAAAAAAGTTCAATTTAATTTTATACCAGAAATAGAATAAAAATAAAAATAAAAATATCATAGAAGTATTTATACTAGAAATAGAATTGCATTTTTCCTCTTTATTAAAAAAATATGTAAATTAGTTTATGTATGTTAGATCAAAGAACAAATTGCTCCTTCTATTAAAAATCTCATCCATTTTTACTGTTGAAAACTAGTCGACGTGCACGTGGCACGTCACATGTAACTATTTGATTATTCCATCAGCTACACTAGTTTTGAATAATAGAAATAAATGAAAATTTTAACAAAAAGTATTAATTTGCTCATTAATCTCTAATTTACTAATTTTCTAAGTAAAGAGAACAAAATATAATCCGACTTCCAGCACAAATCCACTACTATTCTTTTACTTAAAAAGCTTTCAATAAAATGATTTCTAACCCGAAATCCCCCACCGCTAGTATATCAAAGAACCAAATTTTATGTACAAGAGTAGCACAAAAAGGTTAAAATATACTATAAAGTCCCTGTGCTTTTTACATATTTAGAATTTAATCCTTCTACTTTTGTTTGAAAGAATTTAGTCATTATACTTTTCAGATTTAAAAATACAAATCCAATTGTTTGCACAACTAAAATTATTTGTGTTAAATTCAAGTTCATTACATTTTTTTACATCACTATTAGGTGAGTTTCTTTCAATTCAAAATGTCATACCAGATGATTTTAATAGTGTTAACAATTGAATTTGAATTTAAATTTTAAATTTTAAAAAATAGAAGGATTAAATTTCTAAAAATTAAATTAAATTTCTAAAAATAAAAGTAAAGATACTAAATTCCGAGTATAAGAATAGTATGAAGCATGAGGCATATGAACTATATTAGCAAAAGCCAAAATTAGAATCAAAAACAGCCGGAGATTGCTTCAACTTGTCACATTAGGAGAATATCTATATCTATATCTCTATATATATAATGTTACATCCAAGGTTCAACTGAATCCCAGCTGAAACAGTCCACCGTATTTGGAACACTTCACCGGAGCATATACCCTCATGAGAGCAAGGATGGTACCCCGAAAATGGCACCAAATGAAACAATGGACGTTCAGAATAGAGTTCAAAACATGTAGAAAACCTATCTTCTTTTTATGTGAAAACTAATCCTTTCGAGTGCCATATCGACATCTAACTTCCTTACCTTCGATGAGTCTCTCCACGGCATCTGAAGGGAGGCCGATCATCTCCAATGTCTTCTCCCACACTTTGAATGAAGTCTCGACACTATGCGCTTCTTTAGAAGGATTTGTAGGATGACAACCTTGGGAAATGAATGAACAAACAGGCCACTCGTCGATTTTCAACGACTCATAATACTCCGAAATCTGAGGATCTGTTGCTGCGAAAAGAGCACTCCTAGAACCTACATTGATATTTAATGATGGCAAAAATTAGCTCCCAATTCCCCTTATCCACTGGCATATGGCAATTCCTCTTAGTTTCTTATAGATGCATGACATCATGGACCAAGAATGTATTTGGAAAACAAAAATAAAAAAGAAATTGAAAATAACAAGCCTAAAACATTACTTTGACATGATAATTATTTATGTGATGATGATAGCTATGCTTCACAAAAACAATGTGCTACATTCATTAATAGAAACTAATTAAGAAAACACAATTGAACTAATCTTTGCAAAAACTTACCCTCTTGAGGGCTGAATACAAAATAGGGTATTAGATGATAAGCAGCTTGAACGATTCTGGGTAGATCCCGAGCCTGCACTTAAACATAGAATATCGAATAAGATCACTATTTTCAATGACAGACACATAAAGAAGATGAGCAGCAAACAATAATAGATACCATTTATCTATAGACTTTTCATTTTCCCTTCAATACCCTTGTATAACACTTGTGTCCGACACATATTCAGACATGTGATCTACATAGATGACATGTTGGTAAATAAACAAAATAACATGTGTCCTTTGACTGAAAGAAACTTCAAGAAAATGGCTAAATTTTAAACTTCAGCTATTGCAAAACATGACAGTTAAACATCTTCAATCCAAAGAGACATCACACTATAACTTGCAAGAGAATTAATGTTGAACATAAAGTTTCAACAAAACTAGTAAAGAAACCATTCATTTCAAATACTTTTCGACGAGTAAATATCGTGTATGAGCATCAAGTTATTAGACCTTCTTAAGGAAGCTTTGCCTTCAGCATGGTCAATAAGCAAAATTTTCAAAGGAATCCTAATCCTGATATAAGATTTTAAGAATATGATGGAAGGCTATTTGATTTTCATATTTGTATACATATATTTTGTTGTTCCAATAGGGTCGGAAGCGTGTAAATTATTGTACTAAAAAATCACACAAAGTTCAATTCCCAGGGAAGAGAGATGGATCACATGGATCTCTTAAATACCAAGTCTTTCCTTAGTCAGAATATCCCTTCTATAGTAATTTAATAGCACAATTAAATACTACTATTATACCCTCAAATATTGAAAGAAAAATAGGACAAGAAAGAACACAAGAGTTTTAACGAGGTTCGGTAAATTATACCTACGTCCTCAGGCACTAACACCAGATGATAACTTTACTATCTTCAAAATATTACAAACAAATAGAATTCCTTGAGAATTCTCAAATGGGAGAAGAGAGAAAACTAAGAGAGAAAAATTGGTTGGGATGAATTGAAATGAGAAATGAGAAGGCCTATTTATAATTGAGGTTTAAGGACCAAACAATAAATAGCCCATTATCTCAAGGACCAAAAAAAAATTATCCCATGCCACTTTTTCAAAGACAACTTTAGGGTGCTAAACTTGCACCACTTTGTATTGTTTGCCATTAATGTTGTCTCCCATTAATGTTAACAATCTCCACCTTGAAGATTTGATTAGGATAATCACATCTTCACACACTTCCTTCAACTCCCCAAATTCGATAAAGCTATCTTTTGTAGTGCCTACAAATGCACTCTCGAGCGCCATACACCTGAAGGTGCTCAAATTCTCAGGATGTTAATCAAGTTCAACCAATGATTAAACTTGATTGTTGTTACCACCTTGGTCATCATATCTGCGGGATTATCTGCTGTTGGAACCTTCTGAAGTAGAATTTTTCCTTTTTCAAAGACTTCCCGCACAAAGTGATATCTTACGTCGATATGTTTGGTTCTTGAATGATAGACTTGATTTTTCGCTAAATGAATAGCGCTCTGACTGTCACAATATAAACTTATGTGACTTTGAACAACTCCTAAGTCTTTCAACAATCCATTAAGCCAAATAGCCTCCTTAACAGCTTCTGTAACTGCCATATATTCTGCCTCTGTAGTAGACACAGCTACTGTAGACTGTAAGGTAGACTTCCAACTCACTGGGGCTTTCGCAAGAGTAAACAGATACCCCGTAGTTGAACGACGTTTATCTAAATCACCAGCAAAGTCGGAATCAACATATCCAACTACAAACTGACCAAGTGCTTCATCCTGTTCAAAAATTAAACTAACATCTACGATTTCTCGAAGATACCGTAGAATCCATTTCACAGCTTGCCAATGTTCTTTTCCAGGATCATGCATATACCTGCTCACAATTCCAACAACTTGTGAAATGTCAGGCCGCGTACACACCATCGCATACATCAAACTCCCAACTGCATTAGCATATGGGACTTTTGCCATATATTCTCTTTCTTTTTCAGTTTTCGGAGATAATTGAGCACTAAGTTTCAAATGAGAAGCAAGTGGGGTACTTACATGTTTTGTGTTTTCATTTACACCAAAACATTGTAATACCTTTTTCAGATATTGCTTCTGATTCAAACAAAGCTTGCCTCTCTGTCTATCTCTACTTATCTCCATGCCGAGAATCTTCTTGGCCTCACCTAGATCTTTCATCTCAAACTCTTGATTCAACTGAGCCTTCAGCTTATCTATTTCTTTTTGGCTCTTCGAAGCGATTAACATATCATCAACATACAAGAGTAGATAAATGAAAGATCCGTCATGCAGCTTCTGCAAATACACACAATTGTCATATTTGCTTCTTGTGTACTTCTGCCTTCTCATAAAGCTATCAAATCGCTTGTACCACTGCCTCGGGGATTGCTTCAATCCATATAGCGATTTGTTCAGCTTACAAACCCAATTTCTACCATCAGCATCTGTGTATCCTTTGGGCTGAGTCATATAGATCTCCTCTTCTAACTCACCATGCAAGAAAGCCGTCTTAACATCAAGTTGAGCTAGCTCCAAATTCAACTGTGCTACCAAGGCCAACAAAATTCTAATGGAGGAATGCTTCACAACAGGGGAAAATACATCATTGTAGTCAATTCCCTCCTTCTGAGCGTAGCCTTTAGCTACCAATCTTGCCTTGTAGCGAATATCCTTCTTGCTAGGAGATCCATCTTTCTTTGCGAATACCCACTTGCATCCGATTGCCCTTTTACCTTTCGGTAATTGCGCCAACTCCCAAGTATTGTTCTTCCGGAGAGACTGCATTTCTTCATCCATGGCGCTTTTCCATTAATCACTTTCTAAGCTTTGCATTGCTTCTTGATAAGTGATAGGAATATCATCAACAACGGGAAGGGCGTAGGCCACCATATCAGTAAATCGAGTAGGTTTACGAATTTCTCTCCGTGGCCTTGCAACTGCAACTGGTTCTGGTGTACTTAGTGGTTCTTGGGTCAGAACCTCTTCAACCTCTAATTCCTCCATTGTGGCTGGAGAATTAGACTTATTAACTGGGCAAATCCCCATCTGCTCAAACTCCACCTGTTTTGGAGTACACTCCACCTGCTGTGGAGTATTGCTCGTCTGAATATCTTTATTTGCTACCTTTTTCAATGTGGCAGATTCATCAAAGGTAACATCTCTGCTACAGATCATTTTCTTTATGCTTAAGCACCAAAGACGAAATCCCTTCACTCCAGAAGTGATTCCCATAAAGAGAGCTTTCTTTGCCCTCGGATCTAACTTTGACTCCTTCACATGGTAATATGCAGTGGTTCCAAACACATGTAAGGAATCATAATCTGTAGCCGGTTTTCCAGACCATACCTCCATAGAAGTTTTTCTTTCTAATGCAGATGATGGCAAACGATTAACAAGATGGCCAGCGTATGTCACAGCCTCAGCCCAAAATTGCTTGCCCAACCCAGCATTGGACAACATACATCGAACTTTCTCCAGCAATGTTCGATTCATACGCTCTGCCAATCCATTCTGCTGTGGTGTATCCCTAACTGTGAAGTGTCGAACAATACCATACTCTTGGCACACATCGAAGAACGGATCACTTTTATATTCCCCTCCATTGTCCGTCCTAAGCCGCTTGATTTTCTTGCCAGTCTGGTTTCCGATCATAGTTTTCCATTTAAGAAAAACTCTAACCACTTCATTCTTAGTTCTCATGGTATACACCCAAACTCTTCTGGAAAAGTCATCAACAAAAGTAACAAAGTAGTGTTTTCCTCCCAATGAAGGTGTCTTGGAAGGCCCCCACACATCTGAGTGAACATATTCCAAAATACCTTTTGTATTATGGATAGCAGTACCGAATTTCACTCTCTTTTGCTTTCCCAGAACACAATGCTCGCAAAATTTTAATTTGTAAGCCTTTGCACCTTTCAACAATCCTTGTTTTGCCAGAATTTGCAAGGATTTTTCGCTAGCATGTCCCAACTTCATATGCCACAACTATATTGAGTCCAATTCTTTATTGCCAGAAGCTGCAGCGACTGCTCCAATAACTGTACTACCTTGGTAGTAATACAAGTTATTTTTCCTGATGCCCTTCAATATCACAAGTGCGCCAGATGTCACTTTCAAAACCCCATATCTCATAGTAACAACTGAACCATTGGATTCCAGGGCTCCCAATGAGATGAGATTTTTCTTCAAACTGGGCACGTACCGAACATCAGTCAGAACTCTGGTTGATCCATCTTTATTCTTTAATTGGATTGAACCTATCCCAACAGTTTTACAGGCATTGTCATTGCCCATATAAACAACTCCTCCATTTAGTTCTACTAAATCAGAGAACCACTCCCGGTTAGGGGACATATGATAGGTACAACCCGAATCCAATATCCACTCATCTGAATGGAACGACGATGATGATGCAACCAGTGATAGTTCAGAGTCACTGGTATCATGCTTTGCAACACAAGCATCTACAGCAGCTTTTCCCTTATTCTTCAGCTTTGGACAATTTTTCTTCCAATGGTCTTTCTCATAACAAAAAGCACATTCATCTTTCCCGAGTCTGGACTTTGACTTTGATCTCCCCTTTTGAGTTTTCTTCCGAGTGTATGAACGACCTCGGACTACTAAAGCTTCTGTATCTCTGATTGAGTTTTTCTATTTGTCCTTCTTTCTCTGTTCATAACTGTATAAGGCCACACAGACTTCGCTCAGAGATATATCACTCCTGCCATGAAGTAGAGTAGTTTCTAGGAACTCAAACTCCTCAGGAAGTGACCCCAACAGCATCAAAGCCAAATCTTCATCTTTGAATGTCTCATCCATATTCAACAAATCAGTGACTAACTGGTTAAATTTGGTGATGTGATCATTCATTGTGGTACTTGGGACGTAAGTGAAGCGAAACAGTCTTTTCTTCAAGTGGAGCTTATTTTGACTGTTTTTCTTGAAAAAATTTTCTTCAAGTGCCACCCACAACTTATTTGCAGAAGTCTCCTTTGAAAAAGCATACCTCTGCTCTCGAGAAAGGCATGATCGAATTGTGCCACATGCCAACCGATTGATCGCCTTCCAATCTTTCTCCTGTACATCATCTGGTTTCTCTTCATCAATGGCAATGTCTAGACCCTGCTGAAAAAGGGCATCTAGAACCTCACTTTGCCACATACCAAAATGGCCCGTGCCATCAAAGATCTCCACGGCAATCTTGCATTTACAATTGTCGGTCTTGTCCACATGGACGATGTTGAAGCTCCTACACCGACCGTTTTCTCCATAATCTTTCAATATACCTAAGGAAATCTTTTCTGATGTGGAAGATCAGTTTAAACTGCAACCACAGAGCATACTACGATTAACCTTCGGCTCTTGATACCACTTGTTGTTCTAATAGGGTCGGAAGCGTGTAAATTATTGTACTAAAAAATCACACAAAGTTCAATTCCCAGGGAAGAGAGGTGGATCACATGGATCTCTTAAATACCAAGTCTTTCCTTAGTCAGAATATCCCTTCTATAGTAATTTAATAGAACAATTAAATACTACTATTATACCCTCAAATATTGAAAGAAAAATAGGACAAGAAAGAACACAAGAGTTTTAACGAGGTTCGGTAAATTATACCTACGTCCTCAGGCACTAACACCAGATGATAACTTTACTATCTTCAAAATATTACAAACAAATAGAATTCCTTGAGAATTCTCAAATGGGAGAAGAGAGAAAACTAAGAGAGAAAGATTGGTTGGGATGAATTGAAATGAGAAATGAGAAGGCCTATTTATAGTTGAGGTTTAAGGACCAAACAATAAATAGTCCATTATCTCAAGGACCAAAAAAAAATTATCCCATGCCACTTTTTCAAAGTCAACTTTAGGGTGCTAAACTTGCACCACTTTGTATTGTTTGCCATTAATGTTGTCTCCCATTAATGTTAACATATGTTGCATGCATTCAAAAGGGATATAATTTTTTTTTGCATATATCTATGTTTTTCCCCTACAATTACGAAATCCTTTCTTCTGAAACAGCAGAAAAGTTGGTTCATCTTCTAAAACAGTGAACATACAAATTTTGGTAAAAGTATCATGGAGGCCGTTGTATTAGTAGTTAGATTGCATTTTGTCCCCTCTACTCAAAAAATGGCAAATTAGTCCTTGTACGTTAGATAAAAAAGCAAATTGGTCTTTTTTATTAAAAAATTCATTCATTTGTACTATTAAAAACTGGTGCGATTGACAGTAAAACCAAACAGTGACACGTGGTGTACCATGTGTACCTGATGTTGACGTACAATGACCAGTTTTTAACAGTAGAAATGGATGGAATTTTTAACAAAAGGACTAATTTGCCCATTCATTGAGTAGAAGGGACACAATGCAATCCAACTCCTAGTACAGGGATTTCCATGGTACTTTTACCACAAATTTTGTATTGTTATATTTTACATTGAAGAAGACAAGAAGGAATAATCTCTGAATGGAAATATGTAATTATAAACATTCAAGTAATGACCCTTCTAATAAAAGATGGAGAAACTGAAATGCTCTTATATACTTACAACATTTGTGTGGACAATTCCAGGTGATACACACATAACGTTAACACCAGATTCAACAGGTAGCCGTTTGTGGAGGACACTGCTAAACATAACCTGCAAGCCAAGGCACAAGTTTCATAAGCCATTGTTAGTGTAATATATTTTACTTTACATCTTGATTATATCCAACTTCTTTATTTCTTGATGATCAGTTACTACAACAGGATGAAAAAATGCATGAATAAAATCGAAAAAGTCACAGGTTGATTGTTAATGACCTTTATAGGCTCGCTAAATAAACAACATGTGAATGTAGGTAAGTTGAACTTGTTTATGTTCACAAACAAGCTTGATAAAGTGTTCGTTGAAGAGCAAAGTTAAAGGCTTAACAATAACTTATCATTCATCAAGTTATTAAATTTTAACTTCAATATCTTCTTCCACAAATGAAATTACGATTTAACATCTTTGTTATCGAAAAGCAGGATAACATAGATTGAAATTCATCTTGTAGTAAACTATTGTTGCAGAGTTGCTTTTTACATGCACACAAAACACAGACACGCAAAAGATAAATCCAGAAACATGAGCACAAGAAGATATCCACTTCTTAAGCCGAAATCTCATATTAGATGGCAACAAGAACAGGAAATTGCTGTTGTAGATATAAATCCATCCCTTAGACCTAAAGCACTCACCTTTGTTCTGAGGGAATCATAAATGAGTCCACACCTAGGATCCATATTATCTGTTAGAAGCCATCTTTAGCAAATGACAGTGTTGAAGTCAGTTTTTCAGTTAAAAGTCCACTATAATGTCGCTTGTGTCTAGTTAAATGCTCAATTAACTCAACCAAACTGAGTCCAAATGCCTAAAGTTAGCTTGACAGTTAAATTGTCCCATGTAAGCTATGTTTAATCATGTGAAAAGCAATACAAGGTAAACTGCCATTCTGTGTCCATAGGTGAAACCGAAGATATGATGCAAAAAAACCATAACTCAATGAAAATTTAAAGCCAACTAACTGTTAAAAGGAATTGAAATGACTTCTTATTATACCTGTGCTAGCTTGCTGTTAGTATATCCCAACAGGCTTGAGTATTTTCTTTTCCCAGAAACAGTGTTCATGTCTTCTGTATCAACGAAGCCAACATAATGCATCTGCAGAAGGGAAAATCAAATACATAATCAAAACATAGCTATTTGCATTTTTGAAAACAGTGATGACAATACCAACAATGAACGCTATGTTAACTAGCAGTAGAGTAGTATTAGTCTGTGGCACCTACCATATAAAGAAAGCAAAAATGGTAAAATTCAAACTTCCTACTACCGCCAAATCAAACACTCACCAAAACAAAACAAAATCTCGAAAACATAATGCTCATCAAAATCATATCGTCATTGAATCAAAAGTTACAAAACCAATCTCAGAAACATGAGGCTCAACAACTGCATAGGTAATTGAAGACCCTTCGAAGGTTACATCTTTGATTCTCGTTATACCAAATGCAATGAAACACAATGCATAAAGTTTAGTGAATTCCCTAACACTACTATTTCACTTACCATCTCCTACCTATCCATTCCAATAAGCCAACATAACAACCAATACTTTTCACCAGCAAAAGTGATAGTTACAACTTACAACCGTATCAACAGTTACCATCAGAATCAATCATTACAAGCACCAGGGGAGGCTGGCAGGGGTGGCCCCTAAAAATGATAAAATTTTAATTTAATTCTTTAAAAATTGTAAAGATATAAGCTAATATAACGATGAAATTGCATTTTAGCTCTCATAAAAATACATAACTCGGCTTAACTCAACCCAAACTAACTATCCTACACATGATATACAAAGGTGGTACTCAAACTTGAGCTCTCAAGCCGGAATCGAACTTGAGCTCTCAAAATTCCCTTTGCATTAAGCCAAGGCCTCATTGGTGATACATGAAAGCAATTGTTACTAGTAACTATGCAAATGCTTAATCTTTTAATCCGAATGGAACTCACAACAGAATTGACATTAATAATTCGACCTGTAGACCCTTTAATAAGTGATGGCAAAAGCAATACAGAGAGCAATGCTGGAGCTAGATGATTCACTTGCAAATGTTCCTCAAACCCATCCTTTGAAAACTTCTGGGTTTCTGCAAATAAACAAGTTTAAAATACAAATCACTATTTTGGGGTTCAAACAAATAGCTTAAATTAAACATTAACAAAATAAAAAAACGAACCTCCAATTGAAAAAATCCCAGCATTATTAATAAGAACATGTAATGGTTTTAGACGAGCATTCCATGTATTAGCAAAACCAACAACAGAATCCAATGATAAAAGATCAAGTTCCATAACCTCAACATTCAAAAGTATCCCTGCCCAAGAACTACACCATTGATCAATCAATTCATTAGCTGTTTTTCGGTTCCTCACTGCCATTACAACATGTGCCCCTGCTTCAGCCAATTGTCGTGCTATGTCCTTACCGATACCACTCGTAGTGCCGGTTACGATGCATGTGAGGTCGTTTAATGGCGGTAATTCTAATGGGTTTTGTAAGTGACTCGTTTTTGTTCTTTGAAAAAGTAGCTCGTAGGTTACGTGCATCCATCCTATTAACCATTCGATCCAACCCAGAGCTTGTTTCTTCTTCACCATTAATACTCTATAAATTATTCTTCTTTTTTCGTTTTTAAATCTGTGTTTGTGATATGTAAAGATTTTGAGGAAGCTTTGCTCGAGTGCCAAGACGGTGTGAAAATTATGAGTGTAACTTCAAAAATAAAATTAAATGGACTAAATTACAAGTATTTGTATGATAGAGGACTAAAATCAAATTAGACCACTCATTTTCCCAAAATAGAATAACTGCGACAAAAGAAAAGGCTTAAACCCAAATTTAACCCTCAAACTATACCATTCTTTCATTTAGGTACCTAAAGCTTTTTTTGTTGGCAGCTAAACTATGGTAAAAGTACCATGAAGTCCCCTATATTAAGAGCCTGATTGCATTTTACCCTTCACTCAAAAAATTGACAAAATAGTCCTTATACATTAGACCAATGAGTAAATTGGTCCTTCTGTTAAAAATTTCATCCATTTCTATCGTTAAAAACTAAACCCAATACGTCAGAATGCGGTACATATGATGTGCCATGTATAATTTTCTAGTTATTTTGTTAGTCATGCTAGTTTTTTATAGTAAAAATGGATAAAATTTTTAATTAAAATGACCAATCTACTCTTTAATCTAACGAACAACAACAAACTTGCCCCCTTTTTTTACTAAAGAGAACAAAGTACCCATGGAATACCCATGGAATATTTGTTTGGATTTAAGCGTAGCGAAGTAAAAATAAAAATGTGTACTAAAGATATTAAATTAATATGAATTTTATATATCTTAAAATAATCTTAAAAATTACAATAATATTTACATTAAATAATAAAATAACTTAAATGATATTGATGTTATAATAATTAAAATTTATTAAAATTATTATTCATATTTAAAATAAAAATAAATTACCCAATTGATCACTCAACTTTTAAAACGATTTCATTTTGATCGCCTAAAAAAATCCTTACAATTTCACCTAAAAGACAACTTTCATTTTAATCACCTTTAAATATAGTAGATTGTATACATTAAATCATCTTTTTACCACTTTATAATAATTTATATATTTATTTTATTTTTTAATAAATATACTAAATATAATTAAATCATAAATGTATATATATATACACGTTGTAAATACATCTGTCTTTGACTTATATTCAAATAAAACTTTGATTTCCATATAATACATACTAATGAAAGGCTTTGAATACATAAAAATTCTTGAGACAGAGAGAAGGAAATTTGGACAATCTACATCAAAACACAAACCAATATTGTTGAACATGCACATCCAAATCTGAATAACATACCTCAATAATTATTTACACACTCTATACTGATACATTTCTCGAGTCCTGCATGTCCTTATCTCTATCAACCAAGATACTTATTTTCGTGAACCGTACACAACTCTTCACATAGATTAAAGACAAAATCTTGATACAATGACAATATTTTTTATTTAGATCGACTGCCAAAAAAACAGCACTTCGAAAATTTTTCTCGAAGGAACCAAACCCCGTTAACAATAAAAAGTCACATAAAGGCATAACTAATGTTACCATACAAAGAGAAATGAAATATTTGTTTAAAATTCAAAGTTGGCAAACAAATAATGTAGAAAATGATTCCAACATTGTCATTGTCAAAAATGTTATAAAAAGAGAACAAATGTCAAATGGCATCATCAGGCAAAAAGGAGAAATCACTAACTGTTTTTAACACACTGCAATTCTTCTTCAAGTGGTGTGTGAACAACAATGAACACATGATACCGAGACCGACCGAAATGGTGAATCAATCATCTTTCTTATTTGTTGCTAGAGACTTGTTCGCCATTATAGGACGCTTATCCTCCGACATCTTGCAGTGTATTTCACCCCTCTCCTTAAAATACCTCTCGAATGCTCGAGGAAGGAATCGCGGAATCAAAAAGAAAAAGAGGTTGATAGAGAAGTACAATAGGTTCGCAGCCGCCAAGCCCTTCCCCAACCAATGCCATACGATATCCTGTGCAATTCAGATCAAATCGATAATACTGGGAATTATTTGAAGATAAACTAAATTAATATTAACTCAAGCAAATTTCTTTTTTTAGGTGAATAAAAAATTACAAAATAATCACGTAACTATTTAATTTTTATCCTTTTTTGTCATCAGCTAATTAATCGTGGCAGCTTTTAAATTGACATAATAACAACTTTAATTCTTGAATATTTATAAATTATGTCAATTCAGTTTTGATTTTAAAAAATTTAACCCTCAACATTTACATATTGTGTAATTTAGTCTCTTTTTTTTACAATTTTATTTTTTATAACATTGAGGGTTAGTTTTAAAAGGGCAAGAAAAGAGTAAATTTGTTATCTTTGATTGTTTAATGTTTCTATCTTTTTGTATATTTTTAATCAAATTTAGATGGTAAATTTGAGTTTTTATTTTTTTTACGTGGAAGGGTCACATAAAAAAAGTTAAACTGCAAAAAAAATACCAAATTATATAATGTGTAAATGTTGAGGGTTTATATTTTTTTAATCAAAGACTAAATTGACATAATGTATAAAAGGTGAAAACTAAAGTTATTGTACTAATTTTAAAAGTTGCCACCATGTTAGCCCGTTAGTGATAAAAGAAAATTGAATAATTGATTGATAATTTTGTAACTTTTCATAATTATGTGACTAAAAAAAATTACTAATAATTAAGTGACTAAAACTAGAAGTATTTGGTGAAGAATTTACCTTCAGTTGTGCATTAACAGGCAGTGTTTTGTTGAGCCAAACATCATGTATCCAGTCAACAAGAACGAAGATTCTCCGAACCGTGTATAGTAACGGGACGAGTGCCCTCACCGGTGGCGAAAATAAAGACAGCCCGCCTATCACGTTTTCTGTTAGTATTTGGAATGAAAGCAAGAACAAGTGCGGGGTAGCCGATCGAACGTCATGGTTGTCGCCCCTTGCGAAGCCGCCCAAGACATACGCGAGCGGCAAAAAAAGTCCTACTGCAGTTCCAAGGATCACATAGAGCCTAAACAGTTTGCTGCCTTGGAAAATCTCTTGCGAGGCAGTCGATACATGACCGTTGGATGGGAAGGCGAAACGCGAAAGGGCAATAATATAAGCGGAGGCAATAGCTGGGAAGACTAAATCAAGGAGCGGGACAAGGCCACTAATCGAAAAAACCATAATGAAAACTACTAGTTGGAGCTCGATCACACGTAATGATCCCATTATACTGCCTACCCCGGACTGTTGCTGTTGCTGTTGCTGCTGCTGGCGAGGTGGTTTGTGCTCGGGTTTTTCCCCAGGTGCTATGGTGTGATCTGGCTCACTTCTTGGAGCCACGGCGAGAGATACACCGGACATTTTTTCGTTGTTTGTACAATGAACTAAACTTTCATATAAAACCTAGACAAAGAAATGAACCAAGATTCAGTTCTTCAATAATCAATCATCATCAGTATGCAAAAATGGATTCAATTCTTCAAGAAACAATTATCGGCAGCATTCGAAAGCGATTAAGATATGCTCGATACTTCGATGTTTTCAACGGATCGATCAAAACTTCGAAATGGAATGGCTAATAAGAACATTAAGAGTTTCACATACATACATACAGACACACACCCACACACACAACTTCATTGATCTCATTTCATGCTTGTACTAATCGAGTTCAATATAATGCCAACTTCTAATTCCATTATAGGCTAATTAAGAGGCCATTAAACACTGGAAACATCAATATGTTCTGAAACATATTAACAATTAACCAATCCATTATGAAAAAATAATCCAAAATACAATCATAAAATCAAATTCACAAACAGGAAAGGAGCATATCAAAATCTATATAAACATGAATTAATAAAACTTATAAAAAACTATAAACATAGAATTAACATGAAAATTGTCAGATCTAATTACATTTTATTTCAAAAAAAAATGGCATAATCCAAAGAAATCAGATTCATAATTTGCAAAGAGAGTAAACAAAATTAGCCAAAACTTGAATTCTATGAACTTCAATAAAACTGAAAACTATCAATGCATTAACAAAACTAAAGACAACATTGCCGATAAAGATGAAAAATGTAATTGCAGTGAAGAGATCTTACTGAAACGAAGGATTGAATCGAAAAATGGTGAAAGTGAGAGAGCTTCAGCTTTTTGCGTTACGAATACAGAGTGGGCGATTACTCCTGAAGTTCGTTTTCACGCGTGTAGCCTTTTCTGGATTTACACGTGGCTGTATCCCACGTGGGAGTTTCTAATTTTTACTTGCACGTGTCATATATTGTACTGCTAAAATAAAAGAAAAATGTTCATATGTATGTACCAAATTGAAATAGAGACAACAGTTAAGCAAATTCCCCAATCATTATTATTTGAATTAATCCAGAAATTATTATTATTATTTGAATATTATTATCAAAATTTAAATTATATTATCCATAGAATATTCAAATTTGAAGCCAATTTAAAAAAAAATTAGACTTGAGCCCAAACTCAGCCCACCAAAAGCCTCTTATCACTATTTAAAAAAATAAAAATATATATTTAAATTTCGTTATAATAATACATAAATATAATATAAAATTAGTTTATATTATTATTATTATTTATAAACAATAAAAATAATTCAACTAAACTAGACTTCTTCATAAGTTGGGTCACCTATCCAGGCCCACCCGAAATTTGGGAGGATTTGGACAATAATATTAAACCCGAAAAATGGGTTTAAGCAAAAAAATTAGGCCCGTTTAAAATATGTGTTAGGCTCAGGCTTAAACATTCAAGGCCCAAGCTCGACCCGACCTATTTTAAGTTTATAATACTTTATATTATATAATTTAGAACACATTTAAAAAATAAACTTATACTAGATATATAATAATACTATAATGTAAACATTAAAATAATGTTAACATGATTATAGAAAAATTTTCAATAAATAAAAAAATTATAAAATTATAAAATTATAAAATAATATAATATAAGTATTTTTTAAAAAATTAAAAATAATATAGGCAAGCCTAAAATGGGCTTGAGTTAGTCTTTTTCAAATATGAGCAGATTTAAATAAAATTTTAGACCCAAATTTCGAGTCTGGCCAGGTTTAAGCAAGTATAAAGTATATTAATATAACACTTAAACCCAGCCCATAAGCGCCTCTAAATCAAACCGAGGTTAAAAATAGGTTAAATTCTGCTATTAATCTTTGAATTTGTTAAAGTTAAAGTTATGGATTTAATCCGTGTATCTTAATTTGGTTGGGTTTAATCCCTATACTTTTCAAATTAGTTTCTTTAGTCCTTGCACTTTTTAAAATTTGAAATTTTAGTCCTAATTCAAATAGTAGCAATAAATTCGTTTAGTTAAATTTAATTACTAGTATTATACTATGTGTATAATTGTAGATTTAGTCCACATTCTCCGATTGGCTCATTCTAAGCTAGTATAGTTTTCAAATTTTGAAATTTTAGTATTGACACAAATGACAGTTATTAATCCATTAACTGGATTTGTAGTGTGAATAATATATGGAAATAATAAGCCAATATGGCATTACACATATGATAATATGTTTTGTCACATCAAATTTTAGAAGTAACAAAACTGTACTTAGTGGATTTAACAATTAATGATTGGTGATGACTAAAATTCTAAAATATGAAAAGTACAAAGACTAAAAATATCAAATTAAAATACAGGGACTAAATCCATAATTTTCGTAAAATATAGGGACTAATAGCAGAGTTTAACCTTAAAAATATAAACTCAACTCAAATTTGAAATTTCTATCCATCCATTATGTTAGAGAAAATATGAAACCATCAGTTTCTTTTAATATCATATATGAATCCCAGTTTCCATAATCCTTTTAATCATTTCCACCGCATGCACCACCACGAAAGCGGCGGACGCCGGCAAGCTCAACATCATCACCGCCACCATCCCTAAAGCTAAGCTTGGCCGAGTATTCATCAACTGCGATTGTAAAACGCCCAAAACATCACATATAATCGAATCGTAACTCGTGTAATACCGTTTCTCCCACTCCATCCAATCCGCCGGCGGTTCATAGTTCCGCTCTATCATCTTAATCTCGTGTATTCTTTTCCGTAGAACAATCATGTTTTCATCGACGAGTCGCCGTCTTCCTCCACCACCAACGCCGCTGCAGCTCAAGTCATCGTTATCCGATCTTCTCGAAGCGAATATCTTCGGCGTCGTCGTGGAGATCGGTTTTCTGGATCGGTGTTTCGGAAAGCAGGTTGTTGAGGAAAGAAAACAGGTATTGCAAAGAGATTTTGATCCCATGATTTTGAATTTTCTTTCTTCTTTTTTTTTGTTTGTTTGTTGATGATGATATTTGATAATAGCGTTTATGCTAACAGTGGTTTTATAGTTTGAAAAACGGCGGTGGGAACCACCGATGGGGGCGGCGCGCGAAAGCGTGTTAATTAACAGCGCAGATACAAGTTGGCTGCGCGTTTTTCAAAGTGGATCCCCCAAAACACAACGCTCATCACGTTTTGATAGCGCCATATCGGATATTCTAATTTAGACAATCAAATTTAGACATGTCTCCAAATATTAGGTTTTTTTTATAACAAATTAGGCAGTTTATTTCTTTTTTAAAGTTTATAATATTTTATAGATTTAATGATAAATTTAACGAAAAGTATTTGCATATTTTGTCAGAATAATTTTAATTATATTTTTAATTTTTTTTACGATTAATTTTTGTTCTTTTTTTCTAATCTACTTTTTCTAACAAATTTAATGGAAGTATTGTTAAAAAAATTACATTAAATTAAAAAAATAAAATAAACGTAATTATCTAAAAAAATTAACTCGGTAGAAAAACTTCTCAATAAACTAACGTATGAAAAATTAATACCTTTTGAAAGAAAAAAAAGATTGAAAGCTTGAACTTATACATTAAATCTATTAGAAAATAGAGAAAAACCAAAGGTTGATGGTAAAAAAAAAATTAAAAATACAATTAGAGTCATTTTGACAAAATATGCAAAAGTTCGTAGCCAAATTTATCATTAAGCTTACCTTATATTATGTTATTTTTATATATTATGTAATTTATAACACATAAAAAATAAAATTAGCTAATTTATATAATAAAGTTGATGGTCGAAAATTTTTGTGTTTTTAACTTTTAAGTTTTCATCATTTGTGTTTTTATTGATTTTTAAAAAATTATGAAATTATCATCGTAATAATATAATTATTTTACAAAAAAAAATATTAACTAAAAATTTCACATAAATCTAATTATAAAAATTAATATAGTGTTTTTAACACTCATTAGTTTTCTAAACATTAAAATAGGAAAATTTTCAAATATACATAAAATATTGAATAGAAAACTTCAGTATCACTATTAAATATCAATTAATTATATACCAATGCTTTCTTCGGCAACTCTTAGATACACTGTTAAAACCACAAGCAAGCATGGAGCTATGAAACAGAAAATAAATAAATGCTCACTCTGGCCGACATTCGGTCAAGGATAATCTATAGAATGTCGGCCGTAACGGAGCAATCAAACCGGCAAGACAGTGTTGAAGCTAATACAGATATCGGCAGCATACTACTCTGTATATAAAGCACAAAAAGCTATTCCAGGTTTGATGACAAAACGATATTGTTTTCAGGTTCTTTTAGCTGGGATTTTTTCACCTTTCTCCGAACGTAAACCTTCATCCGAGGTTCTTGTTTCTCCTCTTCGAGTTCTGAAATTTTGGACGTACCATTCAGCTTCGGCTCACTTTGAGTAAACCTCTCAGCCATATTCCCTTTATTTGCATGCGTTCGAGATCTAGGACGTTTAAGTTGCCTTAAATGGATCTTCCCCCATTCCCTTGATTCAAGATCTATCTGTGGCGTTGTACGTGCCTCCAGGTCAATATCTTTCCTCGGTTGGGTTGCCGCTGGCAAAGCACAAACAATAAGCGAACGCCTTTCTCTTTCACAAAGTTTCCTTTGCCGCTGTTCCTCGTGCTTTAAACCTTCTTTCTTTTTCTTTTCTAATAGACGAGCAGAACGCTTCGGAGGTGAAATCTTCAAGTTATTTACATCTCCATCGAAAGGATTTACCAGCGTTTTGGTTCTGATGTCAATTTTTGGGTCCTGTGAGCCTTGTTCACTAACCATCTTACCTCGTTGTGGTTGATCTTGTTCACCAACAGATTTTGTTACTCCATTTCCGCCCTTCAGTTGCTGTTGTCGCTCCTTGACATATTTCTTCTCGTTTTCCATCATGGGCCAGGCAATATCGTCCTTAAGTACCTTGACAGTTCAACAAAGCATTAAATCTCATAAGTTTGCTTGTCGAATCTTGTTGAAAGTTGAATCATAAATAAATTACAACAAAAGTAAATAAAACTGGAGAAAAGTATGGTCACCAACAAGTTCATCCTGAAATCTTGAGAAAATACAACATACGACAATATTTACAATTCTAGAAAGTAACTACCGGAACTAGCTAATCATCCATAACCAATAACAGAAAACCCTTTTCCGGTAATGGAATGATACTAGCATTGATTAAATGATGACCCAAA
Source organism: Gossypium hirsutum (assembly GCF_007990345.1). Taxonomy (NCBI): domain Eukaryota; kingdom Viridiplantae; phylum Streptophyta; class Magnoliopsida; order Malvales; family Malvaceae; genus Gossypium; species Gossypium hirsutum. The sequence continues at coordinate 88,645,738 of NC_053427.1, forward strand.
AATATTTACTAAAATGGAGTCCTCGAAACCGTTATTAAGCAATAGACATCACAATTAAGAAGGCAGAACATAATGTTCACGAGAAAACCGGTAAAAGGAAGGAGGACTATACGTAACAATTACGTGACGTCAACAAATAACACTTCTATTCAAAATATGACACGTAAATGATGTTACTTAACTATTTATGACACATCATATATGGTTAAATACTAAAGTGTTTACGACACATCAAATAATTGATTCATACAATCCTTAATCCTACTAAGAAACTGTGTAAAGTGTTGTAAAATGAGATTAACTACCTTTATCGTTTTATTGGTAATCTCTCGTCGTTTTCTCTTTTTTCCCCTCGGTTTTCGAGTGACCTTATTTAGCTTTCCTATCGGTATTTCTTCAGCTACTTCGAGTGGACTGCTGAAGTTTTCACTTTCTTCTTGAACCTCTTTAAGTGATTCCTTTCTGCCTTCGTTTTTTAAAACACGAGCCACCTTTCTCTGTTTTCTGGTCTTCACTTGTCGTTTTCTCTTTTGTCCCCTTCGTTTTTGAGCCACCTTAGTTGGTTTTCCTTTTGCCATATTGACTTCTTCGGCTACTTCAATTGGATCACTAATGTTTTGACCTTCTTGAAGCTCTTCAAGTGATTCCCTTGTGCCCTCGTTTTGTTCTTCAAATCCCTCCGTTATTTGCTCACATGCTTCTCCATTATTAGCTTGATCACTTTTTACCCCACTACAGCCAACAAAAGCCTCGACTTCAGTCCCTTTCTCTTGGACTAAGGTTCGATCTTCCTTCTCATCGTTCTCCTTCCCCAACGCAGCATCATCCATGTGAACCATAGACCGTTCATTATCGGCATTATCAATCTCTCCATGCTTCTCCAAATGACAACTCGCTTCAATTTGACCACTAAAGTTTTGACTTTCTCCTTGAACCTCTATAAGTGGTTCCCTTCTGCCAACCTTTTGTTTTTCAAATCCCTCCATTGTTCGCTCAGATGTCGTATTTTTATCACTCACTTCAATACTATGTGTTCCAACTTTGCATCGATTCTTGGATTCCGCACCTTGATCACCATTTACCCCACTCAGTCCATTAATAGCCTCAACTTCTCTCTCCTTTACTCGGACCGAGGTTTGATCTTCGCTTTCATCACTATTTGAAATGTTTGCCATACAGAACTTATGACACATCTCCTCCTCATTGACCAAATCACCATCATCCAAGTGGCATGTTTGCCGTTCATTATTAACACATTCAATTTCTGCATTCCTACAAAGCTTCTCCAAATGATTACTCTCTTCGATTTGTCGACTAAAGTTTTGACTTTCTTCTTGAACCTCATTAATTGACTCTATAGTGCATCCCTCCATCCTTTGCTCGCATGCGGTCTTTTGGCCACTCACTTCAACACTATGTCTTTCAACTTCACACCGAATTTCGGATTCTGCAGCTTGACCACTGTTTACCCCGTTACAGCTGTCAAAAGCCTCGACATCACTCCGCTTCCCTTGGCCTAAGGTTTGATCTTCCTTCTCAATGCTATTTGAAATGTTCAACCTATGACTCATCTCGTCCTCCTCATTCCACAAATCACCATCATCTTCACAAAGCTTCTCCAAATGATGACTCGTTTCAATTTGTCCATTAAAGTGTTGACTTTTTTCTCGAACTTCATTAATCGATTCCCTTCTGCCTTCCATTTGTTCTTCAAACCCTTCCGTTCTTCCATCACAAGCTCTATCCTGGCCTTTCTCTTCAACACTTTGTCTTTCAACTTCACACCGAGTTTCAGATTCTGCAGCTTGACCACTGTTTACCCCGTTGCAGCCATCAAAAGCCTTGACTTCACTCCACTTCCCTTGGACTAAAGTTTGATCTTCCTTCTCAACACTATTTGAAACGTTCAACCTATGACTCATTTCCTCCTCATTCTGCAAATCACCATCATCTTCATTATTAACGCATACCATCTTTCCATTCCTACAAAGCTTCTCCAAATGAAGACTCGGTTCGATTTGTTCATTAAAGTGTTGACTTTCTTCTCGAACCTCATTAACGGATTCCCTTCTGCCTTCCATTTGTTCTTCAAACCCTTCCGTTCTTTCATCACAAGCTACATTCTGGCCATTCACTTCAACACTTTGTCTTTCAACTTCACATCGTTTCTCAGATTCCAGAACTCGATCACCATTTACTCCACTCCATCCATTGAAAACCTCAACTTCACTCCCCTTCCCTCGAACCAAGGCTCGATCTTCCTTCTCATCACAATTTGAAACTTTCAACCCAAGACTCGTCTCCTCCTCGTTCCTGAAATCACCATCATCCATACAAACCATATACCGTTCATTATCTACAGATACGAGCTCTCCGGTTCTACAAAGCCTCTCCAAATGATGACTCAAAAAACTAGCATGCGCCCACGGCAAACCCTTGTATTCTTTCTCTATAAACCTCGATATATCTTCCTCTTTCGACCCACATTCCTCATTTAATTTCAAAATTGCTTGTTGAATCATCTAAATGAATAAAATAAACACAAGAAAAAGCAACAATGAGAACATAAATAAACAAATAAAAGACCTAAAATTCAATTCTTCTCTAAAAAGGAAACGGCATTATTTCATTATTTGCATACATTCAATGCCAATTTTCATGGGCATCCCAATTCAATAATCTTCCATTAATTTAGTTAAAAAAAAACATTAACCGATCTGGGTTTCTAGCAAATTCAACAAAAAAATTCAATAAAATCAAAATATATAAACAAAATTCAACATTTAAAACTTCATGATATTGGCACAGATGGCAACCACAATAAGAACGAAAAAAAAAAGTGATTAGTAGTTACCAAAGAGTAAGGAGGATGAGTGGGAGTTTGTAAAGTAGGCAAGAACTGCTGCAATCGAAGGTCGATAAGATCAGGGTTTATCGCCATTGAAGGGTTTGTTGAAGCAGCAAGCTCTGCAATAATGGCGTCTTTAAGCTTGTTTCTTTTTACACTAGTACTACAACGCATTTTCTTCAGTTGCTGAGTTATGGGTCTTCGCCAGATTCTTGAATCGGTGAAACCAAATCAAATTAATTAATAAACAATTAGGGTTTTAAATTTTTCGTAGTTGGATTTTTTTTTCTCTTTTACTTTTTTTTTTTTGGTTGGGCGGGTGGGGGGGGGGGGGTGGGGGTGGAGGGGGTTCATATAATCTTGCTTATGTATTACCACCCTGTATATTTTAATTGTTTGATATTTTTAATTTTTTTTTCCATTTTTTATATTTTCCCAATTTATTTTATTATAAAATTCTTAAATGTTAAACCTCAATTTTTTATTTAAATTTTGATTTGAGATTAGTTCAATTAATTAATAATATTTTTAAAAAGAATAGTTAATAAAAAATATAGACAATCATAAGCTATCATTTAAAAATCATATTTGGAATAAATATTAAAAATATTATTTTGTAATTGATATTTTAATGTAGTAATAAAACACAAACCTGTTAAATAATAAAATAATCCGTGCTCACAAGCTACTTAAGTCTAACTCGAAAAATTTAAACTTAATTTAGTAATTATTGAGTTGAATTTGAGCTTATTAATACTCAAACGACTTTAATATATATATACTTAAATAATTTATATTATTAAAAGTTAAACTATAAAAATAATCACTTTTATTTGTCTTAAATTATATTTTAGTCATTTATGTTTGAAATATTACGTTTTAGTCACTTACATTATCGTTTTGTTACGATAAATCTCAAATATTTAACGTATATTAATTGGAATACCAAATCATAAGATAAAACCTATAAAATTTAAACAACAAATCATTTCAAAAAAAAAAAACCCAATTCATTGCTAATTGACAAGATTCGGATACTATTTTTTAAAATAGTAATATCTTATATAAAATTTAATAAAATTATATATGCCATGTTAGATCATCGAAAACAAACCTAAATCCATTAATACGTTGAAGGATCTATCATGTTAGATTATAAAAAAGAATTAATACGTACTTGAATCCATTGATACGTTGAATAATCTATCACACTAACTCAACAAGAACAAAAGGAAACTAGATATTGATGCATATTGAATCCATTGATACGTTGAATAATCTATCACACTAACTCAACAAGAACAAAAGGAAACTAGATATTGATGCATACTTAAATGTCAAATCAACTAGAACAAAAAATAAAAAATAGATACATATACGTACCTAAATCTATTGATATGTTGAAATCTTTTAAATCTAGTAGTTTTGATTTTCAAAATTAATACACAAGTATTTTATATATTATTTTGGACCATAACCCGAATAATTAATTACATACTCAACTCGTTTTTTATTTAATAATTGAAGCTCAATAAATTTTAATTCTATTAAATTATTTTTAATTTGGGCTAACTTTTTTATTATAATAAATAATAAATAATAATATTATTGTTATCATATATGCGTGTAAAATCCAATCACAAGTTGAATATAAATACATGTTTAAACAATTATAGAGTATAATTAAACTAATATATAACACAAACGAACAGAAAATTGAAATATATTCGAATAACCTTTGAAGATTGAATATTTTAAAATTTCATAAAATGTATTTTATTAATAAAAATTTTGAATAATAATTTAGATAAACTCTCAAATATCCAAATTTAACAAAAAAAAATTATATAAATAAATAATAATTTATTCTATGTCGCCTTTAATCAATTTGCGAGTAACAATAACTATAAATAATAAGCTAAATTGATTGAATCCCAATTCAACTAATATTAATTCGATTTGAAATTAAAAAAAAAACATGGAACTTTTTAATAATTTATTTTCAAAATTGATATTTGAAATTAAAGTCAAATACGAGTATAGATATATGATTCTATGAAAGCTTGAATATACGTAAATATTGAAAAATATATCAAACACATCCACATCCGACATTCAAACCCGACTTATACCTAAAACATACTGAGAGAAACCTACAAAAAAAAGTCAAATTATGACTTTATTTCATTGTGTTATACTCAGTTTGACGATTTAGTCCTAATACTTCAAATTGACATAAGTTAATCACCATATTATTATTAATTTTATACCTTAATCCAAATTACTAACTTCAATTGATGTGGAATTTTTAAAAAAAAAAACCCAAAACTCAAATATTCCTTATTTTTTATTTTACATGTAACATTTTTCTCAACTTCATTATTTGGATTTAAAAAAAAATTCCACATCAATCAATTGATAATTTTTCTAATTTGGACTAAGATATTACATTAATAATAATTGAAGGATCAAAATCACGCTAAATTTAAATACCAAGGACTAAATCATCAAATTAAATATAATATTGGATGAAAATCATAATTTGACCCTACAAAAACACACCATTGCATAGTAAAAGTACCAAAAAAAACTCTCGTACTAGGAGTCAGATTGCATTTTATCTTTTTACCCAAAAATGTGTAAATTAATTCATGTACATTAGCTTAAAAAGTAAATTAATTGTTTCTTTTAAAAATTCCATTTATTTGTACCGTTAAAAATTAGTCTGCTTGATGTGCAGAGACCAATTTTTAACTGTAGAAATAGATAAAATTTTTAATAGAAAAACTAATTTTCTCTTTATTCTAACCTACAGAGATTAATTTACCCACTTTCTAAATAAAAATAACAAAATACGATCCAACTCTTAATATAGATTCTTCATAGAACTTTTACGACCATTGCATTCACCATTTTGTTGATTTACATTTGGTGGCTTTGCCATTATCACTAAAGTATGGCTGAAAGGTCTTCATAACTTCTTCATATGTTGGCCTTTTATAATCCACTGCCTGCAATTTTTGAATAACATTCGTTACGTCCACAATTTCGACTGAAGATATGTTTATGACCCCGATTTAAATCTCAGGTTAGACAATACCTGCTCAACTACTTCTTCGGGAGTTGCCCATTTCCACTCGGCAAATTCCGGTTCTACCTCTCCGGTTGCTAAGTTGATTTCGCTCTCGTCTTTTGTTAATTTCATAAGAAACCTGCCACTCGTCATGATCGATTGTTAGCCCGTAAATCATATGATCAACATGATGAACTCTAGTCGAGTCGGTTTAGAGGGATAAATGATGGAATTAAAAGTTACTATATGGTAAAATTGTACTTTGACCCTATAAATATAAAAATAAAAAGTCGATTTAGTACTTTCAAAATTGACGAATTCCTAAGTTAACACTAGATAAAATTATACTTTAACCTCAAAAAAAAATTATAATTTAATTCCGGCGCCTCTTAAAAATTTTCTGGATTTGCCCCTAGTTGGCATTCCTCATAAAAACCGGCATGACGAAGACAAATACATTAGGTATGTCCCGTAGGCACGTTCAACATGCCTTGGATGCCTAGCTTAAACCATGAAATTATATCGAAAACTAAACTGAGCAGTTTCAAACCGACACGACTTTCTTCTAACAAAGCCAAAGGCCACCCGAATTCAATTGCTTATGATTCGATAAAAGAGAGAGGGAAAGGACAAAAAGGGGGAAACGAACCATTTCTGCGCATTTCCGTGCCATTCGCCTCCCCAGAGTCGATTCACTTTGGCCTTTACTGCAGTTGGAAAATCATATGTCAACCATGTCGGAACCTGCCAAACCACACAATATCTTAATCATTGTTTCTAGTACCTTCACTCAAGTGGTTCAATAATTCGGAACAACAATATGCGTCGTAAATAATACATTCAATATTCAAATCATAGCGAACGAAACATCAAAAGAAAAAGAACAACACATGGTCGAATGATATGAATGACGAGCCACAGCCAAAAGTCCTACAGAAAAAAAACTGCAGATAACAAGATTTTGTTTCGAAAATGAACCTCGGCGATAATTTCAGCAGACTCAACTCCAGTTTCCTCTCGTAATTCCCTTATAGCTGCATTTCTCGGCTCCTCACCATCTTCAATACCTCCCTGAGTTTGTAAAAGAACCCAAAATTATAATCAATTAAGCCCACCACACTCGCATGTTCTAAGCCTCGAACCCTAGTACGAGTGTCGAACACGATCTATTCAATCTTTTTTTAAGTTTCTTTTCATGTATTTGGAAGAGTCCTATAGGATCATTTCCCTGTACTCATGTTCGAAAATAAGTCATACAAATGCCGAACATGAGTACTCACAATAGATGAAGAATCCGAAAAACATGAAAGCAAAAACACACGCACAATAGACTCCGAATTCGGATTCTTCATTTTGTTTAAAATATCCATTTCCGAGGTATGATCAAACATTGACATAAAAATATAATCTTCTAAAAACATGAAACTTTTATTGTGAAAGTATTCATATTGAACATATATCAAAATTAAACACTCGTATCTCAGAAGTAGGTAAAAGTACCATGGAGGTCCTACTACTAAGAGTTAGAATGCATTTTGTCCCCACTATTCTAAAATTAAGCAAATTGATCCTCTATTAAAAATTCGTCCATTGCCACTGTTCGATTTTTAACAGAAAAGACTACCTCATTTTTAGTTAAGGGGCAAAATGCAATCTAATTACTAACACAGGGGCTCCATAGTAATTTTACCCTCAGAAATACCACATAAAAATCCTACCTGAGGCATCTGCCAAGCTCCGGGAACATTCAATCTGGAAGCTACAAAAACCTTCAAAGACAAAAGATAAATAAATAAATTGAAGTATTTTTCAGCTTTTTCTACCTTATATCATGCAACAAAAGAAAATTTAAAAATACATTAAAAAGCTCAAAATATAACTTGAATTAGTTGAAAGCTTGAATCTCAGGCCCAAAGTTCAAATCCCAGAAGCATATTTTTTTTCTCATTTTTAAACATTTTAACTACAAAATCACAATGGGTTTAATTCAAAAACTTCAAATTTTGTTAAAAAAACCCTTTTTATTTTCATAAATTCAAAAAAAATCTATCATATCTCTAAATTATTCATCTAAAAAACAAAAGAAACCCAGAAAAGAAAGTTAAAAAGGGTACCTGATTATCAGAGTTTATAAGACAAACACCAACGTTGGGACGGTAACCAGTGGGCAATCCCTCCATTTTGTTAATTTTCTACAATTATTAAACCTATTTTTTTCAGAGAAAAAAAAAGTAAATGCAGTTAAGGGAATTCACAGTAAGAGATCAAAAAGAAAAAAAGAAGAAGAAGTTAAATTAAAGGGAAAGAAAAGTGAATTTCTTTTTTTGGGGATTTCAAACAGAGCTTCAAAAAAATGGTGAAAATGGTGGCTCTGTTTTTATAGAAAAAAAAAAAAGAAGAAGCAGTGCGCTGATTGCTTTTCTTTTTTTCAATCAATTTTTCTAAGATTCTGCTAGCTATGTTAACCTACGAGTCTCCTTTATATCTTATCATGGACGTCATCAATGGATTTCAGACACGCGTTCCGAATATTAATTCGATTTTTCAAAAAAATTATTTTTGGAAAAATAAAAAAATAAAACATTATTTTTAAAATTTTTTATGTGATTTATTTTTTCAATGCTTCTGAAATATAAATTAAAAACTCAAAATTAATTTAATTTAATTTTTTATTTATAATCAATTTTAACTTTTTATATGTAAAGAATATTTTATATTTAATGTAAAGAATATTTTATATTTAAATTAATAAAAGTAACTATATAAAAATATTTTCAAAAAATATTATGTAACAGTTATTTATTATTTTTATATACTTAAATCTTTATTTTTTTAAATATTTATTAAATAAAAAACTTTGAAATTTTATTAAATAAATTCAAAAAATATAAACCTCAAAATTAATATTAAAAAGCCAAAAATCGAAGTTAATAAAAAAATACTATTAAAAATTAATTATAAAAACTAAACTCGGGCTCAAAAAGGAGCAAATGAGAACAAACACAGAGAATAAGAAAGGATAGGGAGAGAGAGAGAGACAGAGTAGTGGGTGACAGTGAGAAAGAGAAAGAGAAGGGCGTTGACTTTTTATTTCACGTATAAATTAAAACCTTCCCCACTCATTTTTTGAAAAGAATATATACATTAGATTTGACATTATATAACAAATAGGGTAAATTGCATTCAAGGTAATTAAATTTTTAATAATTTTTTATTTTGGTCACTCAACTATTCAAAAGTTTTTTATTTAAGCGATTGGGGTGTTAAGCTTTTTTAAAAAGAAAGTCTGTCTCGCAAGCTTCAAGCGATAAATCAAGATTGGTATGGTGGATCAATACCCATTGATGTGTAGAAGAACATACTTTAAATCTAATTTGATCTGATGATTAATGTTAAGATTACAAAAAGAAAGTTGCTTGAATTCCAGTTAGACGTCCAAAGCGATTTCTTGAAAAAAAAAACTGAAATTTAAAAAAGAAAGGGAATGAGAGCTTTCGATTAGTACAGGTAGTGTAAATAGAAAAGGCCATACAATAGTAATTTTAACAACTCAATAACTTAAACGAAAACTTTCGAACAGTTCAATAACCATTTTGTAATCTTTAAAGTCGAGTGACTAAAAAATAAAATTACGTTCTATTTTTATTTAATACTATATTAAAAATTATAAACCCAATATATATTATACTTCCTAAAAAGTTAATATTTGATGCATAGCGTATAAATTTAATAATAAATCAAATAATTTTATATTATTAAGATGAATTTAGTTTTAATTTTTTTTCATAACGTTTCATGATTTAATTTACTGTTATTGCATTAATTATATATATTTTAAATACATCCAATTTTAATGTTCTAAATTATATTTTTAAATAAATAAGTAAATATTATTTTTTTAAAAACACAATACTTTTACTTATTTTTGTATTAATAATACTATTTTAAATAAATAAAAAAAAGAAATGTTTAGTATTAATTCTGAAACTCATGTCATTCAAAATTTATTTTTAAAAAGTGACTTAGTTCACCAATTTTCATCTATTATTTTAATCGATATTATTGGAATTAGATCAGATCGATTAGATCAAAAATCAATTGATATGTTATTTTAGACAAAAAAGATTAAATCGACCTTTAAACAAAATTACTGAAACCAAGAACAAAAATCGATAATTAAAATTTTAAAGAATTTTTAATTATTGTGAAACGAATAATATAAGTGATGAAATCGATAATCTAATCGGTTTAATTATCGAATTTTAAAACATTGACTTTTATAAGAGAATAACTTTATAAATAATTAAAATATTAAATAAAGGCACTTAACGTGACAGAAGCTTTTAATTATGAAGATAATTAATGCGCATTTATCGTCGTCCCACTCACCAAATCCTTCTTATCATAATCTTCTTCAAAGAGTGGATTAAATGATGGTAACATCACATTAACATATACTTTTTTTATTTCATTTATATAAATTTTTATTTTCAGTGCGATCTATGGATTAATTATTTTTTTAATTATTAATATGTTTAAAAAATTTAAATTTTAAATAAACAAAATTGCATTTATATTTTAATATAAAAATAACGATTAGAAATGTTATGACTTCATTTATAAACTATTATTTAATTTTTTTATAAAAAAAGTAAATGAATTGATTTAATTAATATAAAAATTAAACCTAAAAAATTTAAAAATATAAAAATAATATGAGTAGATGAAATAAAAAATTTGTCAAGTTCGATTAAAATATTTGACTTACGTGATGGTAATGGGATTGGATGATGGGATATAACAAATTTTTGGGAGAATATTTTGTATTTGATGCTGAATTGTGAAGCATTTTCGATAGATTGGTCGTTATCTAAGAAAGAAGATTTGAGGAAGTGATGATTCAAACAGATAATTTTGAGGCGGTTAAAGCAATTCAAAAATTTTTCTTGATAGATTCGAACTCCACCCTCATTAAAAGAATTCATCAACTTTTAGCGAAGGTCGAGCGTTCGATCATGCAACACATCCTTAGAGAGTCTAATATACTTGTTGATTGTATGACAAAATTGGCTTTTGATACAGCTCAAAATCTGACGGTTTTTGAAGAAATCCCAAGGGAGGTGTTAACAATTTCTCCTATTGTTAAAACAAGCGTTAACCTTGCTCAAAAGTCTCTGATATAATTAGTTTGTTTTTAATTTTGTTTCTTTTCACCAAAAAGAAAAAAAATAAAATAATTTAATTAATACTTATTGTGATTTAATGTAAATAAACTTCCACAATGAAATATTAATTTTTTTAAAATTAAAATTATTTAGGCTCCACTTTTTTTCAGCTAATAAGAAAATCTAATATATCATACAATAAACTACGTCAACTTTCAAAATTTAATATTATTTAATATTTATGTAAATTATAATATTAATTAATATTTCTGTAAATTAAATTTACTAGGAGAAAACAATTAATGTTTTATATTATATTATTTTTACAAAAATAATATTTAAATTAATTAAAATTAGATTTACCTGACAATAGTATAAACATAAAAGTATACAATATAATAAAATATTTAATAATTATAATATAATATTTGACTTAAAATAATATTTAGAAATTACTTAGTTATTCATAAAATTAATTATAATTTTCATACTGAAGTATGTACATTAAAGCACGTACATTGGCACAAGAACTATGCCAATTAAGCAAGCTTTCTCTATGTGCAATACCTTGTCATAAAATATATACTAGTTTTTTTCGCACGGGTTTATTATTTATATAAAAATTTTGTAATATAATACACTTGTAATATTTTAAAAATTATTATTTATAAGTTTTGTGGAAAAAATATTAAAATTTAAATAATTGTAAAATTTTTTATATTTAAAAGATATTATATTTGGTTTGTAATATTTTGTAAAATGTGTTGAGATTTTAGTTTTAAATTTTAATTATAATTTAATGTTCAAACTTGTTTATTATTTAAAGCTTTATTATTATTATTGGTAAAAAATACATTTAAAATTTAATTTAAAAAATGAGACTTAATTTAAATATAATTGAAAAAAGGAATATTTTAAAAATTAAAAAAAATTAATCAGAACTCGAATATAATTGCATTCCTTCGTTAATCAATGATATATATTATACTATTTGTAATTTTAAAACATTTATATATCGTGATTATCATATTTGATATTCGTGTTAGATTAATAAGAATATTTTTATAGAGTAATTATAATGTTAATGTACAAGTTCATATATTTTGTGGATTAAACTGATACATTTAAATGTCTCATTAACGTAATTTATACACCATCATTAAAAATTGTAAATAAATTCTCATTAAAAGTGGTAAGAAAATCATGTTTAAACTTCTAAAAACAACATCACCTTACATATAACTAAAAAAACATTTTGCAACTCAAACAATCAATTATAAATAAAAAAACAAATATTAGTTAATTAGATAAATGAAAAAATAATTCACTTTACAGACGAGACATCCTACCAACAGTTCACATACATAGCCCCTAGCAATTATTTCATTTTTTTAAATTAAAAATATTAAAATATAAATTTTCATTTTCATTTTTTAAATATAATTTTATATATTTTAAGTTGTAAAAATTAATTAACTATTGATTTGACATCTATATATATACCATATTAACAAAATTGACCGATATTAATTCTTTTATCCATTTTAAATTGATTTAACAAATAATTTAAATTCTTTTCCATATTTTTAAGATAATTTAACAAATAATACAAATTTAAAGACCAATAAAATAGATTACAATGCTTTTTTTAAATTAGAAAATCAAATAAATTATTATACTTGTAATTATACATAATGTACGATTAAAGTGAAAAGAGGGATCGAGCTAAATTTAGATCAAATTACTTAAATATGCCAATAAATTAAAACCAAAATCAACTCAATATTTTTAAAACCAGAACAGATCAAAATGATTAAACCATTGATTCAATTAAAAATTTATTAGAATTTCATAAAATAAAAATATTAAAAAACCCAGATTCAACCCAATTTTTAAGTGATTCAACCAGTTCATACTAATTCTCAATCTAACCAGTTAAACACTATTCTCCGAACTTATACTTAGATCGGTTCTCGATCCGACCGTCCAAACCAATTCAAACATTATTGACAGAACTGGAAACCGAAATATATTTGAACTTAGACGAAATCCACATTCTATGAAAATTTAGCTCAAATTTTTTTTTATAAAAACACCCAAATACTACATTTACGCATGATAAAATTCAGATTTCAATGCTAAAAAGTCTCAAAACCTCAGAGCTATTCAATTATTCCCTTCTCAAACCAAACTTGAATAAAAGCTCATAACCAACTCAAATACAGAAAAAACTTCAATCGAAAACCGATTTAACCAAATCACATCAGTTTTCGACTAATTTTAAATCGAGTTATGCTCGCCCCTAAGAAAAACTATGAGAAAAGCTAATGGTTTTTCAACATGAAAATTATCCTCAAATTATTTGAAACCCTAAGTTCATGAGAATAAATTACTTCGAAATACAAGTAATTGTAGTAAAAACCAAACCCATTGCACCATTTTATCCTCTCTTCTTTAAGCCGCTATTCTAATAGTATTCTCCTAAAATGCCATATCAAACGACCTTTTTCTCCGTTGCCAGTTAAAATTCTAGATTGAAAAAAGAAAGTACCTAGATTTGAAGTTTATGAGATGGGGAAGATCGTTAAGAGCTGAAAACTTTGGACAGTTTGTTCCAGTCAGCAGTGCTGAGAGCTTCGGACAGTTTGTTCCAGTCAGCGGTGCCAATAGCTTCGGATAGTTTGCTCCAGTCCGAGGGGTCGATGTTGGGAGTTACAACAGCAGCACCTACAGCAAATGCAACGACCAAGAAGGCCAAAGCTTTTAAGCATCCATGGCCACGTGATAGCTTTCCCGATATGTGCTTACAATACTTGTCTGCTTCTTGGAACAGTGACTGTCTCACAGCATCAGCTCCGTTGCTCATAGCTTTTTCGTTCTGAAAATGGAGAAAAGGAAAAATGATAATCAGGTTATAAAATATCCTGAGTGACTTTGAGAAATAATATGTCATATAGTTGCATTATTTGTAGGAAACTAAGTGGATGATTCAGCAAAAATTCATACGGTATCGGTTATTTCTAGCTATGTTGCCTCGACTCTTTATTTTTATTGAAATATCCGTGTCCAACACATATTTAGACAAGGTATGGAAATATAACACTCCAAAAACCCTTAAAATACATGAAAAATAATAAAACACGGAAAATATATGTATGACATGTAACCGAGACCAATAGAGTTGAGGAAAAGAACCAAAAAATACAGAAAACCGATTCGAACAGTTATCACAACCAAATATATTCAATGCAGTTTGGCTTTCAGTTCACAAGTAAAAAGCCACAATTATTTGAAACGACCGGATTTTATTTTTATTTAATTTGTAATTAGTTTTAACTTTTTTATGATAGAAAAAATAATTTATACTGAAATATCTATTTTTTTCCAAACCAATCCAATCCAAACCGAACAGTGACTGACACACCCGAGTCTGATTAGCATAGATTTGTAGCACAATAAGCTATGTTAGTCTAACTTCTCAATTTTCAAGTACCCTATACCCATGTCAGGCACATATCCAAACAAGGGTTCGAGGATATGACTTTTCAAATACATGAAGAAGCTTAGAAAAAACAGAATGTACCAATGTAGCACAAATATCTGTGTCAGACACACCTGAGTTATAGATAGTAAGTACCTTGTTTCTAAAATTCTTGACAGTTTCCCTCAAAGGATCAAGAGTAGTAAGTTTTGTTGAGTGTTGTTTCCAATCCTCCGAAAGTCTTCTAAGAACAGCAACACTTGCTTCTAGATTGTCAAGATAAGCCTTCTCCTATTCACACCAAGGAATAGATAAAAAAAATAAATCAGTAGGAAGCTTTTTCTACTTCTTAAAAGCGCTTCGAGAAACAAAATAACCAAGGAATAGATAAAAAAAATAATCAGTAGGAAGCTTTTTCTACTTCTTAAAAGCGCTTCGAGAAACAAAATAGCTTATAGCTCACCCAAATCCTGTAGCATTCGGCATTCTGGTTCAAAGACCATATGACTATTCCGGCTGCTTCTTTGGACAACTCAGGAGTGCCTGTTTGAAAATGACATCGAAACTACCATTAGAACAAAGTGGAGGAAGGGAGAAGAGGAGGGATGGGGGTATTTCGAATTATAAACTTACCGTCACCGGCCGCTTTGAAAGCAAAATGAAATATCTGCAGAGACACTTGTTTCATCGCTTTGCTTCCGTGAGAACCAGCAAGACCCACTTCCTTTACTGTGGGATATATGGCCTCAAACCTTTCAGTCGCCTGCACACCATTACCATAACTTATAAGAAAGTTGGGAAATAATAATAGTTTCAAATCTGATCAATGACATAACAAATGCAGAGAGTTGAATTCTTAATCTAACCTTTACTCTAGACGAAGAAGCAGGGAAGGTAACTCGCATTAGAATCTCAAATGAAGCCGGCGGCACCAAACGCTCCCCTTTTCTAACTGCGGCATTTACTAAAATTGTCCAAGCTTTTGGGGCAGATAAGATCCTTTGTCAAGAAGGGAAAGAATTTAATAAGCCTCATTCATATCGATTTGATACCCAATCACAAGATTAAAAAACAGACCAGAGAAGGAAAAAACCACAAACTATAGAAGCTTAATACCATTCCACTAGTTGTAAAATTAGATCTCTGGATTGTGGATTACAGTTCTTGCCACCAACTATAGGCAAGAGGTGATGCGCCCACATGTACAGCCCCACAGCAAGATCTCCTCGGGATGCCTAGACAGTACAACGTTGATGTATGAAATAAGAAGCTTATCAAAGAGGAACGAGTGAGAAATTTTTTTGGTCCAAATTCATATACCAGTTAGACTGAAGTTGTATTGTGACCACTTACCTGAATTATCATCCATATAATAACAGGGAGCTTATCTTGTCCTTGATATTTCGATCCTTCTCTCAGCTTTGGCAATACACTAATTAGGGCATCGGGTTTACGCCGCAATACCATTGCTAATGCCACAAATATACCAACCTACATAACGCATTTATATCAAGGTCAGTTTGAGGTGGACCATATTTCTTGCCAAAAGTGCTTTTTAACTCACAAAGCTATACACAATAATACCAAAACCTCCACAGATCACATGCGAAAGCAACAAACAAAAGCAAAAAAGGAAGAAAAATATTCTCAAGCTCATTGAATGAAATGAAATTAAGCTCCCAACAGTTAAAAAAGAAAATGTCAAAGCATAAACAGTTCATCTCCCAAATCTATCACGTTACCATTATTCAAAAGAAAATAAATACTAAGTGCTGCTTAGCTTGCACATCAGTAGGGGACACTTTCTATAAAACTGTTTTGACAAATTATGAGGAAGTAATCCACTGTTCCCAAATTGTTTACTGTACAGATAAAGCATTCAAAATTTATGGTATTCAATCCAATTACTTTCCATTTCTGGCTAAAAAAACCTTTTCCATCAACATATATTACAATCACTTGCATGGTATAATATGCTCTGCAGATATCTGTTTTTTTTCAGTTGTATCAAACTTATATTCGCGCATCTGTTCGTTTCACTAGTAACACAAGGGGGCTTATATTTTACGCAGACTCTTATAACACAACAATGTCATCCAGCAGAATCATGCATAAGATGTAAAAACCAATACATATCTGATACCTGAAAGCAAATAACAAATATAAACTCAACAGCATCAAAAACCAGAATAATAGATGAAAACCCAAAGAAAAATAACCAATTTAACAGCAAAACTGTCAATAAGTTACCTTAGACTTCGAGGATGGTTGTTGCACGCTTTTTTTGGAGCCCTTAGCATTTGCTTGTTGGGCCACCAAATCCCCAAGAATGATGTCCAAAGACCATAAGACAAAAAAACCAAGTGCCTCAAGGGATTGTTGGCTGATCCAATCAGCTGAAGTCTTATAAACATCATCAGAAATATGTGATAGAGGTATCTGTAAAACAATAAATTAACTACTTTGGTCAGAAAAAATGAACTGAAAAGTTCTGCAAAGATTAGCCAGGTCAGGTAGTCCAAAACTTCAAATGATCCAAGAGTGAGGCGCATGGATGCATACCAATGTTGGATGACACCCAAGTTCAATTAATTAGCCCCTAGATACAAACTGACCTCAACAAGGACAAAAAATTGTTCATCTTGACCAGCTACTTCTATTACTTATACCAACTTAATACACGTGTGAGCTCATTTACTCACAAAATATAGTTGCATTATTTAACTGATTCGTTATTTCTCAATTGATATATTATCCTTTAACTTTTTTACAGTCATCATATGAACCATATGCAAATCCAGAAAGCTGCTAATTCATGATTGTTTTCAATACCATTCTATGAATTTATATAATACATGTAAACAATGTAAACCACCAAAACCAGAAAAGCAGTTTAACTGCCTCCTCACTAAAGAAAACTAATCAATCCTGTTTAAATCAATTCAAATAGTGGACTTTTTAAAACTACATGTTAAATTTAAAAATTAACATGAAAATGAGATCGAGATGGTGCAATGAGAATTCACTATCGGTCAGTTTCTATCACAATCATGCAGATAAATTTTTTAAAGAATCCCAATTACATTTCCTAGGAAAATCACTGATAATAACACATTTTATGCAGTCAATCCACAAAGCATGCTTTGAAAAAAGTAATCAATTTAACCATTCAAACATGCAAGAAATTATGTTTGAAGCGATCGACACATAAAGTCAAACTTACAGTTGTGATTAAACAGTAAAACTAAAAAGAAGAAAGTAAGTAAAAACTCACATCTGCAAGCTTGGTAATGGTACTCTCCCTGAACATCTTCATCCAAGGAAACTGCCCCGCTACCACTTCCTGAAATGCCTTACCATAAAAATTCGCAAATTTCTGCATTTGGATTTCCTGTTGCTCGCCATTCAATTCCTAATTTAAAAAATCAATGAAAATAAATTAGATAATCAGTTGATTTCTCAAACAAAAAAGGCGAAATCTATCATTGTTCCACGCTTACAGCGAGATGAACCGAGAGAAAAGCTGGATCGATCTTCGCAGCCGCCTCAGCAACCGTAACCTTAGGCTTCTTCGGCTTCTTTTGCTTCACTTTCTTTTCCACCTCAGCCTGCTTTCCATTAGGTTTAACACCTTCCAGATCACTATCATCATCATCATCGAGATCCGATCTGTCATTCTTAACCTTAGCATCGGCATCAACGACATCAGCTGCGTAAGCTCTTTGAGCTTCAAGGATCCGACGGCGGCGATCCTCAGACTGTTGCTCGAGGGAATGGAAAACGTTAGGACCGCCGTCAGTTAGGGTTCCGCTAAGGCGGGTATTAGGCTTTTCTGGATCGGCCTTGGATTTGGTCTTACGTTGGCGTTTAGGATACGAAACCTTTTGCCAACCGTGGTCGGTGTGGTTGGCGCCGCCGTTGGACGCGGCGGTTTCGTGAACTTCGTGGAGATCGACAGAGTCCATAATTGGAAAACGGTGGTGTAAAAATTAAAGAGAGAGGATTACAATGGAAAGAAAGGGAAGAAATGGAGGGTAACAAACAGAACAGTGCTAATAAATAATAAATAAATAAAATTAATTAATTAATAAGGAAATAAATAAATAAAATTAATTAAGCAGCGAAATGTACGTAAAAAACTGTTTTGCATGCCAATGGGTCTAACCGCTTTTCCTGGATCAGTATTTTTTTCGATTTTGAGTTAATCGGTTGAGTTTAAGTTTTTATGTTTTTTTATTGTTTTTATAAATTTATATTAATTTTAATAACTTTTACATTTTTTTATTATTTTTTAAGAATTTTAATACATTTTTTTAAATTTTAAACATCTTAAATAAGTTTTATTACTTTTATAAATTTTTATAATATTTATTTATAATTTTAATAACTTTATATAATTTAGTTTTTTTAATATGTTTTATTCTTTATAATTTTTTAATATTTTTATGAGAAAATATTGTATCAAACCATAAGTTATCACATATAATCATTGGATTGGTCAGTCTATTTTTTTTTATGACCACGTGATCAATGATAAGAACAGTTAATGGAAGAATTTAATTAATTATTTTAATTAACGGTAAAGATTGATTTTTATATTTTCTTAAAGGTACTTTTTATATATATAAGCAGTTAAATTTTAAGTATTTATAAAAAATTAAACAAAAATCAATTCCAATTCTTTATCACAGGATTGAAAAATAGGGAGAAAATACGACAAAATTTATATCATTTTCAACTCTTTTAATAAAAAATTTTCAAAGTACCATCCCTTTAAAATTAATAAATATTTTAATAAGTCCGATATTATTTACAATAATGATTTTATTTCTCAACTCTGCAGAAAATCCAAGAGTTTGAGGCTATGAAACCACATGTTCAACAATGGTATATAAAAACATGGATTCAAACCTGACACTTCCCTTCTATTGAATTCACTACTTTTTTTTTAAGTAATATTAAGCACTTTTAAATTTTTCGTAAAATTGAGAGACAAAACCTTCATAAGAGACAATCCCAGACATATTATGAATCAGTCAATTTCGACTAACAAATTTATTAATCCCATACATATTTCTTCTAACAAATTTAAAATCCAATCAAGAAATAAAGATTAAAAAAATTAATAAATAAAAGAATAATGAATTAATGGGAATAAATTTTAAGGTTGAGGGATTTATTAATCCAAGCTTTCCAATTCCCAGTTGCTTTTCTAGAAATTGCTTCATTGGTCCTTCCATTATTTTCTATTTTCTTCTCAGTGCTTGGCTTCTTGCATAGCATGAAATTCCTTGCCCCTATTGATCCAATTGTCTCGCATGGACTCAATGCTACAAATAATTCAAGAAAAATGAATAATCAGGGTAAAAAGAAATTTTTAGTCATTCTTAATTTAGATATTCAACAATTAGATGATTAAAAAAATTAAATTTTAAGTAAATAATTCAGTATCAACTGATTAAATTAATAAAATATGTAAATATTAAAAATTAAATTTATTATTATATTAATCACAATTAAAATTATAAACCCGAGTTAAATGTTGTTTCAAAATTGAAAGGATTAAATTACTCCAATTAGTTAATTTCAATGAACTTCCATCTGATCCAACACTAGGGGAATAAAGAAGAAACTCATTAAGATCCGATCCAAGAACAGGTAACGACCATCACGAGCATATGATTTCAAAGCAATATCAATAACAGCACCAACCAGTTCTCCTTCATTAACAACGAACCGGATCGGACCGGAACTTCCCAAAACAGAGACGCTAATCAATAACCTATTGCCTTTACAACCCTGCTTCTTCTTCTGCTTATTGTGAACAATCTTTTTTTCAAAAAATCAAATCAAAATCCACTAAAAATCGCGACGACAAACAATGGGTTTCTTCTATTTTTTTTCAAAAAATTCAAAAAAAAAAAGGGTTTATGGATCGAGGCCGATGCAATAATAATACCAGCCTTGTTTACAAGAACAGATAGTGCTCGCCCTTGAATTACGAAGGGAGAGCATTAAATTACAGTCACTTTGATTCGTTTCCACCATTCACAAATGATGTTTTAGAGCTTAAACAAACAAAAAAAAAAACAATTGGGCGATGAGGTGATTTTTTTGAAGAAGGTTTGTGAGAGTATTTAAGAACAAGAGAGATTTGTTTTTAGAATGTGGGTCAAAAGGATTTTCATTTTGAGAGGCTGGCTTTGTTAATATGGTTTTTTTTCTTTAATTATGGCCTAAGTATGTTATTATTTGTTTTTAATATTGTTTATTTGTTTTAGTTTTTTTTTGTTTAATTTGAGTTTTAATCCTTTAATTATGTTAAAATTTAGGATTTAATCCTTCTAGTTTAATTTTGGCCTATGTCACTATTTTGCCCTTGAATTATCATTTGTATCTAAACCATCATTTTCATCTCAGTTTACCCCAAAAAATAAAAAAAATGACAATAAGAATGTGACACGAGACACATTCTTATTGGACGCATGTAATTTCAAGGTAAAATTGGATGCAAATGATAGTTTAGGTAAGAAAATGTTTAGATACCAAAGTAGGGAAACAAAGTATAATTCAAGGGCCAAATGTGACTTAAGCCTTTAATTTTCTTTGTGTTATTAGCCTTTTCAAATTGACTAGTGGTGTAATCCAGCCCGAATACTGTTAAGCTCAAACTCGAGCTTCACTCGAAATTTGGAGCTCAATACTTAGCTTGAATTTGATCAAACATTTATTTTTAAGTTTGAGTTCGGCTCAATATATAATTAAGCTACTCGAGCTAGACTCGATAATTAGGCTTAGGGTTAATAATATAGATTAATGGTAATATATGAAAAGCTTAATTAGGCTCATGAGACGTTGAGTCGAGTATTTCTAAGCTTGAATTCAGCTCGACCAATAGCTTGAGCTCAACTCAATAAATACTAAATCAAGTTTGAATTGTTTTAGTAGAACTTGAGTAGTTTGTGAGCACCAATATCCCATTTACACCCTAGTGATGACTAGAATTGTTCATAGGCTAGGTTAGGCTAAGGCTCGATTCTAAAAGAAAATTCATGGCTAGGCTTGTTTTTGGGCAGACCTAGCTAGCCTAGAAAGCACATTTTACTGTTAATATAATATTAAAAATATTAAAAATATACATTTAATTAATATTTTATACATTTTTAATTAAATTTAAATTTTAAAATAAAATTTATTATTTAAATTGAATTAGAGTTGAGTTGGGCTAGCGGGCTACCCGGACAAGTTTAAGTAAACAACCTATGTAAATTTATTGGTTCAACATAGTTGACTAGTTTATCACATGAACTAAATTTTTTGTTCAAATAACACTAAAAAATTGATTTCATCACTTTAATAGTAGAAAAGAGTGGGTTATCAATTTGGACTTCCCAATCTAATATCATGAAAATACAAATCAATTTATACTAAATTAAAGTATAAAAATTAATTCTCACATTTCAACCAGGTGCAAGCAAGTGCCTTGTGTCACGAACTGCATATGGGAACTGAGAATGGGGCCTTTTTATTTAAGTATTTGAACTATTCAAAAGTTTTCATCTAAGTTAGTAAACTATTCGAAAGTTTTTATTTAAGTCATTGGGTTGTTAAATAATTCCTTTTTAAAAAGTTCTGGCTAGCAAGCTCTAAGTGATAATTCGACGATTAGTACGGTGAATCAGTACCCATCAATGAGTAAAATAACACACATTAGATTCAAGTCAATTTGATGGTCAATGTTAGAAATTAGGGAAGAAAGTTGTTTGGATTTTGGTTACCTTAGATTCAAGTCAATTTGATGGTCAATGTTAGAAATTAGGGAAGAAAGTTGTTTGGATTTTGGTTCGTAGATTAATGATGTTCAAAGTCGTTTCACCGAAAAAAAAACTAAATTATAGAAGAGAAGGGGAATGAGAGCTTTTGATTGGTGCAGGCGATAGGAATAGATAAGGCCATACAGCAGCGATTTTAACTGCTTAATAACTTAAATAAAAAATTTTGAATAGTTCAATGATCATTTTGTAACTTTTTGAAGTTGAATAACCAAAATATAAATTTAAATTTAATGACCTGAACTATAATTTACCCCAAGATTATTAAGCAGTAAATGTATAACATTAAATTCAAACAACAAAACAAGTTCATAGCGAAGAGATCGGCCAACCACTTAAATAAATTTTTTGTCCATTCTTAACGTTTTTCTCTTCATATATTTATAACAATGAGCTTTTGTTACATCCACAATCAAAGCAATTAAATTGATCAAATTTAAAGATATTAATCAGAGAAAAGAAAAACACAGATTTCTGTCGATTCAATCAGATTCATTTACTCATATAATTTTATACATTATTAATTGTTTTACATCAAGATTGTTTGCTCTACGGTTCTTGTTTTCTTTTTATGACAGAGTTCGAATAAAAAAGTTTATTCCTTCCAACAATGTTAGACATATTGGGATTTCTTAAAGTCATTGTCCAAAGAGGTATTAATCTTGCTATTCGCGATGCCATTACCAGTGATCCTTACGTTGTTATCCATATAGGTCAACAGGTTCGTTCGATACCTTCATTTTTCTTAACTACTTAAACTTTGTTAATGAATACTCCATATATATATATACATATTTATGAGTATGCAGGAGTGAAGGTAGAAAATTTATTTAGGGGGCGAAATTAAATTTTAATTTTTACGATAGTAAAAATATAATTTCACCATTTGAATAGTCTATATTTTTATAATATTTAAAAGATTAAATCAAATTTTTATCATTTTTAAGGGATTTAAAGAATAATTTTACCTTTACTAATTTAAAATTTAAAAAATTTTCTATTTTAGGGCCTTGCCACCCCTGGCTACACCCTTGTGAGTATGATGTAATCCTTTAAATACATATATGTTGACTTTGTTTCTGCATGATTGATGCATGTTTATTACCAGGGAAGCCAGAAATTTTATCGTGAGGGCTGAAATTGAATTACAAAATATTGAAGTGGACAAAATAATTTTTTTTACCATGTCTTTAGTTATAATATTATAAATTTTAAGGATTTAAAAAACAATTTTACCCGAATTAAGAGAAATCAAGCCTTTCAATACATAAAATTTGGTGTAATTTTTTTAAATTTAAATTTAGACAAATAACCCTATTTTTCTAAATTTTAATAATTTTTTTTGTGCAGAAATTGAAGACGCATGTGATAAAAAGAAATTGCAATCCAGTTTGGAATGAAGTGTTGATTTTTTCAATTAAAGATCCTAATGTTTCTATCAATTTAGTAAGTAATTAACATCCAAAATTATTTAATTATTTGCTTATGTATTTGGTTTGTTTGTAAAGCCCGCAAGATACGAACTCGGGTTTAGTTTTGTTTATTCATATAATTATCGGTAATATATAAAATTTAATAATCGATTCTTTTGAATTAAAATAAATATAATAGTCGATTGAGTCTTAACTCGATTAGCATGGGCATTGTTGTTAATGAAAGAGGACGTGGATTCGAGTGTGCTGAAGCGCGTTATCCTCCTAATAATGGGTTTGGGAGAGCTTATGAGTAGTTCTAAATATTGTGTTAAAAAGAACATTTAATGAAATTGTTCAAAAAAAAGTATAATGGTTAATTTATTCCTCAACGTTTATATCTTTTGTTAATTTAACCTTTATCTTATTTTAGCTAAATTTGGTCTTTAACATTTTAAAAACAGTTAAATTGTTGTTTTATTAATAAAATACAGACTAAAATGTTAAAACTTTAAATATTGTAGCTTGCATTTTGCTTTTAGATCTCAGAAGTTATTTTAATTCGTTCATGCAGTTATCCTTAAAAAGAGCCATTGAACCTAATATTTAGAAGTATTTGGTCGATTCAATCGGAATTTGTTTTTCATGTTGTAGGCCGTTTACGACAAAGACACGTTTACATTAGATGATCAAATGGGTATGGCGGAGATCGACCTTAAACCCTACATAGCGGCTTTAAAGATGGCAAAGGGTTTGCATAATCTACCAAACAGTTGCGCACTGAAACAAATACAACCGAATCAGAATAATTGCCTCGCCAATGAGAGCAGCATCATATGGGAGAACGGCAAGATCACTCAAGACATGCGAATCAAACTAAAAAATGTCGAGTGCGGAGAACTTTTGATCCAACTCGACTGGAACGAAACTCCTAATTGTAAGGGTTTGGAAAGTGAAGGTACATATGCTCGCTTTAATCATATTTATATATACTTAATTTTATTTTAATTATTTTTTTAATATTTAGAGGATTATGCTGTTTGAGTTTATGTTAGTTTTTGGTGTTAGACATTACTACCTTAGAAAAATTGAACAATTTGGACTTAATTTAGATTTATATTATCAAGGTAGCGGCTTGTGGTTTCACGGTTAAGCATAGTGTAATCAAATTAAGCTCAGTTCGAACTTGTAAGAAGTTTTAGCTCGACTTGAAATTTAAGAGTCAAAGTTTTATTTAAATTTGATCGAGCTTTGTTTTAGATAAAAATCAAACTTCATGTTGAATTAAGATTGTTTACCTAGCAAAGAATGATTCAGATTCTCATATTTAGCTTCAAACTTTATTATTTATACTCGAGCTCGAGCTAAATCAAGATTTTTCAATATTAATTTTAAAAAACCGATCAGATTCACATGCCACTTTAGTCAATCATTAAGATACTTGATTCGGTAATTACCGATTTGAGCTTAAGGTTGAACAACTTGAGCTATCAATCAAGTCAAGTTCGAGCTTAGCTTGAATGGCTCATGAGGTTTATTGAGTTTTTCTTTTTAACATATATTTATAATAATATTGTTAAATTCCATTATTGCTTTTAATGTATTATTAACCCCAAGCTTAATTATTGAGCCGAGCTCGAACTTGAATACATACAAGCTTAATCGAGCTAGAATTCAAGTTTGAGTATGAAAATTAATAAACGAGTTCAATTGAGCTCAAGCTCAAGTAACTAGGTTATATCTCAAGCTGAGCTTGAACTTAAGAATAAATATTTGATTGAGCTCCAATCGAGCAACGAGATTTAAATTTCGAGTCAAGCTCAAACTTGCCAAAATTCAGGCTTAACTTGACTCGATTACACCTCTATTTGATAACTCTAAACTACTTAAGTTTAACTCTACAATAATACCAATCAAGCTAATTTTAAGTTTTTTCTTCGAGCCAAACCCAAATAACTTAGGAAGGTTAATTTGTTGTACTCAGTTATGCATGGGCCATGGAACCCTATTAAACCTCAAACCCACCATACAAGGAGGCATCATTGAAGTTAAAGGATTTTTTGATTTTTGCTTGGGCAAGAAGGCATCATCTGCTAAGTATATTATATATCACTAGTATGTATGTATGTATGTTTTTAACATGTAATTGAGCTTGAATTATGTAAATTAATCTTATAAAAGCAATCCTTTGCATGATTGGCTGCAAATATACTTGTGATTTGTTTTCCTTTTATGTAAATAAAAGAACATAGTTAAAGGTTAAGCAAAGTTCAGATTATTGTATATGTAAATCTCATTTTTATTTTAAACTGTTTATTTTTTCAATGGAATCATTAATTAAGAAAAAAAATAGAAAAAAATAAAATATTTTAAGATTAGATGGGTTTAAGTAGAATTATTCAAGAAGTTACCAAATTGGTAGGGGTAAAACGAAAATTCTTTTAGGTGCTAAAATTAAATTGATAATAAAAATATAATTTCACAATTTTAATAGCCTATATCTTTATAAATTTTAAAAAATTAAATTATTTTTTTATATATTTTTAGAGGAATTAAAGTGAAATTTTACCTTTATTAATTTTAAATTTTAAAATTTTTAAAAGGCCTACGTGAAAATTTGAGGCTGCCCCTACTAACCCCTAGATTCACCCCTACAATTTGGTGGAGTTGAGTTTTGGGGCAAGATATTTTCTTGCATGAGTTTCACTCATGATCAGATATAATTTGATATTAAAAACAATTTTTTAAATTAAATTATAAAATAAATAATTTTTTTGCCGAAATAAGGGCATCCACTGTTAGTGGTAATAGCTAATCTCTTCACCATGAATGCTTTTTAAAGATATAAATGACTTGACCATGAAATGTGCTCCATTTTTATGGATGAGAATCGAAGCCCCGATTTCATGTTAAAATTTTAATATTTAATAAACAACAATACAAGTTTTCATATTAAATTTAACATTTAATTCCTATAATTTTTAGATTTTAAAATTTAAATCTAATTATTAACACTTAAAAACATTTCATTGATATCAATATAATTAAAAAAATGAAGTTACAAAGAACTTAAATTTAACAAGATAATCTTAATAATATTTAACAATTAAATCTAAAATTTAAAATTTAAAATATAAATAAAATTATAAAAAATTATAACGAATTCCAACTTTATATCAAATTAAAGACTAAATTAGCATAGTAAAATAACATTACCATAATTGTACTCTATAAAACAGCTACATATTGTTATTGGATCCACAAGCATTTTTAAACTAAACAATAATGGGTGGAAAGTCAACGACAAAAGCTTGCTTCTTCTGCTTCTTCCTCTTCCATTGCACTATTTCCACTGATATCTTCCCTAAACAAGCTCTCCCTACAAAATCTGGGTATCTCACAGTGAATCCAGCTTCCAATTCCGCCATTTTCTATACTTTCTATGAAGCCCAAACCCCTACGTCACCTCCTTCTCAAACCCCACTTCTTATTTGGCTCCAAGGTGGTCCCGGTTGCTCTTCCATGACCGGAAATTTCTTCGAGCTTGGACCCTGGCGTGTCGTTTCTTCTTTCAGGCAAAACGTGGAACACTTGTCGCTCGAGCCAAATCCAGGTGCTTGGAATCGTTTATTCGGTTTGCTTTTTCTTGATAATCCTATTGGAACAGGGTTTAGTATAGCTTCAACACCTCAAGAGATTCCTAGAGATCAAATCTCTGTTGCTAAGCATCTGTTTGTTGCCATAACAGGGTTTATATCGTTAGACCCTTTGTTTAAGCATCGTCCGGTTTATATTACCGGCGAAAGTTATGCTGGGAAGTATGTTCCTGCAATTGGGTATTACATTTTGAAGCAAAACAATGAATTGGTAGATTCAGAAAGGGTTAATTTGAGAGGTGTCGCCATTGGTGATGGGTTCTCTGACCCTGAAACTCAGTTAGCTACACATGGTGTTACTGCTTATTATTCTGGTTTGATTAATGATAAGCAAAGAGATGAGTTAGAACAAGCTCAATGGGAAGCAATCAAGCTAGTTAAAATGGAGAAATGGAGTGAAGCATCTAATGCTAGGACAAAAGTAATGGATTTATGGCAAAACATGACAGGGTTAGCCACTTTATATGATTTCACAAAGCAAAAGCCATATCAAACAAGCTTGGTCACCAAGTTTCTCAACATAAATGAGGTTAAAAAGGCTTTGGGGGTGAGTGAATCCATGGTGTTTGAGAGTTGTAGTGGGGTTGTAAGGGCTGCAATGCATGAAGATATGATGAAGAGTGTGAAATACATGGTGGAAGCTTTATTGGGAAACACTAGGGTGTTGTTGTACCAAGGGTTGTATGATGTGAAAATTGGTGTGGTACCAAATGAAGCTTGGGTGAAGACAATGAAATGGAATGGGATTAGGGAGTTTTTAATGGCTGATAGAATGATTTGCAGAGTTAATGGTGAGGTTGCTGGTTATGTGCAAAAATGGGAGAACTTGACCAATGTTGTGGTTTTAGGGGGTGGTCATATTTTGCCTGCTGATCAGCCATTAAATTCTCAAGCAATGATTGAAGGTTGGGTTTTAGAGAGTGGACTCTTTGGTGGGGAGGTGAAGGATGCTTAAAACCATGCATTTAATGAACCTTATTGTAACCATCATGGGTCGGGTTAGGTTGAGCACTCATTAACATCCTTGCTCTCAATCATTGATCATAGGCTTAATTCAAGTAATGATGGCTCATTGTTATTAATTTTATGGCCTTGATAGCCTCCCATTTGCTTGTAAATTTTTTTTTATTGATAAATGAATTAATTAATTAATGGTTAATTATTAATTTGAAATAAAATATTATTATTTCATGAGTAACCAAAAATAAATAAATTAATAATTAAATAATAAAAAATAAATTTAATAATAGTTGAATTTTCTAACCAAATAACTCGATTTTTAAACACATTTAAAGAATAATTTAAAGAATAAATAATTTACTTTCCCTTTGGCTTTGTGGGTTTTGAAAGTGAAATGATTTTTTTTTAAAAAAAAAGTGAAATGACTTTTTGAAAAAAAAAAAGGAAGTGAAATGATTTCATTGACATTAATCATTGCCCTCTCTTGAAATTCTACATTTTGATAACAAATGTCATTAAAGTGAAACTGATTGATGATTAAACAAAATCAAATTGATATAGAAAAATAATTAATAATATAATATAATTTTAAATTTAATATAAATATATATGATTAATATATTAAAATTTTATATAAATATAATATAGATTACTATAGAAAAGCTAATAATACTTTTCATAAAAATATTTTTTCAAGTAACTTAATAGTGGGCTATAGGAGTCTTATATATATATATATTAAATTTAAAGATTTAAAAGAATGTTCAACAATATATTTTATATTCCATGTTTGTTTGCCAATAGATTTAGTAGTGGACAGAATTATTAAAAGTTATAATAATTTATTTCGTCCTTTAATTTTATAGAAAAATTATTTTAGTTATTTTTTTAATTTTTAATTTTTTTAATTTTTAAATTTATATATTTTTGCCTAATCATCTTAAAATAAATAATTTTTTTTAACTTTGTTAATATGATATACATTTTAATATTTAATTATTTTTTAATTTTTAAAAATTTAAAATATTAAAAATATTAAAAATATAAAATATAAAAAAATATTTTTTAATATTTTTAAAAATTAAAAAATTAATTAAATATTAAGATATTATTCACATCACAATCCACTTACATTGTATCATACTAGCCTATAGATTGAAATATTTTAAATCTAGAAGATGAGGGTCCAATGTCCATATGATAAATCTAATAATAAGAATTGATATAACATTTTTTAATATAAGAATTTAATTTACAAAACAATATAATAATGACAGCTTAGAAAGTGCGGCCGCCAAATACCCACCCACCTCACGCCTGCTTAATGATCCTCTGTCGTTCGTTTTTTAATTATTTAATATTTTTTATATAAATTTAAAATTATTAAAATTATGATATACTTTATTGGATAAATTGTACCCAAAGTCATTATACTATTAGTAAATTTATATTTTGGTCACTCAACTTTAAAAGTTACAAAATAGCTAATGAATTATTTGAAAGTTTACGCTTAAGTCGTTGAGCTGCTAAGTTTTTTCTTTTTTAAGTTTAGCTAGTGAGTTTCAAGTGGCAATTCGATGATTGGTGCGATGGATTAATACCCATCGATGAGTAGAATAACATACTTTAGATCCAAATCGATTTGACAACCAATGACCGAGATTGGAGAAGAACATTGTTTGGATTTTGATTCGTAGATTTGTGATATTCAAAGATTTTTCATAAAAAATTTGAATTGTAGAAGAGAAGAATAATGATAGCTTTCAACTTTTACAAGTGGTGCGAACATAAAACGCTATACAACAACGATTTTAAGAGACTAGTGACTTAAATGAAAATTGAAAAAGCCTTGGTTTACACTTCATTCTAATTTTGATGATCGAAATACTATTGGAACAAATAACTTGGTTTGCAGCTAAAAAAAACAGTTTTGTTCTAACTTCTATTAAAAGATAATCGAACAAAACAAGTTAAATGCAAAAGTAAAGGAGCAAAGTAATGAGAAAATTAACACACGAAATTTGTTAACGCAGTTTGGATTCATCAATCCTATTTTGCGAAGCATCGCTAGGTGAATGATTTTATTCAATAATCGTTTAGATCACCTATTGGCTTAAGTTCAATCTACCCTTACCCAAGAAGTAATTGCAACCCCAACACCAACTCCAATTATTATAAATCACCCAAAAACTAAAGACAAAAATCAAATACACTCAAAAACCAAACACATTGTGTGACACGAACTATCTATTTATAGATAGGCTTGTAACATACATTTAAAAGCTAATTTTATTCTATTAATTATCTTAAGTATTTATCACATAAAAATTATTATAAACAAACTTTCCAACAACCAAAATCTTGACCGCTACAAACAGCTTGTTCTAACATGAAATGGGATAAAATTCTGCAGCAAATGTTTAGCACACAATCCAAATAAGTCACATACCAAAGGAATTAGAATATGTCTTCCCTTAAAGAGGTAGAACTATCTCAAACAACCACTCTCGATATCAACAACCAAGCTTGTTCGTCACAAAATCATCCAAACATGCATCAAAAACCCAAAAATAAAGTTAAGGGATATAAGTCAAGAGATATAAGCTAAATTCACATTTGTTCATAAAAATTAAAAGTAGCAACATCATCAAAGCAACAAAGTCTTTAAAAAATTAGCATCATCTCTCTCTTTGACAAAGCAAAATACAAAAAACTTTATTTTCTGATCATCGATACTAACCGGCAAATCGATTTGGATCTAAAGTATATTTTTTTATTTATCGATGAGTATTTATCCACCCTGGTTGTTGAATCGCAACTTAAAACTTGCTAGTTGAACTTTAAAAAGAAAAAAAAATTAACAACTCATCAATGACTTAAATAAAAACTATGGAACAATTCAATGACTTAAATGAAAACTTTCGAATAGTTCAATAATCATTTTGTAACTTTTTATAGTTAAATGATCAAAATGTAAACTTAATAACAGTTTAGTGGCTTCAAGTGTAGTTTACCCAAGAAAAAAGTTAGTTAAACAATAAAAAGTTGAAAATCAATAAATAAAAGAAAAAAGAAAACAAAGAGAATCTGTAGTCTTAGCAGTTTTTTTTTTTTTTACAAAAGAAAGCGTCAATGAAGGACGAACAGCGTTGATCAAGAGCCTCCAATCAATTGTTTTTCTTTCTTTCAATTCTCTTTTTCTTTCTTTGTTTCTTTCACCCTTTCATCGGTTCTATCCTCTCTGTCGCTCTCTAATAGACATAGAAAAAACAAAAAAGAAAATGGAAGTCTCAATCAGCACATACTTAATATAAAAAAAAAAAAACCCCGAAAGAAAATATTGAAAATCAAAGTAAAAAAGAAGAAAGAAATCTGGGTTTTTAATTTTGTATACAGATGGGGACTCTTCAAACATGGAGAAAAGCATATGGTGCTCTTAAAGATACTACAAAAGTCGGTCTCGCTCATGTCAACAGTGATTTCGCGGTAAAATCATGTCTATATTTGATTATTTTGTTGTTTTTCTATATTTAGTATCTGAATTTTGATTGGATTTTTTTTTTATAATTAGGATTTGGATGTAGCCATTGTTAAAGCGACTAACCATGTTGAGTGTCCTCCAAAAGAAAGACATCTTAGAAGTGAGTGAGTGAGTTCATTTGGTTTTTTTTTTTAATTTTTAAGTTTGAATTTGCAGATTTAATTTAGTTTCATTTGAGGTTTTTGATTTCTGGGATTATCATATGAGGATTTGAGTTCATTTTTTTGTAGAAATTTTTGTTGCTACATCAATGATTCGGCCTCGAGCAGATGTTGCTTATTGTATTCATGCACTTTCCCGCCGATTGGCCAAGACTCGTAACTGGACGGTATTGTTTTTTTTACTACTTTTAATAATGATCGAAATCGTACTAATTGGAGTAGTTTGCAAAGTGTTGAGTGGACGGATCTTGGGTATTGTTTCCGAGGAAAGTTCTGTTTTTCGACTTTGACTAGAGTCTGAATGTTTGAAAAACCGGCACGTTCACATGGTGGGAGAGTCTTTTCGGGTGCTTGATAAGTTGAACCATGTGTGTAGGACTCGAATCAATGCCCTGGTGCATAGATTTGAAGGCATGGTTCGCTTTATCAAACACCTCAGCTAAGCACTCTTACTCTGTGAATACGTCGTCTCTTCACGCAATCGGCCTCTTATTAGAGTCAGGAGATAAAACCTTCACCGGTAACAATATCAAACCATTGAGGGATTCGTCAGCTCTTGAAGGACAATACTTCGCATACTTCTCCCGGTTTCAAACCAATCTGTAATTGGGTGGTTATTGCCTTAATTGGGAGAAGTTTGTGAAGTGTCATTTATCGAGAGTTGATGGACCCTTTAACGGATTTAATATTGTTTCCAGTAGAGGTTGTCTTCCGATTCCAAGTTCTTGAAAAACATTCATCGAGTGCCTGATAAGTCAAATCTATGCCCTATAGCATTCTCACCAAAAAAATGCCCTATAGCTACATGGGTTTCTAGTCGAACCAAGCACATTGTGCATGGTTCTCTTATTAGTCACTTCAACGAAGTGCCCCGCTCACTGACTCTTCATGCATTAGAGCCCTCATCTAAGTTAGAAGATATAACCGGTACCCGAGATAATATCAAAATTTTGAGTGGATTTATTGACTGTTGGTGGAGGACACTACGCATATTTCTTCTGATAAAATTGGCTTCCAAATTTGATTTCGAATATGAGAGTTTCCAACTGGTTATTGATTGATGTGCAGTTGAAATTAATATTTTTTCATTGTATATTTGTTAGATTTTTTAGCATTAGTTATGTTAATATGAGCATGATAGGAGGTACTACCATGAATCATATGTATAATTTATACCTATATTCCCGACTTGATTGATATGATGCAGGTACAAGTATCTGTTCAATTTATTTTTTCATGTATTTTGAGTTCTTTGGATGGTTATATCCAATGCGCCATGTTCCAATATGCCTTGGATATGTAAAAGTACCGTAAAGGCTTGTGTACGAGGAGTTAGTTTGCATTTTACTTCATTTACTCAAAAAAATGGGTAAATTGTTCCTTGTACATTAGATCAAAGAACAAACTAATCCCTTTTGTTAAAAATTTTATCTATTTCTATTGTTAAAAACTAGTGTGGCTGATGCAATAACCAAACAGTTACACTTGACATATCATGTGTACCTCATGCTAACATATAAGACCAATTTTTAATAGTAAAAATGGATGAAATTTATAACACAATGACCAATTTGCTCTTTGATATTATGTGTAGGGACTAATTTGTCCATTTTTTTACTAGAGGGGGCAAAATGCAATTTAACTCCTAGTACAAGGGCCTCCATGGTACTTTTACCACCTCGGATTTGTGGTGCTAGAGTTCTAAGTTAACTACCTTTGGATTACAAGCTTTGATATTGGTAAACAAACTTATATTGTAATCTTTTTTCCTTCTACATTATTTAATAGGTAGCATTGAAAACACTCATAGTTATCCATAGAGCATTGAGGGAAGGTGATCCTACTTTCAGAGAAGAACTTTTAAATTTCTCACAAAGAGCAGGCATTCTCCAAATTTCTAATTTCAAGGACGATTCGAGCCCTATTGGTGAGCTTTTAATCTCTCGCTTTGTTGGGTCTCAGCTTGTGATATATGCACATGCTTTTCTGTGTGTTTTTTGGTCATTGCTGCGCTAAAAACTTCAGTTTGATTATGCCTTTCAGCATGGGATTGCTCTGCGTGGGTACGTACATACGCATTGTTTTTGGAAGAAAGACTCGAGTGCTATAGTATTCTGAAGTATGACATAGAAGCCGAGCGTCTCCCGAGACCTGTCCTGGGGCAGGATAAGGTAATTACATAGGTATCCGGTGTTTCCCTTTTGAGGATTCATGGCCTGCTGCTAAATTTTGTTAGTTTTAATCGGCAGGATTACAGTAGAACCACAGAGTTGGACAGCGAAGAATTGTTAGAGCAACTACCTGCTCTGCAGCAATTGCTTTATCGTCTCATTGGTTGCCGGGTAGTTTATTATATGCTGATCTTGTAGAGTTTAGTTTTGTCTTGTCAATGCATTCGACTTTGTTTCACCTGATCGGGAAAGTTAATAGACTACCCTGCTTTTCTTGCAGCCAGAAGGTGCTGCTGTAGCGAACTATGTCATACAATATGCTTTGGCTCTGGTATTTTTACTCTCTTTTTCTTTATTATGTATTTGCATTGTATTCTTTTTGTATTCAAAAGTATTTTGACCTCGTAATATCGCGATTTTCAGGTATTGAAGGAGAGCTTCAAAATATATTGTGCTATCAATGGTGGAATCATCAATCTTGTGGACAAGGTAATACATGAAGCTGTCCTATTTTGAGGCAGATGTGTTTTTCTTTTTTTCAAAATGGTTGCTCGAGTTGTGCTTTTATTGCAGTTTTTTGAAATGCCGAGACATGAAGCTGTCAAAGCTCTTGATATATACAGGCGAGCCGGTCAGCAGGTTATGATATATGTATATGATATATAGTTTCTTATGTTAGTAGTCGATTACCTTCTCATTCGGTTAATAATCGTTGCTGGTTCGATGATGTCTTGGTTTAATGTAATGATGGCAGGCAAACAGCCTCTCCGATTTCTATGAAGTTTGCAAAGGATTAGAACTTGCTAGGAATTTCCAGTTTCCCGTTCTCAGAGAGGTAACGGTTCTATGGAGGTGATTTGTTGTTCTGAGTCATCCCTTTCGATCATTTCGATGTTAATTGATCGCTATCGTTATTGCAGCCACCACAATCTTTTCTCGCTACCATGGAAGAATACATTAGAGAGGCACCGCGTGTGGTTACTGTTCCAATGGAATCGTTGGTTAGTACCATTTTACTTACATACATACATTATACATACATTCATACATACATACACACACACATGGAATAATATATGTTGTCATTGTCAGCAGCTTCTATTGACATACAGACCTGACGAAGGTCCTTCCGAATATACTAGACCATCCAATGATGAACCCGAGCCAACTGTGCCTGTAGATGATGTTGTAGTTTCCACTGTCGAGACTGCCCCTCCTCCACCTCAGACCAACATAGACACCGGGGACTTACTGGTAATGTTTCCCTTTGATGTTTTCTACTGTACACTGTTTCGTTTTTTTGTTGATTGCATTTTTGGTGGGATGCAGGGATTGAATTATTCGGCCCCTGATGCCTTCGCAATCGAGCAAATTAATGCTTTGGCTCTAGCCATAGTTCCGATTGATTCCGGTAAACTATATTTCTTATTCTTCCTATTTCGCCTTTTTTGATGGCTATTATTCCGATAGAAGATTGCAATTTGTTAATCTGCAGGTACTGCTCCAACGTATAGTTCCGCTGCTGGTCAATCAAAAGATTTTGATCCTACCGGATGGGAACTCGCCCTTGTTACCACACCCAGCACCGGTATTTCTGCAGCTGCCGAAAGGCAATTGGTATATGCCCTATTTTTGTACTTAAACATCTCATCCGATTTCATAAATACCGAATATGGACACCGAAAGGAAGATCTAAATGACCCGCGTGAAAAGATGAAAAGATGAAAAGATGAGATACATTGAGGACTTTAATCATCTAACTGGCTATGTTTTCGAAAACATTTCAGGCTGGTGGATTGGACTCACTCACTCTCAACAGTTTATACGATGAAGCAGCCTATCGAGCTTCTCAGCAGCCTGTATATGGTAGCACCACAGCTCCAAATCCGTTCGAGGTACAAGATCCATTCGCCATGTCGAATAGCATTGCTACCCTTATAGCAGTGCAAATGTCAGGAATGACTCAACCGCAAAACAATCCTTTCGATGCTTACCAACCTTATCAGCAACAACATTTGACTATCCCGAGCGCATCGAATCCGTTTGGTGATGCAGGGTTCGGGACGTTTCCAGTGAACCAAACAGCCGTTATCGCTCAGCCTCATGCCAATAACAATCCCTTCGGAAGCACAGGCTTATTGTAGTGTTAAATTTCAAGAGCCAATTCGTGTATTTCGGTCAATACGGTCTGACCGGTTTCCGATATGTTTCGGAGTTGAGCAAGTGTGTAGGTTGTTTTTACTTTCACCCCCACAGGTTTAATTTCTTTTCACTTCAGCATCAGTTTTTACATGTGTTTGGGTTGTAAAAAATCAATGAGTTAATGGTTAAAAGCTCTAATATTGCAATTAATTTATATTGAAAAGGTCCGAATTCATAAAATTCACATTCTTAAATCTGTTTTAAAATCTGAATTTATTTATTATTTATATTAGATTTGATAATTATTATCTGAATCCGGTTAAATTAAAATTTGAATATTATTTAAAAATAAAAATTTTGTAATAATTAAAATATTGAAAATTTAATATTATTTGAATTTGCAATATAAAACTTCACAAAAATATTTTGCATTACTAATATTTTCATTAATATATCTTTTCATTATTTGATTTTCTATCGATTGAGCAAGATAATACACAAATTCACATGCGAGGGATCCATCTTAAGAAGTAAACGAATAAATCGCTTTAGACTTTGTTTTTCTTTTAAACTAGTTTATTTTTACTCCAAAAAAAAAGGATAATGCAACATTTAGTCCTTAAACTTCTTAATTTTTTTCAACTTGTTCACTGACTCTTATTTTTGGTTCGCATTATAATTTTGTTATACTTTTTAGGTCTTATATAAAACTTTTAGATGAGTGCCACGTCACCACACCTGAAAGGAATAACTTAGGAACCAAGTTGAAAAAACAAAAAAAAGTTTAAGGATCAAGGTAGAAAAGGTAGCCAAATTCAGGGGCTAAATACAACTTTACCCCATTTCTAAAAAATTCATGCCCAACGGTTCAACCTATTGGTCCATCTACAATTTGAAAATAGGATAAACTATACTAATACTCGCTAAATTATTAATAAATTTTATTTTTAGTCACTCAATTATGAAAAGTTATAAAATGGTCATCCAACTATTCAATTTTACCTTTTTTATTACCAGTTGGCTAATGTGAATACAAAAATACCAAAAAATCTAAGATAGTTGAGTTAATAAAAAATACAAAATTAAATAGTTGGGTGACCAATTTATAACTTTTTATATTTGGGTAATAAAATAATTACTAATAGTTGAGTGAGAATATAGTTTACCCTTAAGAATATAGTACCGGTTTTTTCCCTACAAAACCTTTTGATCTCAAAATCCGGCTGGAACGAACCGGGTTTGTCAAATACCAGCGAAGGACTCGTTCATCCGAAACAAACAAACAAATAAGAGAGGTTTTTAAATTCCACTCGATCCAATTGCAACCTTCCAGTTCTCTCCATTGCCATAATCCATAAAAATAAGTAAATAAACACTGTCGCTTTCTCATTAGCCAGCTTCGAAGATTCGCATATTACTTTGATCTCTCCAACGAGTGAGCTCCATCTCTTTCTTGAATTTTTGTTTTTGCTTTTTAATTTGTTAAAATGAATGAGATTTGTGTTTACATTGATTTATATTGATTGATCTGAGGAGAGTGAGCTCCATATCTTTCGCGATTTTTCACTTATTTTTTGTTTTCTGTTTTTCACCTTTTTTTGGTTAAGATTAATGAGATTCGTGTTTGGATTGATTGCACTTGATAGATCTGAGGAGCTGAGTGTTTTCCTTTTTGGCAGAATTTAAGTAACAAAAATGGTGTTCGAGGTGATGAAAGTGCCAACGACGCCGTTTGATGGCCAGAAGCCAGGCACTTCTGGACTTCGTAAGAAGGTTTTTTTTCTTCTTAATCTTTTGATTCGTTATCCGATGCGTTGATCTCTCGTTTTTGTTCGATTTGATGCGTTTGACGATGCATGCAAGTGTTCATCATTGAATCAGATCTCATAAAATAAAATTAACTTCGTTTTTTTATAGATAAGCTGTAATTCTTTAATGTAAAAACACAGAAAAATGACCGGAATCTTATGATTTTCGCCCGTGTTTTATTTGTCATTTTTAAAGTTTTAACTTAAATTATAATTTATTTATTTTTGGTCGACTATAATTTCAAGTCCAGTATTCTCTTTTTTATATATTTAGAAGTCTAATAATGCGTCAAAGTTCCATCTCATTCAGATCATAGTTTCTGCTTTTGATCTTATAACTATATGTTAAATGAAGCTTTCGATGGTTTATTTTATCGTAGTTTTATATTTCTATATTTTCATGATTCTACAAATGTTTATTAATGGAAGCCGACCAGTATAATTTACTGTTTCTGCTTTTGATTTTAATAACTATATGTTAAATAAAGCTTTCAATGGTTTATTTTATCGTGTAGTATTATATTTCTATTTCATGATTCTACAAATGTTTATTAATGGAAGCTGACCAGTATAATTTACTGTTTTAATACTCTTAAATTGATCGTAACAAATAATGACTAACTAGTTCCTATATTTTTCTTACAAATAATGCTCTTTTATTGCTTTGCTTGTTTGTTTAATTGAACAATTTGGCTCTTTGATCTTCCCAGGTGAAAGTTTTTGTTCAGCCTCATTATTTGCAGAATTTCGTACAAGCAACATTCAATGCCCTTACACCCGAGAAAGTTAAGGGTAGGGACTTTTTATGCGTGGGTGTTTTCTAGCTTTGTTAATTTAAGTACATTCTTTGAGTTTATGATTTTTACTTCAATTTTAACAATTGTAGTTTGCATCTATAGAACCCTATATTAAACATGAGTCCTTGGGACCCTGGCAATCTTTAAGTTCTGTAGCCTTTTTTCTTTATCTTTTCATGTACGAGGAGAGCTCAGATTTAAGATTTTTACCCTAACCCAGATAGAAATACCAAGAGTGTACATGCACAGTCATGGTGCTCTGACAACATGCAGTTCTAATTTGTTGGATAATGCTTGTAGTGCATATAAAGCTCAACTTCTCTAGTGTTTCCCTAATTGTTTTGGTAGAAATCTATTTTTTATCTTGAAAGACCAATTCTGAAATATCTACAAGTAAAATTTGATATAACAATTGAGTATTTATTTTGTTTTTATTTCACTGCCTTTCTTGGTTATGTTCATTCAGTGGATTACAATGGCTTTCTCTAATTTCTTCATGGATGTAGGTGCCACACTTGTCGTTTCTGGTGATGGTCGTTATTTCTCAAAGGATGCTGTTCAGGTACTGCAACTTTTTGAATCTAAATTTAGATAATGTAAAATAAACTTTCTTAAACTATCACATGATATTTCTACTAATTCTTTGTTACATTCCTCCTTGTATGGTGTATTAGTATTAGTTGATCCTGGTTAACCAGTATAAAAAAATGTGAAAGTAATATCTGGTCAACTCACATCTTCATCTTTGAAGCCCCTCATAATTTTTGTTGAATAATTAATTTGTGATTTCTGTGGCCGTGTCATCTTTCCTTCTTTTTCTGAAATGCTGCACTTTATGATGCAGTCTAT
Source organism: Gossypium hirsutum (assembly GCF_007990345.1). Classification (NCBI taxonomy): domain Eukaryota; kingdom Viridiplantae; phylum Streptophyta; class Magnoliopsida; order Malvales; family Malvaceae; genus Gossypium; species Gossypium hirsutum. The sequence continues at coordinate 88,685,634 of NC_053427.1, forward strand.
ATCTATCGTGAGTTAGTTGCTCAACATATATGTTTTTAGAGTATCTAATGACAGAGAGGCATACCATCAATGAGAAAAAAAAATCTTTCCTGTTATTATTTTATTAAAAGAGTGCTTTTCAAATTTGATTTTTCTGTCAAAAGCTTTCTGGACTATCTTACTCAACTTTGGTCTCTGTTGGAGACTCATGCCTCAACCTTCAAACTTAACAATTTTTTTGTAATGGGTATGTTTTACTGATTTAGGCTTGTCTAGCTTAACTTATTTAAACTTGGTCTGAGGATCTAGTCACTCTCTGAATTTCTTTTATTCCGACCCTTTCAAAGTGGGAAGCTATGTGGGCTAGGAAATGCCTAATGTAAGTTGCTACACGTGCTCCTTATTGAATCTGGTTTATGTATTGGTGCACAAACACTAAATAAAATGCTCTAAATTGTGTGCATTATGATGTTATCCTTTCTGAAAATTATATATGAAATATCATCTGGTAATCAGTTATTAACCATTGCCTAATTGCTCAGTGTGGTAATGTCTGTTAAATTGACAGATAATAATCAAGATGTCAGCTGCAAATGGAGTAAGGCGTGTATGGGTTGGTCAAAACGGATTACTTTCTACTCCAGCTGTATCAGCTCTAATACGCGAAAGGGTTGGTGCAGATGTGAGTGTTATTACTCCAATTGCACACATAGCTGTTATTATGTTTGTTTTCCTTTCCAATATTGGGCTGTAGTAAAATTTTGATTTATATGTAGTTGACAGTACTAATGTTCTGCTTGTAAACTTTTAATTCCAGGGATCCAAAGCAACTGGTGCTTTTATTTTGACAGCCAGTCACAATCCCGGTGGCCCTAATGAGGTAATGCCTAACTTTTTCTAAAAATTGATTTTATATGCAACATTTGAAAGATGCATGATACTTTTGCTTTTGTTTATTTACTGCAGGATTTTGGAATTAAATACAACATGGAAAATGGGGGACCTGCTCCAGAGGCCCTCACTGATAAGATCTTTGAGAACACAAAAACTATTAAAGAGTACTTGATTGCTGATGAGCTACAAGAAGTTTGTCTTGCATCCTTAGTACAATGTTTTTCATTTTCTTTATTCTTTTTAAGTTAATGTTGTCAATTTGTTGCATAATCCAGGTAGACATTAGTACAATTGGTGTCACCAACTTTTCGGGGCCTGATGGACCGTTTGATGTCGAGGTTTTTAATTCAGCAAGTGACTATGTGAAATTGATGAAGTAAGTTGTTCTTCCCATCTTTCTATACTTCCCTTGATTGGAATTGTTAGTATTTCAATTTAAGTTCAAAACCTAAGAGCTCCAAGGAAAATCATCTGCATGGACTAAAATTCTGTGACATAATTTCACTTCATGTTATTGGTTTCCCTGTTGTTGCATTCTGACCTCTCAGGGTTCTTAATATTAGCAGCTATAATGCATGCAGTCTAAACACTAAACCCCTTTGCCTCTATTTGTCAGGTCAATTTTTGACTTCGAGCTTATCCGCAAGCTGCTTTTATCTCCGAAGTTTACATTCTGGTATGCAGATTTTGCCTTTACACATAGGACATATTTCTAGCATATATCTAATTTTTTGGTTTAAAGATGTAACTCTTTCCCTTCTTATTGAAGCTATGATGCACTTCATGGTGTTGCTGGAGCTTATGCAAATCGCATCTTTGTGGAAGAGCTTGGGGCACAACAAAGCTCACTTTTGAACTGCACACCCAAGGTCTTTTTAAGTTTTTGAAGAATTGTAGGGATTGATTATATGTTGCTTCTATGTTTATCCAAATAGATGAGACATTTCCTTGTTGGTGCTTGACTTAATGCAAACCAGGAGGACTTTGGCGGAGGACATCCGGATCCCAATCTGACTTATGCCAAGGAGTTGGTTGAGCGCATGGGATTGGGAAAATCGAACTCTGGTGTTGAACCACCAGAGTTTGGTGCTGCTGCTGATGGTGATGCTGATCGTAACATGATCTTGGGTAAAAGGTAGTGTTTCCATCTACAAAATCTGGTTAACATCTTAATAATAATAACTAAGCCTTCTAAAATTTGCTCTTATAACTTATTTGCTTTGTTAGGTTCTTTGTCACTCCATCAGATTCAGTAGCCATCATTGCTGCAAATGCTGTTGGTGCAATTCCTTACTTTTCTTCTGGTTTGAAGGGAGTTGCCAGGTTTCTATTGCAGCACTATTTAACTTCTTTTTTGTGCATAGCATGTTATTAACCCTACTTCCTATTGGATTTCAACCAGTCTTAGCATCCAGCTGGTCCTTTCAAAATGCCAATTTTCGTACTAAAATGATCAAAATAAAACATCATGCTCATTGCCACTAAAGTTTAATTTTCTTTTCTATGCTTGAAATCTTTACAAGGTGAAAATGTGTATCGCTTTTCTCTTTAACATGTTCAAGTGGATCCTTTTATCTCCGAGGACAAAACAATTCATAGCTGTTATGTCAAGACTGTTTCTTCAAAAATGAGATCTCATGTCCTATGATAAAAATAGTTAATCATTGTTGCTAAAGTTTGAAATGTGAAATTCTGAATATTAGAAAAAGTGTTTTTCGGGTATAAGTACAATGGAGGCCCCTGTACTAGGTGTGAGATTGCATTTTGCCCCCTCTACTCAAAAAATGGGCAAATAAGTCCCTATATAATAGATCAAAGAGCAAACTGATCCTGTATAGTTTTTAACAGTAGAAATAGATGAAATTTTATCAGAATGACCAATTTACTCTTTGATCTAATGTACATGTACTAATTTGCCCATTTTTTTAGTAGAGGGAGCAAAATGCAATCCAGCTCCTAGTACAAGGGCCTCCATGTGGCACTTTTACCATGTTTTCTTTCAGGCATGCCTTGATGTGTTTCTGTTTAGGCCTGCATAATATGCTTCTCACATCTAGAACACACTTAAACTCTTATTCAATTTCAATATGATGTTTCGGATATAATAAACATATAAAATCACCAATGTTTACTTGGTCTCCATTGTAATTATATTCTGGATATGCTGCTCATAGGAGTATGCCCACATCAGCTGCCCTTGACGTCGTGGCCAAGAGTTTGAACCTGAAATTTTTCGAGGTATTACATAGAAAGTTATTATCAATAATATTTCCCTCTGGCCTTTTTTTTTTTTTTCTTTACAAACAAACTACTTACCTATTCTCTTCTAGGTACCTACTGGCTGGAAATTTTTTGGGAATTTAATGGATGCTGGACAATGTTCTATTTGCGGGGAAGAAAGTTTTGGAACTGGTTGGCATTTAATTATCCTACACATGAAGTATATCAGTTTTATTAGGTACTATGAGAGACTTACAGAACCTACTATCCATGAACAGGCTCTGACCATATACGTGAGAAAGATGGAATCTGGGCTGTTTTAGCCTGGCTTTCAATCCTTGCGTATAAAAACAAGGATAATCTCAATGGGGATAAGCTTGTGACTGTTGAGGATATAGTTCGTCAGCATTGGGCTACCTATGGTCGACACTATTATACTCGATATGACTATGAGGTATATGACATTGTTTTTTTTCTTTGTTTCTATGTTTTGCCTACAGATATTGAGGGAGTATCTAACTAAATTCATTTTGTTTCATGAAGAATGTGGATGCTGGTGGAGCAAAGGATTTAATGGCAAATATGGTTAAAAGGATGTCATCCCTTGATGAAGTTAATACGTAAGTGTATATATTTACTAATTTTAGAACCACACAACCACTTCCTGGAATTATGCCATTATTCAATGGTTTCTTTTGGAGGATTGCCATTCTCTGGTAAAGTATCATGAGGACCCTGTACTAGGAGTTAGATTCCATTTTGCCCTCTCTACAAAAAAAAAGGGCAAATTAGTCCCTATACATTAAATTAAAGAGCAAATTGGTCCTTTCTGTTAAAAACTTCATCTATTAGGACTTTTAAAAACTAACGTAGCTGGTAGTATAACCAGACAATGGCATGTGACGTTGCCATTTTAACAGCAAAAATGAATGGAAATTTTAACAAAATGACCAGTTTGCCCTTTATAATTTGCCCCTTTTTTTAGGAGGAGCAAAATGCAATCTGACTCCTAGTACAAGGGCTTCTATAGTACTTTCACCCCATTCTCTCCATTTTTTCCAAAATTTTCATATATTTGGATAATCGTACCCTTATACCCATTATCGAGTATGTTTGGACCCGAATTCTTCAAGAAAAATGAAGAGTTGGGAGTTCTATAGCTTGGGTTGTAAGTGATGTTTTCTTCTAATTAGTTGCTAAGTGCTAGATACTGACAACCTTCTTCCTTAATCCTGTTTAACAGTAATATGTCACTGTATATATGATAACCATTTTTGCTAGCTTAATGGGTTATCATCTTATTGAGCTTGCTAAAGGTTTTCATTTCGAAGTTGTAACTTGGAACTCAAGCATTGCAATTTAAAATTATTATGTTGATTTCAATCATTATTCCTAAAGATCTTCCTTGAAATGTTTCAGTTTCTTTCGATGATCCTATGCTTTCTCTATCATGCAGCATCGTGAAGGGGGCCCGATCAGATGTGTCAAAAGTTGTCAACGCTGATGAGTTTGAATACAAGGATCCCGTTGATGGTTCAGTTTCAAAGCATCAAGGTATTCGGTTTTTGTTCGAGGACGGATCACGATTGGTAAGTCAACTTCCTCATGTTTACTAACAAAAAGTTACCTGTGCAAATGCCATTGTTTTCTAGTGCAGTTTCTAGAGCTAATCTAAAGTAACTGCAATTGAAACTTCATATGTAGGTCTTCCGTCTCTCTGGAACTGGTTCAGAAGGTGCAACTATCCGTCTGTACATCGAGCAATACGAAAAGGATCCATCAAAAATAGGAAGAGATTCCCAAGAAGCTCTTGCTCCTCTTGTGAGTCCTTAAATTTCTATGTAAAAATATTCACGGTTTATATGTATATGTAATTTAATTGCACCAAACTTCCCAAACTATGATCCTTATTCTAAATTGGTCTTTAAACTTTAAAACATTCTAATTACATCCTCAAACTATCGATATGATATTAAAAAGGTCCTTCTATTACTAAAGTATTTAATTTAACTGTTAAATGAGAAGCTAGATCTTATATGACATAATTTAAAATGAAAATTTTAAAGAAAAACCAATATTTTGAAAATATTGGTTTTGAGGTTTTCAAAGCTTTTACAGAAACTATCATTCACTTTTTTTTTAATTTTATTTTTTGTTTGTAATTTTAAAAGTTATGTGGGAACATTTTACTTTTCTTTAAAATTTTCATTTTAAATTATGTCAGATAAGATTTTATGGGTCATTTAATGGATAATTAATGGTTTTAAGAATGGAAGGACCTACTTGATATAACATCAATAGTTTAAGGATGTAATTAGAGTGTTTTGAAGTTTGAAGATCAATTTAGATTGAGTGTCATAGTTTGGGGATGTCTAATGCAATTCTCTCTCTCTCTCTCTCTCTATATATATATATATATATATTTGATAAATTGATGATGAAGTTGTTGCAATATGCTTCATTTCTTTTTAAATTGGTTTTTTTTTTTCATTTTTTTTAACAATATACCTGAAGGTTTGTATCGTCTTGTTTAATGCTGCTTGTAGCTTTAAAAAAAATTCACTAGCAGTGAATACGATAATTTCTCATATATATATATATATATAGACACTAACTCTTGCTATTGATATCAGGTGGAAGTTGCTCTGAAACTTTCGAAGATGCAGGAGTTCACCGGCCGATCCGCACCAACTGTTATCACATAGATTCATTCTGCTACATGTTAAGGTGTGTTTGATTTAATTTTGAGCAAAAGGGAACATAAATAAAGTCCTCATAAGATACGCTATATATATATCTATGTCATTGTGCATCCTTGCCATGAGTACTTGAGAATGGCAAATGGCAATAATGCTTACTCATCAAAATTTTTGACAATATTATTTGAGGATTTATTTGAATTTTAGTTGTTTTTCAAGTATTGAATAATTTTAGGTTTAATGCTTGATTGGGTCTTTCTCATTTCTGGTTTGAATTGGTTTTGAATTTGTAATGGTCAGTTAGGTTAGAGTTAAACTTTTGTGTGCTCACATTGATATGCTTATTTGTCAATCAAAGGTTACATAATCTCAATCCTATATGCGGAATTCACTAATTAACATTTTGTGTATATGTGTGTGTTTAAAATCATGTGTTAGAAAATATTTCAAAAAAAAAAATTAATTGAAATTAATTCAGTTTGGATTAGTTTACCCATATAGTTTAGTTAAAAAGATTAAGAATTTTAAAAATTCTATTAATTCAATTATTAAAAGTCTGATTAGGTTATTAATTGCACAGGTCATTTGAACAACCCTGTGTACTGCAAAATATTAAGACAATTGAATTATGTTTTCTTTTTTGGTCGATAGTTGGGTGATTTAAAAAAAGACTAAATTGAATAGTTAAACAATTATTTTTTAATATTTTATAATTGGATGACAAAAGAAAAAATAAACATAGTTGGGTGACTACTATATTAGTTTACCTAAATATTAATCAATTTTAATAGACGTAAGTTGTTGGAGTGATTTGCAATTTGGGGGTCAGCTCAGCTCAAAAGATTGTTTATTAACTTAAAATTATATTTATTTAAATTTAATTATAAAAATACCTAAATATTAATATAAATTATGAATATATAGATATATCTTTTAATTTTTTTAATATTATATGAATAATAGATTTAAACTTTTAAGTTAAGCTAAGTTAAGGAAGGAAAATATGAAAACCAATCTAACCCAACTCATAAATAAATCCGTAAGTACATGAAGGCATAGGAAGAGATGAAATGGATGTTGTTGAATAGATATGTTTAAGTATTATATTATAATTATTTTTTTCTCCTACATCTCTTTTGCAAGTGTCAAAAGTGTTCTAGAATGGTATAAATAAAACTTTTTTTTTACCAAAAACAAAGACAAATTAAATCTAAAATGATTACTTAAAAATGTTATGTAATAAATTTGGTTGAAAGATAAAAAAATATTTGAAAAATACGTATTTTTGAGTATTAGGATAGAAAATGATATTTTATTTATTTATTTTCTTTTTACTTTTTCACTAACATAATCTTACTCTTGCAAATAAGAAAGAAAATTAAACATTTTTAATATATATATGCAATTTTAATCTACAACTACAAATAATAAACTCAAAGCTTTTGCCAACTATTAATATTAAAAAGTAAGAAAAAGAATTTTCTAATAATAACACCCAAAAAGAAACATACACTAACTACAGCACTACATGGAAAGTGTTAAAGTAATCATAGTGTTAGGCCATGGTTGTCAATGCTCAATTGACAAGTTGTGGGCAATGTCAAACTATCTTTAGGCTTTTTCTTCTTTAGTTCAACTTTCTTTTCACTTGTTCCAATGTACTTTCCTTATCATTTCTATCAACCTCCTTTGGCATAAAAATATCTAGGAAATTTTAATATTATATTTTAATGTTGATATAAAATTGACGCATGTTATGCTTGGAATTTTAATATTATTGCAAACAATTAAAATTTATAACAATATTAACATTTTTTTTGCCAATTTTATTTATTTACACCAATATCAAACATAAAATATTTAATTATTCAATTTTATAATAATTTTATAATACATGAAATAATTTACACTCCTTACTATAATATACAGAGGCATAACTAGGGATGATAGTGGTCCTTTTACCTTTAAAATTTTAAATTAATAAAGATAAAATTATTCTTTGATCTTCTTTAAAAATAATAAAAATTTAATTTAATTCTTTTAAAAATTATAAAAATATAAACTATTAAAATAATAAAATTATATTTTTATTATTATAAAAAACTATAATTTAATTTCAGCACTAAAAAAAATTTCTCTCCCTCAGCTGTCTAAATATAAACACATAAAGAAATGAAGACCAAATGCAAAGGGTTTTCTTTTGGATTCCTCATGATAATTGTCAGTTTCCTTTGTTTATTTAGCTACCTGCAAAAACAATTGAAAAATAAGATGAAATGATGAGAAACTTCAAAGTTTGTGAAAGCAACAAAGCAAAAGAAGGAAAGAAAAAGCAAAAAAAGGAAAAGTGAAAGCCTATAAATAGGTATGTATGTATAATTTTATATACTCTAGATGAATTAGATGATAACGTGTGATTAAAAATTATGTAAATTTAGTTTTAAAAAACATCTTTTGACTAATTGATAATATATAAATTTATACAGTAAATACCTTTCCCTTTCTTTTAACATTTTAGATACAACTGATACAAATACTATTAGAATTATCAGTGTCTACCCAAGCTGCTCATCATCATCATTATTAATATCTTAAAAATAATGTCGATTGAGTTTCAGTTCAATTAGTATAGATATTGTTATCAATGTAATCGGATGTGGGTTCGAGCGCGTTGAAATGCTTTATCCTCCTATCTAGCGTTGGGGAGAAGCTATGGGTAGTTCTAGACATTATATCAATATATAAATATATATAATCAAAATTTATAATGATATTATTTAAAAAGTTTGTTGAAAACATAATGAACGACTTTTACGCACAAAAATATAAATAAGTCAATAATTGAATTATTATAGTTGTTTGAATCTTTTAAGGTTAACCATGCAATACTTTAATTATATTGTGTCCAAGATAATCATGATTCATGCATGTTGCTAATCTTATAAAATAGTGAAAATCATATTATCTAAGATGTATTCTTTTGAATGTTCATGCACAAAAAGGATTTTTCTTTAAAAAAAATATTATTTGGACTGTTATGTTCGATAAATATTCAAATATGGTTAGAAGAATATAATCTTTTTTAAATAGGGAAATTTTAAAATACATATATTTTACGAGAAGAGATTGTATGAAACTGTGATTTCACGTCATCCTTATACCTTTCTAATAGGAGAATGACAAAACCATATTTTTTCTCCTGATTTTCTATTTTTTTCTCTTAAAAAATTTCATTTATCATTCTCCTATTAGAAATAGATAAGAATGATGTGAAATTACAATTTCATATCATTCTTTCTCTATATTTGATACTTTAAACCTTATCATCTTCCAAATTTAAACTGAAACTTCAAAAAAAAGAAAAAGAAAAATCACACACACCTCTTTTCATTCTTAATCTTATATTATGTTCTAACTTATATAGAAGAAATATAGTGAAGAAAGGAAAAAAAAAAGGTAAAATATTTTTAATTCCATTGTGTTTAGTATATGAATTATGTAAAATAAAATGAAAAAGAAGATTATGAATAATGTTGTAAATAAAATAATCATGGAACGAATGTTTTTTCTGACCGAGTTGAGTATAATGTGTAAAAATATTCGAACTCAGACTTAATCTTATTCATGAACAATGTTGAAATCTAAATTAATTAAATATCATATTTTAAAAATGATTACTACCTAAATAAAACTTCGAATTTCTATATTTGGTATGATAATAATATATAAATTTATATATTATCAATAAACTAAAAATATTTAAAGTAAACTATAAAAATGGTCACCCCATTATGTCTTTCTTTATTTCGGTAAAATATATATTTTTTAAAATTTTAGAATTAGGACTAAATTAAAAGATTTTGTAAATGTTGAAGGTCAAATTTATTGAATTTTTTATATTTAGGATCAATTTAATAGAATGTGTAAATATTAGAGGGCTAATTTTATTATTAGACTAAGAAAAAAAACTCACATCAACTCAAAGTGACTAAAATATTTAATTTCGAAAAGTTTAGTAACTAAATCGAAAAAATTAATATTTCAATGATCAAAATAGAATGAAAAACATAATGAGGTAACCATTTTTGTAGTTTACCCTATTTTTTAATAGAAATAAATACACTATGAATCCCCCATTTATCATCTATAAAGATCAATAGACTATTAAGGTTATTTCAACATCTTAATTGCTAAGAATAATTAGGGCCCCATAATCCATTTCTATCTTATGCATTTATCATCATCATCATCATCATCATCATCATCATCATATATATATATATATATATATATCTTAAAATTTATATATAAATTGCAGTGAAAGAGCTAGGGCTGGTACTAAAATGGAAAATATTTTATTCAAGCCTTTTATGATTTATGAATTTTTAAATTAATAATAGTAAAATTTTATATTGTTTCTCAAAAATAATAAAAATTTAATTTAATCTTTTAAAAAATATAAAAATATAGACTATTGAAATAGTGAAATTACATCTTTACTATTTAAAAATATATAATTTAATTCCGGCCTAAAAAAATTTCTGACTCCATATATTTTTAAAAAAATCAAACATAAAAACAATATATTTTTAATTAATCCACAAGAAATGAAGGGTTTGGATTTTGGTACCACGCAAAATAAAAATGAAAAGGAGAAAAATAACCAAAATAACCATGCAATTCACACAGTAAATATTAATTTATATTTCACAAGGCATGAGAAAAGAGAAAATAAAAATATATAAATATTTATCTTATATTCAGACTAAATTAAACAAAAAAATAAATAAAAATAAATATGAAGAACCGCCATTGAAAAGGTGGCGAAACCGCTTATTCTTTCCAGCATGCGAGTGGTATCCACCTTCCGAGAACCGCACGTAGCACTTAGCCAAATACAATTGGCTGCCCCACACTCAGTTTTCAGCTGTCCGATTGCGTCCGATAGCCAATCTTGGCACTCACTCGGACTCAAATCACCAACACACTGAGCCACACCCTGTAAATTCCCCGACTTGCTGATCCGAAACGGCTTATACGTCCCATCAATCGCTTCCAAGTAACTCAGCACCGAGTCACGCCGAGTCAAAGCGTCCGAGTAAGACGAGAACGACGGTCCACATTTCTTCACTACCACGGTCTTATCTTCCACACCCAAAAAAGTTACATTATCGTATTTAACTAAACACCCTTCGAGTTGCAACACACCACCCGTTGAGTAAAAGCAAAGAGTTCCAATTTGACTCAACGCTTTAGCTACACAACGGTTACAGTCACGGTTGTTTAGGTCACCCCGGCATTGGAACAGCCCGTAAACGGCACTGAAACCACCGGAAGCTGACATGGTGAAGTTGTTGTAAGAAGTGAACATGGCTGAGTTGACTAGGGAAGTGAGTATCGAGTTGACGTTGTACTCGTACTGTGAGCCCGAAGTGAATTTCAGCTGCGAACAGCCTCCGAAAACGAAAGTATCGGTGCCGGAAAACGATGGCGCAACTAAGAAAATTGATAATATGAGAAAAATAACAAAAGGTGACGAAAATTTTCTCGTCGGTAAAGCCATAAGTGAAGATATTGAGAGAACAAAAAAATGTTTAAAAGAGAATATATATATACAGAAAAGAAGAGTGTAAATGAGAGAGAGAGTGTTGTGTTTAAAGAATAGGCGCTATATGATTATGAATTTTACGTAAAAAAAAAGTTTAGGGGAAATTATTGTTTTGAGTCCCTGTAACTATGTTCAAGTTTAGATTTAATTCTGTCTTCCATTTTGATATATTTTGGTTTCTATTTTTATGATTTCATCAATAGTTAATACATTTAATTATTCCTGTTAAAATATCAAATTTCCAAATGTAGAAGGGTTAAAATGTTTTTTTAATAATTAAGGGACTATTTAGATAACTCGTTCTTATAAAAATAAATGAATATTTTTATTAAAATCTAAATTTTAAAAATTATAATGTATTATTATTTTTATATGATAATAATTTTGTTTTACTTTATATAATTTATATTATTTAATATTTTACTTTGTATTATATTTTTACTAGATATTATTAGCGCACGTAAAAAAAAAAAAGTTAAACAAACATTCCTTTACAAATCCAAATATATTGAAACTATTTTTATTTTTCATTTTACATATAAATTCTCAAATAACATGGAATTTAACCAATGCAATGCAATTGCAAATTGATCAATAAATTTACTTTTACAACATAGGTTTCAGTCCCTAAAATATTGAAACCAAAATACTAGTATTATAAATTCCAAATTTTTTTAATACAAACTTTTACGAATAGTTATACGATAATAAACCAACCGAATTAAACTCTGAGTAAATTACACAGTTGCTTTCGCTTTAGCAGCTGCTCTTTCCCTCTCCAAATGTTCAAACAAGCTTCCATCATATACAGCTTTAATTGTTTCTCTCCTCAACAATCCATTTTCATCCTTGCAAAGTGTGTATAATGCTTTCCATTCAGTCCAGCTTCCAATCCTGTAAGGGAGTCATTTGTCGGATTTTATTTAAGAAAACTCTTTATTTGGTTTAGTTATTTTCGAGTCAAATGAACCAAATTTAAGTATCTTAATGCTTCACTCGGTTAGCTCGCTATCCTAGACCCTTTTATTTTTGTCATTAATTCGAAATTTTAACTTGCATGACATACTGGATTTGATCATAAAAATTCAATAACCTAAACGCTTATGTTCAACCTGAACTCAAACTGACTTGAAACTGAACCAACTCGACAAAAAAATCAAATTTCAAATTTGGATGACTTGGTTTCAATGATGTTCAAATCGAACTTCAAAATGGTCCAACCAAAATAACCTGAAATTTTTAAAACCTTATTTGACGACTTGAACCAAGACCAACCCAACCTGCCCAATCAACATATCTCCTCAGACAAAAATTATCTAGCTTAAAGTTGAGCATGAGAATCGACTTATTTAATAATAATCAAACAAGCTTAATCTAACGAGTTCAAGTGATTCAATCTTTACTTCGAACCAAACTTTAATTTTAAAATTGAATTATGAATTGGACTAAATTAAACTGTGTTTAACTTACGATAAAGAAATTTAAGAAGTATACATACCAGCCTTTGTAATCTTTAGGTTCCCTGTTAGATTTGAGCATCGCCATTAATTCATCAGATGTCAACGCATTAGCATGTGTTCGTGCGTACTTGCTGAAGATTTCATCAAATTTCGAAGGTACGAACCTATCGTATCATATAACTCTATAATTAGATATGAGATCTTAAAAATAATTCACAGAAAAATTATATCAATAAATAATGTATTAAGATATCACCAAAAATTGATAAAAATATCATGGAGACTCATATATTAGAAGCTAAATTCTATTTTGTCTCTTCTACTTAAAAAATGAGTAAATAAATCCCTATACATTAGATCAAAAAATAAACTAATCCTTCTATTAAAAAAATCATCAATTTCTATTATTAAAAATCGGTCCCTATATGTTTGCATAAGGTACACGTGACACAATGTTTCACTATATGATTATTCCCTTCGCCATCCTAATTTTTAACAGTATAATTGGATGAAATTTTTAACAAAAAAAAGATTAATTTCCTCCTTGATATATAATGTACAAAGACTAATTTGTCTATATTTTAATAGAGATAGCAAAATAGAATCTAATTACTAGTACAAAAGCCTCTATAATACTTTTACCCAAAAATCAAAATTATACCTAAAATAACAACCTTGACCTAACTTGAAATTAAATACATCCCAACATATCTCAACCCCCACCTAACTCAAAATGAAATACATCCCAACATATTTCAACCCCCACCTAACTTAATATACCCCAACATATAATAACAATGAAAAATAAAGAAATGGAATTGATGCATACCAGATCGTATGCTCAAGTGATTTAAAAAAGCTTAGATTCCTCAAAAAGTAGTGGTTACAAATTTTAGTTTAGATTATTGGAATTGAGTTAAGTTTGGACCGACCTAATAGTGTATTTTATTATTCAAAAAGTATTTATAAATTTACCTTCCTTCACGGTCGTATACACCAGAGTCACTCCCATGTTTTCCCATTTGGATGTTTTTAACCTCAATAGGAAAGAGAAGAGATGGAAATTTTCCCTGTAGAAAATAACATCATATGAATTTGGAAATTTATAATAATTTTCGAGAGATTAAAATATAATTTATTAATTCATTAATTTAGTATCATATTTTTAAAGAGATTAAACATATTTTTTTTATTTTTAAGAAATATAATGTAATTTTATTATAATTAATTTTTAATTACTCATTTTATAATATAATTTATAATTAATTTACTCATTTTATAATTATTTTTCATGTAAAAAAAAATTAATCAATAACTCTTTACATAGCATTTGTTTAATTAAGTTTTTATATAATATTAAGTTATTTTATTATTTTAAATATGAAATATTATTTTTTTATATCATTAAAACTAAAATTAATTATAAATTACATAAAAAAACTTTGATTTGATTAATTACAAATTTTTAATTTATGAAAGAAGATCTAAATCATCAATCCAAATCAATATTTGGTTTTTTTTTTCTTATCCATTTGTGTGTATATATACAATTTAATTCACATAAAATCTATACTACTCAAGCCCGTCCAACTCCTGACAAAGGAATTCCGTTGAAATAAACTTATAATTAACATTAAGAACTTAGGTTTGATTGTCAAACACTTGTTTTCTTATCATAAAAAAAAAAAAGTGACTATCATTTGAGGTAACTGTTACATCCATTGTTTTCATAATTGGACTGAAACCATCGACTGGGCAAAAAAATATAGAGATTTCAGTTTGAAAGAAGGGATTAGATTGATTTTTTATTTTGATTTTTTTTTCATAAATTTCAGTTAATATTTCAAAATAAAATAAAATGAAACATGATTTAAAAAAAGAAAAAAAAAAGAGCTTACTGGTCGAGTTGTGCCACTAAGAGAAAGGTTGATGAAGACAGCACCCGCCATTGACAATAAATAACCAGCTCCAATTGCTCGAAAACCTTAAAAAAACAAACAAAAAAAATTAACATGAATATGAAAAGAGGAATTAAAATCAATTTTTAGTTAAAAAAAGGAAAAAGAGGGAAAATAAACCTTGAAAAGTCTCCCATGGATAAACAAGGCCGTCATGATTCCTATCGAAGAACGCAGCATGTTTTTGCATCACGTTTTGATCAGTAGCCATTGTTGATCTCAGTGCATCACCATCAACTCCTGCATATACATTTACATATATATAAGCATCATTTCATACGATTAATTTCAAAAAATCACTGCAAAATCACACAGATCTAATAAAAAATAGTTGAATCTATCCATTACCGTCTTGAAAATCTTTCGATTTCGAAGAAGAAACCATGTTTACTAAAGCTGTAATTAGGGGATGAAATTAAAAAAAAAAAGAGTAAATGCAAAGAAGGAAGATTAAAGGTTTTATGAAATTTGGCTGATAAAAACGAAATTTATTTTTTCCTTTTTGGATGCTATGAAGTATGAATAACACTGCTTATAAATCTTAGGGTCATGGCTTAGCAGTTCTTTATAAGGAAACAGGCTGACACGTCTCAGGTGTGTGGCTGTCAAACTTTTCGAAAAATAAGACGCGTTTTAAAAAAAAGACAATTTTAGAAAAGTTAAAATATGACATATGTCTAGCATTCTTTATAAATTTATAATTTAATCCATAATAACATTGTCACACATGAAAACATGTGTCAAAAGAATTAAAAATATTTATAAAAAATATAATTTGATTTTTTCCACGTGTTAAAATATGGGGTTACCGCTTGTCACCATAATATTAGTAATCAATGCCATATCAACATATTTTAACAGTATTAGTCAGGTACATAAAAGAAAATCAAGTTGGCTTACGATTTTCAAGTTTGAGAACCAGTTAAAAAAAATTTTAGGTACCAAGTAGATACAAGTTGCCAAGTTCAAGTATCTCTATATATATTAGCCCTACAATAATTTAGTTCCTTTATTTTATAGATTTTAAAATTTAGACCCAATTGTTAACACAATTATTTTTTAATTAAATTTGTTGGTGTGGCATTTTGAAATAAAAAAAATTTCTCCAACGTAACTAAAAATACGACATTGTAGTAAACTTGAATTTAAAAAAATAATCTTATTAGTGTTAACAGTTAAACATAAATTTTGAAAATTAAGAAGTAGAGGAATTAAATTCCTAAAAATAAAAATAAACGGATTAAATTCTTAATTTACGAAAAAGTACAAGGATATATAACATATTTTAACCTTTTTCGAAATTATAAGTTAAAATGTCCTTAGTCCTTATATTTTGATAAAATTTAAGATTTAGCTTAAATAATTAAAAGAAATAAGAAAATTTTATTTTTTTAATTTAAAAACATTTTAAAATTCTAATTTAATCATTCACCCTTGCTTTTAAAATATAAAAAATTAATTATTAAAAATAAAATAACATATTTTAACTGATAAAATACAAAAAATATATATTTAAATTAATATATTGAAACTTTTTTTATAAAGCATCAAATTCGAAACTAATTTCAACTAAAAAACTGAAACATAAATCTTTTATCATTTTACTTAAAATCCAAGTAATAATACATTCAAATTAAAATAACCCGAACCCGAACTATTAAACAATTATTTTTATGAATTCCGATCAGATCGATTAGCTCCAAGTTTTATTTAATAATGAAAATATATAAATATTAAAAAGAATAATTTTTTTATGTAAATCAAATCCTCAATATAAAATTAAATAACCAAAAAAATCTAATTGCAACATATTTTGCTTGGTCCATTGGAAAGCTTAATCAAAGGCAAGTAAAGGTTCTCTTATTTTGCCAAATAAATATTTAGAATTTGGGGAAATTATTAATTTGGTATTTAAGTTTTGACACTTTTAATATGATAAGTATATTATTTTTCGGTCAAATTTAGTATTTGTATTTGACAAAAATAATATATTTTGGCACCAAAAATAGTAGTGCTAATGTTTTTTATGTTTAATTCGGGTTTTAGAATCGATTTAATCAAAATTCATAATTAACTAATAATATTATCAATTAATTTTTATCAAATTAACCCTAAAACTCGAATTATATTTGATAGATTAAATGTAAAATTAAACAAATTCATAATTAACACTTAATTTATTTTATTAACAAAATCATGAAAAAAATCAAACATAATAATATCAGCAATCAAATTCATCTTAAAATTTGAATTAAACACTATAAAATTAACACCATTACATTGGGATACCAAAATATATAAGTTTTATCAAATACAGGTACGGAATTGGACAAAAAATAAAACAGGTACCGTATTGGGAAAAAAAAGTAAAATTCAAGTACCAAATAATATATTTTAAAATTTTGAAATAAACAAATGAATTAGAGCACGTTTGGTAAATTAAAAATTAGGGTTCACATCTCCAAACTCATAAAATATAACCCACCATGGCCGTCGGATTTGGCCACACTTTGACACCAAGCGACCAAATTCGTTTACGCTTCATTTTTATATGCCTTTTCATGTTATCAATATATAACATTTATTTCCTAAACTTGTTAATTTTTCCCAATCTGGTCCTCGTTATTCTTGGAACTTAAGCAATTTTTCTCGATTTGATCTCAAACTTAGATCCCATTAAAGTTTGATGACGAGATATCATCACCTGAAAATTTTAAGAACATGCCATCTCACGTTAATGGAATTCAAGTCTAGAGACTAAATTTTTCCAACTAATGTGGGAAAAAAAGTTTAAGGACCAATGTGAAAAAAATTGTCAAATTCAAAGATATCATGATTGAGCCAAAATGGATGATTGAATTGAAAATTAATGATTACACTAGTTCGATCAATGGTATAAAATCAGATATAGATCAAGCCATTATAAATAAATAAATAACGAAAAATTGAGACAAAAATCAAACCATTTAAACCAATCTATGAATTTGTTTAAAAAAATTTATTTAATTATTATTGTACCGATGATTCGATCGATCCAACTATTATTTCAATTTTACAACATTGATGTCTAATTAAGACATAAAAATTCAAGAAAATATTTGTAAATGTTGTTCAATATTATAAAGGGCTAATTACATCCCACATCTTCAAATTATTATTTTTATTTTAAATTAATCCTAAATTTCAAAATATTTTAATTAAAATTTTAAATTATAATACCAAATCAATTATGTGGATTTAAACGTTAAATATTAACATAAAAAATATTTCAATTAAAAGTCAAATTTCTTTAGAATAAAAAAAAAGATTAATATAATAAATTTATCAAATGCACGACAAAGTTGATTGAGGAATCTAGTGACAGCTCATATCTTAGTTCATTGCATTTCCTTTTTTTTTTTTTGACCAATTTTATTTTCTAAAATGTGCAAATATTCGAGAATCACGGTTGAAATTTAAATATATATAATTAAAATTAAATATTTACAAAAATACTTTGGATAAACTATACTAAGGTCACTAAACTATTAGTAAGTTTACATTTTGATCACTTAACTTCAAAAAGTTACAAAATGGTCATTAAATTATTTGATTTTTTATTTATTTAAGACATTGAGCTGTTAAATTTTTTTTTAAGTCCAACTAATGAATTTCAAGCGATGACTTGATGACCGGCCCACAAATCAATACCTATTGACGAGTAAAAGAACATATCTTAGATTTAAGTCAACCTGATGGCTAGTGTTGGAGATCGGATAAGAAATATATTTGGATTTGGTTTACAAATTCGTGACATTTAAAGTTGTTTAATGAAAAAAAAAACTAAACTATAGAAAAGAAGGGGACTGTGAGCTTTCGATTATTGTAGACTATGTGAATAAAGAATGCTATAAAACAATGATTGTAAGAGCCTAATGATTTAAATGAAAACTTTCGAATAGTTCAGTAACTATTTTATAACTTTTTGAAATTGATTGACCAAAACATAAACTTACTAATAATTTAGTGACTTTGGGTGTAGTTTACCCTAAGTCATTAGTAAGTTTACATTGCGGTCATTCAAAAAGTTACAAATGGTCACGAAAAGGCACTGGGTTGTTAAAATTGCTGCTATATGATCTTATATAGTTCAATTTTATTCATAAAACAACCTTGATCTTCATGAATCTGTAAATCAAAATCTGATCAGCTTTCTTATCTGATCTCTGACATTAATCATCAGATTAACTTGGATCTAAGGTATGTTATTCTGCTCATCAAAGGGTACTAATCCACTATGTCGATCGTCGAATCCTCATTTTGAACTCACTAGCCAAACTAAAAAAAAAAAACTTAACAGCCCAGTGACTTATATAAAAAATTTCAAATAATTTAGTGACTTAAATAAATTTATTAAATAATTCAATGAACATTTTGTAACTTTTTAAAATTAATTGACTAAAATATAAATTTACTAATAATTTAATTACTTTATGAGTAGATTATCTTATTTTTATTTTGAAATGGGAATTCGTATGATCTCTTCGTTTCTTTTGGGGCATTAATCATGAAATATGCTTTCTTTTTATTAATAATTATATATTTTATTAAACTCAATATTAATTGAAACTTTTTAAAAAGAAATGTTATTTTTATTAACAAAAACAGCTCTTGAAGGAAAAAGTAAAATTAATGCTTCACATTATAAATGATAAAAGACAAAAAATAAAATAAAGAATTAAATATTAATATAACCAACCCAACTCATTTAGGGTTTCATCTAGAAATTTAAAAAAGTCAAAAAAGTCATAAATTATCAATAAGTTTACGTTTTAGTCACTCAACTTCAAAAATTTAATGGTTATTGAATTATTTGAAAGTTTTTATTTAAGTCGCCTAATTATTTGAAAGTTCTTTTTTATGTTATTGAGTTGTTAAGTTTTTTTTATTTAAAAAAAATTTGACTAGCGAACTCCAAACGATGATCCAATGATCAATATGGTGGATTAGTTCCCATCAACAAGTAGAACATATCTTAGATTTAAGTTGATGTAACGGTTAATGTCAAAGATCATAGAAGAAAATTGTTTATATTTTGATTTGAAGGTTCATAACGTTCAAAGTTGTTTCATGAAAAAAAAACTGAATTGTAAAAAAGGAGGAGAGTTTTCGATTGGTGTAAATAGTGAAAATAGAGATAGCCGTACCTCGATGATTTTAATAGCACAATGACTTATATAAAAACCTTCCAATAGTTTAATTACCATTTTGTAATTTTTTAAAGTTAAATAACTAAAACGTAAATAACTAATAGTTGAAAGATGTTGGGTGTAGATTACTCATAAAAATATGATTATGATACGTAAAAGAAAACGACTCCCCAATTCACAAAGAAATCCAAATCCGCATTGTAGAGTACAAGCTAACTTTTGCTTTACTTCCCGTAAACCCAATATCAAAGGTAAAGCATATTTTCATTAAATGTTATTAGACTAACTACTCTGTCAGTTGAAGAGTTGTATTTATTACATAGGGTATAAATCCATTGTTTTCTAAAGGGGTAATATATAATTTGTCCAAAAATATTTAATTTTTATTTATTTAATTAGATACTTGAATTTACGTTCTATCGTCAAACTATCGGTTCCGATTCCTGCTGAACTAACAATAACTAATTAATTAATTAGACCTGTTCAACTTTATTTCAATTTTTACCAATTTCAAATAATTTTAGAGTCAATCAGTTAAACCTTTATTTAAACAGTTATATTAATCAATTCTCGATCCATCCAATACGATCTTGTTCCAAAATCCCAATCGCATCAAATCTTGACAGAATTCAAATTCATAGATCAAAATGTATTTAATTGCCGAGTTCAAAGAAAAACATGGACCTAATTACCAAGTTGAATTGCCAAAAATATCTTATACCCAAGCTCTTCATTTCTATAAATTATAACATAAATGTATGATCGAATAGCATTTTTAAAAAAAGAAATGAAACATATCTGTGTTAAACGCATACCATATTCAACTCCAAATCCGAATAACATAGATCACAACATAAATTAATTAAGAAGTTCGATTTATTTAACCACCATTTGGTGGAGCCAAGGGCGTCTCTCTCATACACAAGCATTATATTATATATATGATTGAGCTAAGGCAGTTGTAGGAATTATCTGTGTATATATATATTATGTACATTATGTTCCATACAATTAAGTTTAAAAGATGCAACACTTCACCACTAAACCCTTTTGATCAATCCTCGCCTCATCATTGCCTGGGAAAGAACATATCATCACAACATGATTTAAAGAAAGAACATTCAAGCATTGAAAATATATATATCTCACAAATAATATCAGACAATCTATAATGTTAGCTCATGGTACTCGTAAGATGGGGCGAATTCAAAAGTTTTTTAGGGAGAACCAAAATTGAATTATAAATTTTCAAGAGTTCAAAATATAATTTTAGCATGTATTAGTTTATGATTTTATCATTATCGAAGGGACAGAACAGAAAATTTGTTTATTTTGGGGGGCCAAAGTGATTTTTTAATGTTTGCCGCTGCACCATAGGGAGACGGCCTAGAAGGGCGAAAAGGGTGTCCAAAGAGAACAATACCTTTGGTGTAAGTGCACATGAGGGTGACAACCAAATCCCGCTCGTTTACGGAAAAGGCACATTTTTAGTAGTGACCAAGACTAGGATGCCTTTCCCACGTCACTATAAACATTTGGTCATTATTTCAGTCTAAACTTACGTTAAATATATGGTTCTTTTTGGTTATCAAGGCTTTACGGTCCAAAGGTTACTTATTGTTTCATGCAACAATCAATATTTTTTGCCTACAAAATTTGACCATCCGAACGAAATAAACTCATTTCAAAAATATATATTATGTTGTTCAGATTCTTCATTTTTCTCTAAGTACTTGTGTCCAATACTCATGTCCGACACACAAATATGAGAACGAGACCACAAGGAGCTTCCAAATACATTAAATAAACTAACCATACCCATGTCAAATACATACCCAACTGTGACACTCACACCAGAGCCCAAGTAACACAGTATACATATATGCATGCTTAATCAAAAGTAAGATTTACACACCTTCAGGAGGCTGAGTAAGTTTCCGGTTTTGTGGAGATATCATTTCTTTCTTCAGCTGAGTCAATATATCCTCCATTGTATACTCCCTTCGCCAATTAGCAAGCATGGGGAAAAGGCTTGGTTCAACCTGGTTATTTAGCAGCTATAAGTATATCATAGCATAGCATAAGAGGTTCCCTGAACAAACATCACCTACCACTTTGGTTTCGGGATTGACACAGGTCATATTTATCCGGGTTTGAAACCTCACGCTCGGTGGGTTATCGGGATAATCCATGCCACAGAACAATTTCAACTGGTAGATGCGTCCTTCATGAACAGTCTGAGACAAATCAACAGTAAGCAATGCATCAAATCATTTTCGTTTAAGAAATGATGGTTTTAAAATTCATATTAGAATTTCCTTTGACCATAAGTTCGACACCATATTAAGAGATTGACATTACATACAGGTGTTGATAAGTAGAGTTTATATTTTAGAATTGAATTCAATCCATGATTCATGGTGTATATTTAACAATCTAAACTTATTCTAGAAACTAGAGGAAGGTGATGCAACAACGAAAACACTCGTAGTGGCGCCAAAGGTGACAAGCAATCCGAAAAGTTCAGAACCAAAAGCAGATTAGTAACTTGCTGTAAAACAGCAAGTCCAACATAAAACGTGCTTGTAAGATGGATCATATTAATGATGAGGATAATTTTTGGACCAATCGGTTGGCTCTTACATCAAGTATTACAAGTTGGGCTGCATGTTTATGATGGTCCTGAGTTGGGTTGTGTTGGAATTTTGTTCTTTTCTAATAAATTCTACCACAATTTGGAGCAGTTATAGAAGAGCCAATAGAGACAATGTATTACTTTATTCTACGTTGAGAGAATACAAAGACGAGCTAAAATGTGTTGCAAGAAGGATTATGAGAATAAAGCAATTATATTTTACGTCTTGGAGACACAGTTCTAGGAAGGTTTAACGGGTTTACAGTATTACAAGAAAAAATAGACACAAATGATCATCGAGTTCAGATGGTATACTAGAAACTTAGTAAGCAAGAAATTTCTTGCTCTCTCTTTTTGTATATCTGTCTTCTTATGTGTTTCGAGAGAAAATTGACACCTTAAAGTACATTTCAAGTTCAATGTTTGGCTTAGACCCATCATTGTACTTGCCCATACCAATTCAGAGAGACATGCACGAACTACTGAAATATAACACGTGAGAGGCACAGAGAGAAAGAGAGAGAGACTCACATTAGGGGGGCCGATAATAGTGCCAGTCCACGATTGCATGTATACGTCATCAGCATCATCCATTCCATAGCTAACAGTTCCATCCCCAATTCCTTTTTCACCTCTCTCGAGTTCTTCTAGCAATCTGAAATTCCTAGGCACTGCCAAAGACGAGAAATTTTAGTAAGCAATGTCACTCTTGAAGTTTGCTTTAAGTCCATCTTTACCGAATGCAGTTTTGGAAAATGTTAAAAAGCAAAGTTTCTTCACGACCAAAAGCTATCAATCTTAGAGAGTAACAGTTGACAAAGAACACAGAAATAAACGAAGTGACGTACAATAGCATATGCCACAAGATCCAATCATAAGTTCATCATTAACAAGGTTTAATCCTAAACCATGAATGAGCACAAAAAACCATATATGAGAGTTCGGTTTCGGAGAATGGCTCTAATAGGATCCGCCAAATCCCAAAACAGTCCTTGTATCGTGCCAAAGGTGCCAAAGCTGTCAATCAATGACAATCTTCTACTGCTGAGCCTGCAGTTGAAGGCGTAGGGACAGGGGTTGTCCAGAGATTGAACCCGAGACGGGTATAAGCTCAAAACATAAACACAAGTACTTTGCTACTCCACCTATGATTCAGTAAACCAAATATCATAAAATATTACAGTATTAATAATGTGTCCATATTTCTATTCCTTTATCCCTATTTGACACCAGCAATAAAACCCATTAAAACAAACGAAATCTTGTAAAGATTTTCACTAACAAAGCCTGTAAAGTTTTGGGAACTTTACAGGAAACAAATGAACAACAAATATCAAAGCTATAAAACCCTAATTCCTACAAAATCGAATAATTAGCCCCCCAGATACAGAACTAACTTCAAAGTTCCATTAACAAAGGAACTATAATAATTTATCAGTGATAATAAAATAAATGGGAAATTTGAGGAAAAAAAATAGAGAAACTTAGGGATTTGAAAATAGGAACTTACCAACAACACTCGATCCTTCAGAACCCATTCCTTCTCTTGATCGTTTCAAAACAAAGAGATTAAGAATTAGGGTTTTTTTTCTCTGATTTCAAAAGCGAAAGCCCAAAAATAGTTGAGAGGAAAATCAAAAGCTACTGTTTCACAAATCACAACTCAGGATGGTCCACTACCACTATGCAGATGTACGGTTTACTTGGATCCGAAGTTAAAAAGGCTTTCGATGAAGTTAAAAGGGTAAATTTCATACATGATCACTAAATTAAATTTAAGACTACGTTTTGGTCACATAAGTTTTAAATATTATGTAATAATCACCACTGTTATTGATTTGTTACATTTTGATCACTTAACTAGCCCTACTTCTTAACAAAATGATCTTGTGACATGTTAACTTATGGGTTAATAACTAATTTGGCCCTTATACTTTTCCATTTTATAACTATAACTCTAAAAATACATTATAAAATTTTAGAATTTAAAAAAAATGAAATTCATATATTATTTCTAAAACTATGATATGTTAAAAAATTATATATGTCACAAGTCAACTCAACACCAACTCAATCATATACTTAAAAAATAGTATAGATATTAGAAGTGATACTAAAAATCAGGCACTCCCATTATAAAATAGTATATATTGATAATTCTATCAAACGCATATACAAGTGTAATTTTAAAAAAATATTCGATAAACAATGAAACAATTTGTTCGAAACTACTAATAATAACAGCAATATGTACAAAATTAAAATAAAATAAAACAATTTAACCTATTTTAAATTAGTACAAGCAGTGTGGGTGGAATGATTCATGTAATAATATTAAAATTTATAAAAATTAAAATAAATCTTTTATTGAAATGATAAAGTTAAGTATTAAGGATGTTGATGGCATGGTTAAAATTTCTTCATATGCAAAGTTTTTTTTATCGGGTTTCTTAAAAATATAAAAAGATAAAAGTAATTTCGTAATAATATAATTTATTTTATTAGTTTAATCCACTGAGTTGGCATCACTTAACTCGTGACATTGAACAACAAATAACTTAATATTAGTAAAGATATACATACAATGTAGGTGAAACAAATTGTGTAATGACATTGAAATGTATAATAATATCGAAATAAAGCTTTAGTCGAAGTGATAATGAAAAGTTTTTATAAATGTCAGCGACATGGATCCAAATCTCAACAAATGCAAATTTTATACTTGTTTTATTAAAAATGAAAAATGACAAAAATATCTTTGTACGAATATAACTTGTTTCAATATGTAGGTTAGTTTAGTAATTTTCCAAACGAGTTGGTATTTGGTTAACTCGTGACACAAACTCAGTCAAGAGTTTAAATAATGAAAAAGTTTGTGTAAAATTAAAAACAAAAAATTAAGTAAAATTGAATAAATAGTGAATAATAAAACTTTTGTAAAAGTTTCGAAAACTTCAAAACTAATATTTTTAATTCATCTATTTTTACAATATTCATTTTTCTTAATTTTTTTATTTTAAATTATGCCACCTAAGATCTAATGTGTTATTTAATGGTTATATTAACGATTTTTAGTAACGGAAAGACCTAATTGATATAACATCAATAGTTTAAGGATGTAGTAAGAATGATTTGAAGTTTATAAACTAATTTAGAATGAAGGTCATAGTTTAGGGATGTTTGGTGCAATTAATATATTATTCTCTCTCCCAAAACACAAGGGCAAACCATAGTAGTAGTCACCCAGCTATTAGTAAATTTATTTTTTGGTCACCTAACTATGAAAAATTACAAAATAGTCACCCAATTATTCATACTGTCTTATTTTGTCACCACTAACTAACAATGACAACTTTTAAAATCGACATAATACTAAGTTTAACCCTCAACATTTATAAATTATGTCAATTTAGTCTCGATTCTAAAAATATAATCCTCAACATTTACACATTGTGTAATTTGCTCTCTCTCTTTCCACTTTGGATTTTGTTTGCGACATTGAGGGTTAATTTTGAAAGGATGAGAAAAAAATAAAATTATTATCTTGGATTTTTGGATGTGTCAATTTTTTTATATTTTCAGTTAAATTTGACTTATAAATTTGCCTTTTTTAGCTTTTTAGGTGAAAATGTAAGAAAGAAAAGCAAAACTATAAAAAAAAACCAAATTACACAATGTGTAAATGTTGAGGGTTAATTTTTTTCAGAATCAAGACTAATTTAACAGATTGTATAAACATCGAGGGTTAAACTGCTATTATATCAATTTTAAAAGTTATCATTGTTAGCCAACTAGTGACCAAAAAGACAAAATTGAATAGTTGAATGACCATAACAAAATTGAATAGTTGAATGACCATGTTGTAAATTTTCATAGTTGAGTGACCATAAAAGAAAGTTACTAATAGCTGAATGACCATTTTATAATTTTTCATAGTTGGGATGACAAACAAAAAAAAAGAGCACAATGACTTATTTAGCCCTCAAACTATGCGCGGGTATATATAGGGTCGGTCTACTATCACGACGCTAGAACTCTGCGGTACGTGACACTAGAAACCTGTTAATACGGAACTGTTTTTCCGTTTTTCTCTTCCTTCTATCATCGTCCAGGTTTTTTCTTCTTCTCTTATCGGTTCTGACCCACCGCCGTTTATCGCCGGATTTGATCCGTATCCTATGTCGGTGTGTACGGCACCCCAAACTGCGGCTGTTCAGGTAACGTAGACAATACTTCTTGCAGATGCATTAGATTACTAGTTTCGTTCCTCTTCATTGCTTTAATCTTCTTACAGGTGATTATTGGCCCTGAAATGCCCTCAGCTGAGTTACTTGCTGCAGCAGCCAAATTAACACAAACCTAGGCTGAGCTCAGGTATTCTACATAACGAAGTTTTTTACTCTCAGTTTTATTTTGTATCAGAAAATTAATGCTGGCTTTTACAACTACTTCTCTGGCATTCTTTTTTCAAATTAATCCAGAGAAGTTGAGATAGAGGAAGATGATGAACTCTTTATTGGACCTCCACCTCCGGCTCTGGTTGCTGAAGCTGAATCAGCAAATGAAGCAGAAAGTTTCGAAGAGGTACCGAATTTCACCCCTTATGTAGTTTATTCAAGTTTAGCTCTATCTTTTTGTGGTAGGGCCATAAATATTGCAGCCTTGAGCCTCTGTTGGAATGTGGAAATTTTACCTCATTGTCTTTTATTGCCCTTTGGTTCTGCTTTCATCCTTGTGATTTTGCTCTGTCAGCTTTGCTTGTTTGTTAATCTCTTCTGTCTTGTTGGGAAGAAAAGAGGTGAATGGTTGCTTGGCGATTGTTCAATTAATTTGCCTCTGATTCATTCTAGCTGCCATTTTCTTTTCTATGGTAATAAAAACTGTCATATTAATTAAAAGAAATCTTTGACAACGAAATGAAACGTCAAAATTTTAGTTCATCTTGTTTCTTGTTTCTTTTGTTGAATTTGCCTTAATTGACTCATGGTCTGCCAGCTATAATTAGTCAATTCTTCTTCCTAGTCTCAACAAGCATCCTATATCATATGTTATGTTTGTTGATTTTTCCCGTTGTAGCTGTATTTCTGGCATTCGTTATCATTTATCTTCTTTAGTCAGGGGCTTAGAGCCTTGTTCCTTTCCAGATTATTAGAGAAGTAGGAATAAACTACTGCATTTTATCTTTAGGCTTGCCTAATGTTCACTCAACATCTTGTGGTTCTGTATTACCTGATACTATGCTTAGAGCTTGAGAATTTTGAGAACATCAATGAAATTGTGTAGGTTCCCTAAAGTCCTAGGTATATATACTCGGTTACTTATGCACTTGTATGATAAGCAATTCTTTGGTACGTCGCATTATGGTTGTATTTATAAAGAGTTACTTGTATGTAATCACTCAATTGCTCTTCAATTTTCCCTGAGCAGGTGACAAGAATTATGGGAGCTGAATCTGACTGTCCATATGATGTTATAGGAGCAAACAGAAATATTTCTGCTGATAATATAAATAAAAAGTAAGGTTTTTTCTTTTACATGGATGAGGAAGAATTTAATATTAGTTCCATAATTTTCTTTTTCATTGCCTTTCATTGTTTAAGCACGTATTGGATAGCTAATCTTTCTTTTCCCTCAGCAATAGATGTTTTACATTGTATCAACGACACCCTAGTTTAATAATAATGAGCATGTGTGTAGTGGTTTGTTATAATTAGAGATGGGAAAATGAACCTGAACCTGAAAACCTGTTTGTAAAAACCCATACCCAAATTGACCAAAATGTCAAAGACCTAGAACAAAAAATTACTCAAATCTGAAATGACCTAAACTTAAAAGAATTTGAACACGGATCAATCTGATCCCAGTATGGCGGAAACCCAAGACTGGCCTGAGTAAAATGCTGGACCTAATCCAAAAATGATCTGACCCGAAACGACTCAACCTGATCCCACCTATTTACTGTCCAACCAATATAGGAGATTAGGATAAACTAACTAGTCTAAGTAACATGGGTTTAATTTTAGCTTCTAATTTGTACTCATTCTTACACAAATAAACTTCTCCAAGTTTTGGTAACAACTGAAAAACAAGGAGGAGATACTAGCAAGGAGAGATGCCAAAAAGTTTAAATGCTGAATCCATGATATGAGTTTATTATCCTAGGGAGCTTTCAAGCTATGGATTAATTTTGTCACTTATACCTGTTACTTCCAACTTGGAATTTTGGTGGTAATGGAAAAAGGTTCCTTTGAGGCTGCTGTTTGGATGCCTACTGAGCTAAATCCTTGTCCTAGGTTTTGTTAATAAAGAGGCTATAAATTATTTACTTTTCATGTCATTTTCTCATTTTAGAGGCGGTTTACATGTTGATGGACTCTGCCATTTATCTCGATGTGATTGTGAACTTGTGTTGAACTGTGTTTCTCATAAGCTGCTTTGTTTTTCCTTTAGATACTGGAAACTGTCTCTTTCGGTGCATTTAGACAAAATGTCCTCATCCACAGGCACACCAAGCATTTGTCATACTCAACAAAGCTCTTAAGGATTTACAAGATCTGGATAAGGTGAGGGTTTGATTTGTCTACTCTGAATGCAGCCACGGTTGATAACTTATATGCCTCATTCATTTTGGGTCTTATGGTTCTTCATTGCCTGTGTGGACTCATTGTGTGAACTAATGCTGTAAACTCATTGAATTATTCTTTAGTATTGAGTTGTTCACAGTACATAAGACCCCAGATTTTGGTTACAACTTTTCTTATCTTACATTGAATGGCTGAAGGGGATTGTCTTTTTGGGGGTATTTTGGTTTCTGTGGCATCCTTGAAGTTACATAGGGCTTTAATTTGCATCCTTACCACATTTTTGTCAGAACCAAAAGTTAGAATATGAAGAAAGTAGAGTAGTTGGTTTTCTGTCAGACTAAAAGAGTCTAATTTCATCTGGTAGCACAAGTGTAGGATTAGGAAAATTCTCCTAAGTATTCAACATAATAGTTGAATCTGTTTCACTGGTATCTTCTTGAATATTGGCATCTCTGTTATATTTTGTACAATAATATGGAATTATTATTATTATAATTGTAGTTATGGTTGTTCCTCGAAATGCCTTCTTCTTTCCCCTCCCCCCAACAGAAGCTTGTCCTTCAGGGTTTTGTTTCATTGCCCATATGAATCACTGAGTTAACATTATTACAGATCTTATTAAGCTTAATGAGCCTGTATCATCTAACCAATTGCACGGGCAGAAAAGCTTATTAGCTGTAAACCTTTTTTCTAAATTTTCACCAACATACAATGTCACCAACACACAATTGTTGCTGCATTCTTTTGGGTGAATTTTTGCTGCATTTTGAATTTATGGGGATTTATAATTCTCTCCTCTCTCTAACGTTTAGTCTCACTATCGTAATTCTAACATCAAACTTCTTACATTTTGCAGCGAAAAGCACTGCTTTAGAAAATGAAACTGAAGGAGTAGCAAGAGGAATTCAAGGTATTTGTTATTTACAAGCTCTTAGTATAGGTATTAATTTGATGAACTTATTAGTATCAACTTATTATATTAATCCTTTTCTTTCTATAGGCTGAGTTGCAAGCAATGCGTGAAGCTGCACAATGGAGAAGATTGCAAGGTTAGATATTTTCTCTGTAGTTACATGCAACATCTATGTGTCTGTGCACGCTCTTGCACGTGCATTCATGTGTTTGTCTCCCATCAATTACTTTACCTTCGATGGGTAGGAGTGTTGGTGCTTCATAGCTGACTGTACATTCTCCTTTAATTTAGTATTATTATTATTATTATTTCTTCTTTTTTCATCTTGTGTCAACAGTTTATGGAGTACTAAAGAATGTTGATCTAGAACCCACTTTTAATTATTGCAGGTATATCAATGGAGGGTGATGATGAGCTGCTTGTGCATGAAGTAGAAGTTAAAGTGCCACCGAAAAGGGATGAATGGATGACAACACTACCTCCCGAGAGTAAGGTAAGACAATGTGTGCAGTTCTATACTTTTGCATAGTTAGTTGCACAAACGTCATAATCGGTTTTTGTCCTTCGGAATAAATCCTTCAATCCTGCTCTGCATATTCCATTGTATTGGAACTTATGGAATTTTTATATTCTTATTGTGGATAATATTAGCATAGCACAAGGGAATTTACATCTCCAGAGTTCAAACTGAAAATACTCTAATTATAATATCCTACTTGTTTTATTCTTGTCAGCCAGGTGTGACAAAGCAATCGGCAAGGTCTAACAAGAATGGAAAAGAAGGGCGGGGTGATACTGGTGTGTGGACCGATACTCCTCTAGAGCTAGCCTGAAAAGCAAACACGCAGTGAGAATCTCGCTTTTGAACGTTTTTGGAAATCATATTGTATGATAATCTTCATTTTGTTTAGTTGTTTATCATGATTCTGCTTCTTGCTTAATTGCAGTTACTTGGAAGCCTACAATGAGGCTGCTGCTTTTGCTTCGAACGAAGAAGAAAATACGAAGAGGATGCAGATTTGGTGGATAAATATAATAAAGAAAAACAATTGAAATCATTGGTACGAAAGCATCAAGAGGAGCCTGCAAAGCGACCAGAGAAGAAATCGTAGCGAGAGAAAGATGAGTGGGAGGGGAAACATCCATGGAAGCCATGGGATCGGTAGAGGGACCTAACTGTCGGAAGGCAGACCGTAAATCTCGATACAGCAAACATGGCTAAAGGTTTGATTTCCCTGTTTTCAATAGGAAATTTTCAGAGGAACTTCCTTTAATGCGAAAGAGAGAACCTAAGTTGTTCAGAGTGATAGTAAAATGTACATGAAAAATATTTAAAAAAACTTTAAATTTCATAATTTTATACAAGATGACATCCTTATATATATGTATATATTTTTATATATAAAAAGAAAAAAAAATAAAATCACAAGTGAGTTAAACTTGATATCCGATCTATAGATAATACTAATTCAGTCAAGTGCTTGTAATAATAATTATTGATATTGGCGTCGGGCTTTTTTCATTTTTTTTCCAAAAGTTGATTGATAATTTATATGTTTGTATCATTTTGTATACCTTACTAAAATGCAAAAATAATATTAGAAATTTATATAGATTTTTTTTGTTAAAATATAGGAATTATATCTTATATTTTCTATGTAAATCATATAACATAAATATAACATAAATGGTTAAATATATACAAACATAAGATATAATTTTTATATTAATTTGATTCTATATTATAATTTTTATATACTTACAACAATGAAACTTCCCAAATATATATATATTATACAAAATAAAAAAATACAACTAACCAATTTTCCACTAAAAACATAAATAAAATACATAAAAGTCTTATATTATATGAAATAATAAAAAATAAAAAAATATTGTATTTTTTTACTTTTGAAATTTAAAATTTCGAGTTTGATTTTTTAATTTTTTAACCTAATTAGTAAACTCACTAATTATACCTTCACGTGTAAGTTTGTCCGAATTTTACAAGTAGCCCAATAAACAGCAGATTACGTAGGAAACCTTAAAATATAACAAAAAGACAAAACACCCAACAGTTGAAAAAGATCTTGAGATTCTTACAACCATGACAACTTTTAAACTCTCTTTCTTTATTAAATAAATAGGTTTAATTTTGACTTTAATCCCTGTAATTTACATCTCTCTTTTTTTAATAATTAAAGTTTATATTACAATTTAGGGGATACTAGTAATCAAATAATAAAATTTATTCTTTACTTTAATGGTAACAATTAACCATGTTATCAATTTAGGTTTGTTGATAATATTATATAAAATAAATAAATAAATATTAAATTCAAGTGTGGGTCGAAAAAATTTAAATTTAATTAAGCAATTATCGGATCAAGCTACGAATTAAGTCAAATTAAAGTATAAAAGAAATCCGTTTCAAACCATTTGTGAGGCTAACAAAACATTTTGATATTAATAAATTTTTATATCATGAAATAATATTTTCATTTTTGTTATATAAAAAAAAGAAGCTTAAGTATAAATAAACTCGAGCTTAATCGAGTTCAAATTCAAGCTTGAATATGAAAATTGATTAATAAACTTATTGGTCAATTTAGTATCGAGCTAAATTAAAACTTAAAAAATATATTCAATCAAGTTCTAACTAAGCATCAAATTTTAAATTACGATTCAAACTCGATTGAGGTCAATTAGTGGAGTATATTGAAGAATACCAAATAATTTTGTTGGGTTAAAAATGGAAATATTTATATCCACCTGCTTTCGTTTTTATCAAAGAAACAGTCAACTTTGCCACATGATTGCAACTAAGACCCCATTTTTTCATTTCACAGTCAATCAATTAATCATTTATAAAATAAATAAAAAAAAGCTTGTAAACAAATTCAATGGACACCATTAATACACCATATAAACTCTCTTTCATTATCCTTTACAGCAAAGAAAAACCAGTACCCACCTTCACAATCAAACAAACCCCTTTTAATCCTTTAACCTTTTTTTTAATTAAAAAAAAACCCTTCTAAATGAACAACAAAGAACAGTGAAAATCCGAAGAAGAAGAAGAGGAAGTAGTGATGGAATCGAAGCCTTTACGTTTCCTTACTCAACAATCTTTATTTGTAGCCGTTCGATCTGGTGAACTTGAAGCGGTGAAGCAGATATTAGATAAGTTGAAGAAAGATGAAGCGTGTGATGGATCATCAACGGTGTATGATCTGATGGCTGCTCAAAGTGAATCAGGGGCTACTGCTTTATATATTGCAGCTGAGCATAATTTCATTGAGGTTTTTGATTATTTGATCAAATTTTGTGATGTGGAGATTCTTAAGATCAGGTCTAAGTCTGATATGAACACTTTTCATGTTGCTGCTAAACTTGGACATTTGGGTATGATTTTTTTCTATGATTCCTTTTTTTTTTTTGCTTGATTTTAATTATTTTTTAGCTTTGATTTTTGATTTTTTTTTTGCTTTGGGGTTTAGATGGAAGGATGAATTTTGAATGAAAATTAGAATTTGATTTTTGGATTTTTTCTGTTTTTCTTGAAGTATTTGCGTTTTTCGATGTATATTTGAGATAAGGGTTGGAGAGAGAATTTTTGTAAATATTCATGTTTAACACATACTCGAAGTCGTAACACATACTCGAAGTTCGGAACGAAATTGAACTTATTATTTAGGTTATTTATGAAAATTCTATTTTTCGTTTTTATTGAAGTATTTGTATTTTTCTATGCATATTTAGATAAAGTATTCATGTCCGGCACATATTTGAGTCCGGCTAACGAACTTAAATTTAGTTATTGTAGCAACTTATTATTTGAGTTATTTATGAAAATTTGATTTCCGGATTTTCATTTTCTTGAAGTATTCATGTGTTTTCGATACAAATTATAAAGGTTTGA
Organism: Gossypium hirsutum; assembly: GCF_007990345.1. Taxonomy (NCBI): domain Eukaryota; kingdom Viridiplantae; phylum Streptophyta; class Magnoliopsida; order Malvales; family Malvaceae; genus Gossypium; species Gossypium hirsutum. Next base: position 88,719,695 of record NC_053427.1, read on the forward strand.
GATAGAATCCTTAATTACTCATGTTGGACATGTACTCGTATCTAATGTACTCAAGTCCGTCTAATGTATATTTGATGTGATTCTGATGAAATTTTATTTTTAAATTTTCATTTTTCTTGAAGTATTTATGTGTTTTCGGTACATATTAAGATGTACTCGTATTCGACATACCCAAGTCTGATAAATGAAATTGAATTTAGTTATTTTAGCAACTTATTGTTTCAACTATTTGACTTTTTTGAATTTGGGATACTAATGAAGCGTATAGCCAAGAGAAATCATGAACTCGAATCAAAGAGCTTGCCGAACCCATAGAGTAAATATTCCATGTTAGATAGTACATCTTTCTTGGTATATGGAGACTCGAGATAATCGATCGGAACATAAGTCTTATATGAGCAACTCTGAGCTAAAATCGGGTATTTGTCCGCGAAATATACTTTGGTGTGATTTAGGGTAGTTAAACAATATGGGATTGTGCAATATCACTGATATTTAGTTACTCTGTTGTGAATGGTGATTGTCCGTTGCGGATTTATGTACCGTTTTTTCTGCAGGCATAGTGAAGGAAATTTTGGGGTTATGGCCAGAACTTTGTGGGATATGCGACTCTACGAATACGAGCCCCCTTTATTCTGCAGCTGTTAAAGGTCATTTAGATGTGGTAAATGCGATACTGAATGCCGATGCCAGTTGCATACGGATAGTGCGTAAAAACGGAAAGACAGCCTTACATACAGCTGTGAGGTATGGCCTTATCGATATCGTAAAAGCTCTTATCGATTGCGATCAAGGAATTGTTAGCATCAAAGATAAGAAAGGCCAAACTGCACTCCATATGGCTGTCAAGGGTCAATGTCCGGCGGTAGTTGATGAATTATTGTTCGCCAATCACTCCATTCTGAACGAACGTGACAAAAAGGAGAATACGGCATTGCACATTGCTACGAGGAAATCCCGCGCGCAGGTATCTGTTACTTCATGCATGTGTGTATATACAGTAAACATATCATAGAAGCCTCTGTATTAGGAGTCAGATTACATTTTGCCTTCTCTACTCAAATAAATGGGTAAATTAATCCTTATACATTAGATTAAAAAACAAATTTACAGGGGCCTCCATGGTGTATTTACCATGTATATATGGCATTTGTTTCTTCGGCTTTTCATTTTTCTTATGGCCTTTTCTTGCTTTATGTGTATACAGATTGTGAGCTTGTTGCTAACTTATAGATCTACTGATGTCAACGCCATAAATAATCAACACGAAACCGCGATGGATTTGGCTGATAAACTCCAGTACGGTGAATCCGCGTTTGAAATTAAAGAAGCTCTAACGGAGGCCGGTGCTAAACATGCTAGGTACGTTGGTCAAGTAGATGAAGCAATGGAACTTAAGAGGACAGTGAGTGATATTAAGCACGAAGTTCACTCGCAGTTTATACAAAACGAAAAAACGAACCGAAGAGTTACGGGAATTGCCAAAGAACTACGGAAACTTCACAGAGAAGCAGTCCAAAACACCACGAATTCCGTCACTGTCGTCGCTGTTCTCTTCGCGTCAATAGCTTTCTTAGCAATCTTCAACTTGCCCGGTCAATACGTAAGTGATGATCCGGATAGTGGGAAAGCTAATATAGCCGATAACGTTGGTTTTCGGGTTTTTTGCCTCTTGAATGCTACATCCCTCTTCATATCGCTCGCCGTTGTCGTAGTGCAGATCACATTGGTCGCATGGGACACAACGGCACAAAAACAGGTTGTATCGGTAGTTAACAAGTTGATGTGGGCCGCTTGTGGTTGCACATGCGGAGCGTTTTTATCGATAGCTTTCGTGGTTGTCGGAAAAGGTAGTTCATGGATGGCTGTTACAATAACCATCGTTGGAGCACCAATCCTAGTCGGGACACTTGCTAGTATGTGTTACTTTGTTTTCCGGCAAAGGTTCGGGACTTTCCGGAGCGATTCTCAAAGACGAATAAAACGAGCAACCGGGAGTAAGTCTTTTTCATGGTCATATTCTGCAAATATATCAGATGATGATGATTATAACTCTGATCTTGAGAAGATATATGCTTTATAAAACACTATTGTATGCCTGTAAAAAGCATGGGACAGCTAATACGAGACAACCCTGAGTAGCTGAAGAATCGCCCTTTCCGTGAAATGGCCGTTCGGCGGACCAAACGACCGGGTTAGTTTTGAGGATCAAATAAGGGGTCGAGGGGGAATAGAATAGCCATTCTATCGAACCAAATATGATGTAAATGGCATATGATACCGGAAATGTCACCCGATACTCGGGTACCGGTTAAGTACATATTTGTATTATTATTAATATTATCATTACTACTCTTTTTGTGAAATAATAATTACATAATCTTGAATTTAACTTGATTTGATCACAAAATGTTAATAACATGAATCTATATCAATTTGAATTTGTATTAACCCAAATTTGGAACTAACCTAAATTTGTAATTATCTAAATTTCATACTCCAAATGTTTCGTACTTGAAATAATTTGAACTTAAATTATCTAAACTTATAATAAATCTACTCAAAATGAATAAAAAAAAATTGAAACCCGATTTGACTTTATCTAGATTGAATACTAATATGAGAGATGAGTTCAATTTTAAAGCT